>NC_073394.1:30643834-30972584 GCF_028641065.1 Leucoraja erinaceus
GGAAATCAGACCATGAAACCAACACATAGAGGCAACACAAGAGAGCGGCCATGCTCCCTGAATTGCGATGGGCTGATCACCTGCCATGTAAGCCAAGACCCATGCACCGCTATAATCAGCATGCTCTTTCCACTATAAATTCTGGTCGCAGAGTCAGGGAAAGGTTTTATTCCCAATTTTTACAATGTCCCTGCTCCCATCTTCGAGAACCATCACTGCACTGAAAACATCTGGGTTGGACATAATGACAAAATCTAGAATGAGAGGGGGAGGGAAGGGGCAGCCAATACTACAGCATCCTTCCATGCTAAAAAAGATGAAAATGCTGGAAACACTCAGCAGGTCTGCCAGCAACTGTGACTTTGATCTGTCGCCTGAATAACCAGCTTTGGAGTATATGGAAACATCATCCTCCTGGATTATCAATGCCTGTGACTTAGACTGGAGCAAAAGTACCGTCACAAAAGACTACTGGAGACCACCTACTTGTCGCTCAATGATAAACAACTCCCTGGCAACTAGACAACAGAAGACCCAGAAGGCTATGATTTGTAGTCCAGAAAGAACTGGGACAGAAGTTTCAGGTCCCGCTGCACATTGCCCAAGAGCTTTTTATCAAAAAACCCTATGCCACAATGTCCATAGTTGCTGTCTTAACTACTGGTAGATGACAACATCACACACCTGCTCTGAAGGAATAAGCTCTGATGGGTAGTCTACTGAGTTTGGGTGCTCAAGAGTATTTTATATGCCAGGTCCTCTTCTGGTTGGCCAATTCTCAAAAGGCAGCCAAAAGAAACAGTACAAAGGGGTGCTCAAGGTTGACTGCAAGTGTGCAGGTGTCATCGCCAATGACTGGGAAGAGCAGGCCACTAACTGTTCAGTGTAGCGCCACATAGGCCATCAAAGCAAAGGCCATTTTGAGAATCAAACTCTTCATGTTGAGGTAGAAAAGGGCCAACACTGGAAAAAAGGGACCAATTTAAAAGTGCAAGTCCAACTCCCCAAGAAACTAATGGTCCTAACTGCTGAAGAACATGCGTCCAGGATCAGGCTATCTGATGAACCCTATAGTTGTGCATGCAGCCTGAACGGCATTAGCCTCACATGTAGCCTCCAACTGGCTAGTTCAAATGGCGAGTGACCATAGACAAATTTCCATCCAGGTCTCTCCTGGTCATTGTGTGGGAAGGAACTGCAGATATTGGATTACATTGAAGATAGATACAAAATGCTGGTGAAACTCAGGTAGCATCTCTGGAAGGAATGGGTGAAGTTTCCGGTCGAGACCCTTCTTCAGACTGGATTTTGTGTCTACCTAACACGGGTTACTTCAGAAAGTTATGCAAAGAGGAAAATAAAAGTAATTATTTTGTAGTACCAAATGGACCATGTTTGTTCTGCCTAAACTACAAGAAAAACCAAAGACAATTCAGTGGTTGGATCGGGACCATCCATCTTTTATAGTATTGGGGGCAGGGGGGGGGGAGGGGTGAGATTTGTAATTCAGGGCTGGTCCGCTTCTCCTTCCGCTGCTACCAAAGTACTTTAATGGCCATTTATTGCAAAAGACCAAAGATTAATTTATACCCCGCAATTTTTTTTTGAAAACCAGGAGACGCTTAGTGTAGTTACTGCCAGAATTGCAGCACTTTGTACACAAAATCCTGCATTGTGAATAAGAAATCAAACACAGGGCTATTTACTGAATAGCAATTACTCTATCCTGAGCTGTCATGCTGACTAGTTGATGACTTGCCAATCTGTAACATTAGGTAAGAAAAACTGCCATTCGTGTCACAATTTACCTGACCTCAATTTATTTCAAAGCACTTTACAGCCAGTGATGTATGTTTGAACTATGGTTGCCATCATAATGTAAGCACCAAAAAGCAAAATGAAGAATTTTTTAAAGGTTGTTTTCAGCCATTACCGCTCAGCATGTTGATCTTTGTCTTTTACCATGTCTTATTTTTTTTCTGAAAGATTCTGAAAAATGCTAAGAGCTCTGCAAGTGGTAACCACATGAGAAAAATAAAATTTAATCCAGATGAATCAAATGCAACTGTGAAGAATAGGGTTTTTTTTTTAAACAGTTAAATACAAAATTTCACCGAAATCATCACTCTGCAAAAAAAATGTCCTTTCCTTTTACAAATATCAACATCCAGAGGTAAAGCCCCAGAGCAGACACTTCATCAAAAATGCAAAAGAATAGGTGTGGAAACAAGATCCATCCAGTCATGGTTACATCATGTGGAATGTTATATTAATGTGTAATTTGGAAACTCATTCTTGGAATATTTTTACTTCTATCTACTGTTAAAATTCCTCGGAGGCCTTGACCTCCATCTCTGCACTAGCTTCAGTCCAACAAGTCTCTGAAATGTATGCATTACTCCAATTATAGTTCTCCACTGAGAACAGCGATCCCCGCATATCAACACTATCTGACACACACCAGGGACAATTTTTACATTTACCAAGTCAATTTACCTACATAACCGTACGTCTTTGGAATGTGGGAGGAAACAAAGAAACATAGAAAATAGGTGCAGGAGGAGGCCATTCAGCCCTTCGAGCCAGCACCATCATTCATTGCGATCATGGCTGATCGTCCCCAATCAAAAACCCGTGCCTGCCTTCTCCCCATATCCCTTGATTCCACTAGCCCGTAGAGCTCTATCTAACTCTCTCTTAAATCCATCCAGTGACTTGGCCTCCACTGCCCTCTGTGGCAGGGAATTCCACAAATTCATAACTTTCTGGGCGAAAAACTTTTTTCTCACCTCAGTCTTAAATGGCCTCCCCTTTATTCTAAGACTGTGGCCCCTGATTCTGGACTCGCCCAACATTGGGAACATTTTTCCTGCATCTAGCTTGCCCAGTCCTTTTATAATTTTATATGTTTCTCTAAGATCCCTCCTCATCCTTCTAAACTACATTCAATACAAGCCTAGTCTTTTCGATCTTTCCTCATATGACAGTCCCGCCATCCCAGGGATCAATCTTGTGAATCTCGTCATCTGCAAACCTGCTAGTGTTGCTCCTAATTCCCTCTTCCAAATCATTAATATATATGGTAAACAGTTGCGGCCACAACACCAAGCCTTGCGGCACTCCACTCGCCACTGCCTGCCATTCTGAAAAGGACCCATTCACTCCTACTCTTTGCTTCCTCTGCCAACCAATTTTCTATCCACGTCAACACCCTACCCCCAATACCATGTGCTCTAATTTAGGCATCAGTCGCCCCTGTGGGACCTTATCAAAGGCTTTCTGAAAGTCTAGATACACTACATCCACTGGCACCCCTTCATCCATATTACTTGTCCAAATGCAGCACCCTGGAGAGAAGGAATGGGTGACGTCTGAAGAAGGGTCTTGACCCAAAACGTCACCCATTCCTTCCCTCCAGGGATACTACCTGGCCCGCTGAGTTACTCCAGCATTTTGTGTCTATCTTCAGCTTAAACCAGCATCTGCAGTTCCTCCATACCCAATAAGTATAAGGGAACTTAACCTTCAGAATATTTCTGAGTTTAGTTTAGAGATACAGCACGGAAACCAAATCAAAAGACCATTCAACGCCATATCTGCTTTGCCATTCAACTAAATTATGGTTGATCTGATGCTCTATTTCCTTTATCCAACATGGTTCAAGAGTAAATTGTTTGACCCAATCTGTTCCAACTAAACCATTCATCATTTTTAATAAATTAATTAGATTATATTTTCATCTTCTAAATTCAAGAAAAACAAAGCAACTTGCATAAATTAGATCTTTGAATCCTAGTGTTACCAACTTCCATATTTTCCCAGATAAATTGTAAATGTTTTTTTGTAAGTGAAATCACCGTCAAGATTTCCCTATTTTCCTATAAGAGAGGAATTAAGGGAGGAGATTGGGGCAACTCCAAAAATAATATTGATCCTGGTATATGATTTGGCCATGAAGTTTAGGCAGATTTGATGTATAATTTCCTCTATGCTGGAAATAAATGGTCAATTACTAAGACTGCAGAACAAAACCCTGCTTTGCTTGCATGTTTGGAACATTAAGGCAACTCGGTTCTGGTGTTAATTGTGACACACAATTTTCCACAAAGCAAGTTGTAACCTCTACAGCACTGACATAATCATTCAAATTAGTTCAATGCAATCAACTGTTTTTAAAAACAGTAGAAATTGCTGTTAGTTTCATCTTCATGGTTTATTTAAAGACAGTGATCACATCACGTGATGGAACTAATATTCGGTAATTAAGGATCAACTTAACAGGTCTACCACTATTTTGCAAAAAAACACTAGTGCAATCACTGTGTTGTATGATTCCTAAAACACTAGCATTGAATTTAGCACCTTCAGCTGACAATGTCCAGGCGGTAATGCAGAAATGATCATGCATTTGCATAACTAAAGGGCAACACTAGAACCAGGTGCACCAACTAGAGCACAAGATATTTAAAATCATGTGAGAATACTAATTAAAGTACACACAGCATCACCATATATTTCCACCACAATTTACAGTCCCATTTAACACATCAGTGAAAAAAAAAATCATGCAGCATATTGCACTGCCTCACAATGGCCACAACTCTGCAGTCTTAAACCCCTGTCCCACGATGCGAGTTCTCCCAAGAGCTCTCCCGAGTTTAAAAAAAATCAAACTCGTGGTACTTCATCACGAGTATTTTTTTCCTCTTGGAAATTTTTCACTGTTGAAAAAACTTCACGAGTTTCCACGTTTCCCGAGTACCTGCCGTTAGCGTTACGAGCCGCTACGAGATATCCACGAGCTCCGACGTACCCGCTAAGTACATTCTACGTACTTACCACGGGTATGATTTTTTTTTAAACTCGGGAAAGCTCTTGGGTTTCACACGCATCGTGGGACAGCCCTTTATTGCTGTTGGAACATGTCCAATTGCTTCTCCGAAGGGGCGATTCAATGCAAGGCTTTCCTTGTCGATCAATTCTCCATGCAATTTTAAAGTGCTACATAATGGGATGTGCTAGAAGCAGGTCAGCTGCCTTGCTCCCAAATCCCTGGCAATTTCGGTGGCGAACAGGACATGAAGGTTTAAGAGTCGAGGATTCAGTTGTATGCTGTGGTTACTACAGCATTTTGTGTCTACCAAAGAATAATATTATTTTAATGTAGCCAGTTGTAAATTAAAAAATGCAGCCTGAAATGGTCTTGGAAGCAGATTCAATGATAATTATTCCATGGATAAATAAAGGGATTCTCACGAAACAGGCGATTTATTCAAACCAGTTGAGGACCAATTTTTACTAGATTTTTTTTCTGTGTTACAAGATGCTTACCCTTAGCAAACAGTCTCCCTCGTTCTGCACATGTGTAACCCATCTGACCCACCCAGCAACTGTAATGAGCCAGGAACCGATCATCATCTTGGCTTGGGTTTAACGCTCGAGGTCAGAAGATCGGAGAGACAAGAATTAATTGCGGGTTTAACACATTTTTCCAATTAAAAATAAACTACCTCCTCCCCTCCTGCAAGAGAAACAGAAGTAAAAGCTGAAGCTACGCCAATCATGCAAAAAATAGTCTCATTCACAGAGATTCTTTAATTCATTTGGATATTAATATTTTCAAAAGCCACAGCACTGGGACATGAACACTAGTAACTACAGCAGACAGGAAATAGCCACATGTTTATGTAATATAATGGTGATTAATAAACAAAACAAATGCCAGCAAATGGAAGAGACAATAATAGCCAAGTAAAGGAAACACTAGATATCTTAAGAGAATGGTAGATGTAGATGTAGATATGAAAAATGCTGGGACAGATGGAAAGCGGCAAATGGAAAAGGAAAGCTGGAGTGGGAATCAGGGTAATTTGGGCAGAGAGAGGGGGTTTACTCGGGGGGAGATGTGCATGAAATGCAATTACTGCAGTTAAGTGTGCCTTTAATAGGTGAATTTACAAGCCTTCCAAAGATTCCCTCCACAGATGCTGCCTGACCCGCTGAGTTGCTCCAGCCCTTTTTTTTTTTTTGCACACACTTGATAATGTCTGATACTTAGTAAAATATTCCACCGGGCTTCACTGCAGATTTCATAAAGAACTTGACTGAAGAGGTAGGTTTAAGGGAAGATGAAGAGAAGGGGTAACATTGAACTATTGTGAAAGGGTGATCGATGGTCGGTGTGGACTTGGTGGGTTGAAGGGTTTGTTTCCATGCTGCATCTCCAAACATAAACAAGTACAGAGGACAGATTTGTGCAGGGCTTTTTGGGGCTTGAGCAGCTATGGACATACAGCCAGTGACCAAGAAATAAAATCACATAAGTATTAGGTTAGAAATAAAAGATCACAGGCATGCTAAAGAACATAGGACTGGAAGTTAAGCCCTAACAAGTTATTGCAGAGAGTCAAGAAAAATAGACCATTTTCAGTTTGATATCCAGTTACTTGGGCGGTGCCACAGAGGCAGTACCTGATCCTCAGCTATTTATAGTCTATACGGACGTCCTGGATGAATGGGCCAAGTGTATTGTAACTACAGTTGATGATGAAACAAAAAAAGGCTAGTTAATAAGTTGTGAGGAGGACACAAACATTGTTGCAAGAGTTTTGGTTGGTATGGAAAAAGAGAATAGAATCCAGGAAAAGAAATCTGACATTATTAATTCTGCCCGATTATAACACCAGTTCCATAGCCATGTTGTTGGCAGACAGAATACAGTATAACGTGGGAAAATGTGAACGTTTCTTTGGAAAGATGCATGATAAAAGTTAACTGCAATGGAAATGACAAGATATTGTGGTGCAAAGAGGCCTGGAAGCTGTAGTTCATGAAACACAAAGCACCAGATATTTCCGGTAATTAGGAAGTTTAATTGGCTTTTATTACTAGGGTTATGGAGTACAAAAGTGGAGAAGCTGTGATGTGACTTTGCAGGGCAGCACTGAGACTACATCTGTGGGACTGCATATAGTTTTAATCTCCATATTTAAGGATAGCAGTGCAGAGAAGGTTCACTTGCATTGATTCTCCATGAAGGAGTTGACATATTAAAGAAAGTCCTGGCTGAGCAGGTTTTTCCTGGAAGAACAAGAGATGATCTTGTTGAAACATAGGCTGAGGATGACAGACCTTGAGTAGGGAAAATGCTGCGGTGGCCAAGGTTGGGTCAGCTATGTTCATACTGAATGAAGGAGTAGGCCCGAGTTGCTGACTAATGTACTGATGCTTCAGTTCGTTACATTCTAATGAGAGTCTATTTAGGTTAGCCAGAGCAACAATGACAGGGATTAGGACTTGGGGAGAGTTAGGATACAGGTTGTAGAATTTTCAATGAACCAAACTTTAGGAATGGCAAATGCTCGCCATAGTATGTTTGAAATTATCAACTCTAAAGCTGACAATGGACAGGAGAGGAGAAAAGAGAAACAAAGTTTGTACTGGTTAATTCATCTAGTACTTGCAGGCATTTGTTTAAGGATCACATGACCCTCAGGTTGCCTTGGTTGGGGGTTGGAGGAAGAAAGAGGTTGGATATCCACAGTGAAAATGCATGAGCGGGGACCTGGAAACTTAAAATTAATAAAAGATTTGATTGCATTTCATTTGGTTAAATCATATGAAACACAAGTACAATTAAGTCGTACACAGTACAACATGTAGTGCAAAGAGCAAAATACCATCCAAAATATAATGTTACAGCGTAATAGCATTACAGCTAAAGAGAAAGTACAGATATGTAAAAACGGCAAAGGCTACAATGAAGTAGGATGGGAGATCGGGACTATATAACCTTAGTTTATGAGAGGCTTGTTAAGTTGTTTAACGGCCGCAGAGTAGAAGCTGTTCCTAAATCCAGTGGTACGTGCTTTCAAGCTCTTGTATTAGGTCACCTATATTCAATTCCAATAACTTCAGAGCTGAACATGAAGTACGAATATGGAACTTGCGAATGTCCAGCATGGAAGAAACTCATTTTTCTACTAATCAACTGCAAGTTGGAGCTCAGAATATGTCCAGTCTCATCCAAGCTCATCGTGCAGGCAGCCAAAATTATCCCAGCTCCTTTGAACCAGACGTTGCCTCGATTGCTTTTCAAACGCCTCAGATTTCAAAGGTACACAAAAATGCTGGAGAAACTCAGCGGGTGCAGCAGCATCTATGGAGCGAAGGAAATAGGCGACGTTTCGGGCCAAAACCCTTCTTCAGACTGATGGGGGGTGGGGGGGAGAAGGGAGGAAAAAGGGAGGAGGAGGAGCCCGAGGGCGGAGGGATGGGAGGAGACAGCTCGAGGGTTAAGGAAGGGGAGGAGACAGCAAGGGTTAGCAAAACTGGGAGAATTCAACGTTCATGCCATCCGGACGCAAGCAACCCAGGCGGAATATGAGGTGCTGTTCCTCCAATTTCCAGTGTTGCTCACTCTGGCAATGGAGGAGACCCAGGACAGAGAGGTCGGATTGGGAATGGGAGGGGGAGTTGAAGTGCTGAGCTACCGGGAGTTCAGGTAGGTTATTGCGGACTGAGCGGAGGTGTTCGGCGAAACGATCGCCCAACCTCCGCTTAGTCTCCCCGATGTAAATCAGCTGACATCTAGAGCAGCGGATGCAGTAGATGAGGTTGGAGGAGATACAGGTGAACCTTTGTCGCACCTGGGAACGACTGCTTGGGTCCTTGAATGGAGTCAAGGGGGGAGGTGAAGGGACTGGTGTTGCATTTCTTGCGGTTGCAACGAAAAGTGCCCGGGGAGGGGGTGGTACGGGAGGGAAGGGAAGAATTGACAAGGGAGTTGCGGAGGGAGTGGTCTTTGCGGAAGGCAGACATGGGGGGAGATGGGAAGATGTGGCGAGTGGTGGGGTCACGTTCGAGGTGGTGGAAATGGCGGAGGATTATTTGTTGTCTCAGATTTCAAGGTGCACAAAGCTTGTCCATGTAAAGTAATCATCAAAGGCATGGTGATTTAATTAACATGTCTTAATCGCAGGCACTCTAAATTATTCCTGAATGAGCTCCCGCAGTCAGCAACCTGCCTCATTTAAATCAAAGCAGAACAAAATAAAACCCCTTCAAACTTGCTGTCTTGTCTTTGATCTCAACAGCAGCAGATGTGTTTGCCTCACACCATTTATCTTTAATGAATCCCATTCACAGAGAAAGTGAAATAAACAGGCTGTGAATAAAGAAGCCTCATAAGTGCAAAAAAGGGGAAGCACTTCCTTCTTTCTTTTACATGAAAAAGGGCAACTCAGTTCAAATATTCAATACAGTAATGCATTGCATCCACTGAACAATGACATTTGTTTGAACATTTCTTCTTGAACAAGCTTGAGGTCAGCTTTTTTTTTAATATATCCTTCTCAACAGTGTCAACTTTTGGATTAAAGTGCCTTGAGGTATTTTACACCAGCAGAGAGTGATCTAAACAAGCAATGTTCTACCAAGCAGTGCAGCTGAAAATAACCACGCAGCATTTAGGGGGAAACTAGATAAGTATGACTGAAGGACAAAATTATGCCAATGTGATAAGGTTACTTGTGCAGAGCACAAACACCAGCATAGACGGTAATGATTCAACAGCCTGCTATCAGACCCACTACTATAATCAACACATTTCCTTTGTCACCTCCTGATATGAGCACTGCTCCTTCCATTTCCTCTGGAAACTCACATTGGAGACACAATGTGGAAGAATGTTCGTGTTTGGCAAATCAAAATTTAAAACTTGGTACTCGCTTGTATTGTCTCCATTGTTTAAACGGGATCCAAGAAAGTAGTTTAAGAGAAAGTTGTTTAAAAGAAAATGTCCTTGACACACAGACAGCTGCTTGTTTGGAGTCCAAGTACAAATGATCAGCTGTCAGGCTCTTTGCACAGACAGTAAATGTAGCCTAGACTGCCGGCTTCACTGGCATCTGCACAAGGTTCGGAATGTCCTTATCACAACTAGGAAGGCTTTAAATGCACAGTACACAGATCAAGTTGCATTTGTGCAGGAGAAATGGACATGCAGTGTTTCCCAGATGTATCTTTGCAGTCATGTCATACTCCAGAGTCATCAGCACCAAATCTAGAGAATAAAGAGATGTGGGATTGAAGTAGAAGATCACCATGCATGTGACAAAAGTCCATAAAGCAAACTCCTCTGGCTAATCTGATAGAACTGAGGGAGTGCAAAACTGTCCAAGGTTATTCAGTTTTCAGGAAAATGTGAAGAGCTTCATGGCAGCAAGGATGGTGTAGGTGCTGAGGAACTCCTTGAAGCTTGGTGCAGCCAATGCCAAGGCACAATGGGGGTGAACCACAGTCTAGGGTCCTTCCACTGCTGAACTTTGAGGGGGAAAGTCCAGTGGAGAACAAGGCAATGGGTATCGCCTCCAGGGGCCACATGAGTGGTAAGGATGTTTTATTTAAAGGTAGTCGCAAGCACTACTGACACTTATCATGTATAGATTTTGAGTGTGCCTGAAGAGTTTTTGTACGATTTTTGTTTTTTTACATTATTTTTTAAATTCTGAATAAAATTATTTTGGGGAATTAAATTTAAAAAATCAAGTAAAGCACTGTATAAATAAATTAAAATTACCTATCATTCATTTAAATTAGATAGATTTAGCAGAGCACAATTGAATAAACCAGAAAGGATTTTGTGTAGTAAGGAACTGCAGATGCTGGTTTACACCAAAAATGGACATACACTGCTGTAAAACTCAGAAGGACAGGCATTATCTCTCGAGAGAAGGAATGGATGATGTTTCGGGTCGAGACCCATCTTCAGACCTTCTTCAGAAAGGACTCTGTTATAGATTAGTTAATGAATGCTCTATTGTAAGTATGGAAGTGTCCACAATCTGAAAGTACCCAGAGTGAGAGGCATAGTACCTCTGAGTGGGGAGAAATAGACTCAGTCCTACTAACGTCGCTCAAGACTCATGCTGTTGCAGGGAGGCTTCATCTCACCCAAGCAAGTGAATCATCTCACAAGAAGCTCCGAACAGCCACTTTGCCTTGGCTTGCCTCTGCACTGGCACAGCAGCTCAACTGTACCAAGGCTCATCACAAGAAATGGAAGGGACCATTTTGCCTCCCAACAAGGAGGAAATAACTTGAACCACTGAATAATGAGGAGCTGCAGCACTAACATGTGTTTGTACAAGCATTGCCTTTTTTAAATAATTAATTATTTTAAAATCAAAATGCAACTTGCTCATTGATAGCAATGGATCATATCAAGCAAGAGTTAGTAGATGTGCAACTCGAGTACAATTATATCATATTAACACATGGATATTACAAAACAGAAGTTGCTGGAAGAAATTACCAGGTAGTATTCATAAAGAGGCAACAATGACTCTTGCACAGATGTTACCTGACCCAGTGTGTGTTTTCACCATTACCTTAGTTTATTTCCGATTTACAACATTCAATTAATTTTACTTTGGATTTATCCCTTATTGTCACTCAAAATTCAAAACCCTACACGATACAATAGTCTGCATATTGCATCTGTAGTGAAAACGGTCGTAGCAATTTTGTTCACAAAACTCCCAAAATTAGTGGACATCAATCACCTGATCCCATCACAAATCCCACATCCAAATGTCTGCCACATTGTTTTCAAAAAGAAAACATCTGCTCAGCATATAGATGTTGCAATATAAAGCAAAGCTTCCAGGTAGTACATGATTCAGGCTCCAGGGAAGGTTGCAGAACTGAAGTCAGTCCAACGCCACCACAGACCTGCGACAGTGATAACAGTCAAAAGTTTTCATTTAATTAAATTCCAAAATTAGACACAAAATGTTGGAGTATGTCAGTGGGACAGACAGCATGCCTGGATAGAAGGAATGGGTGACTTGTCGGGTTGAGACCCTGTCTGAAGAAGAGTCTTAACCCAAAACGTCACCTATTCCTTCTATCTGGAGATACTGCCTGTCCCGCTGAGTTACTCCAGCATTTTGTGTCTATCTTCGGTGTAAACCAGCATCTGCAGTTCCTTCCTGCAAATTCCAAAATTATACCTCCATGTCCACATAAGCTACTTCTAACTGATGTCATATCACAATAAAACAGACACCAACAAATATACATGTTCATTCATAAACATACCTGTCATACTTATATTTTATACATTTATTCCTAGGTTCTCTAAAATACTACATTTACTTGATGAAATATGAGTTGTTTAGATCTAAAAGTCAGTTACAGACAACTATTAAAGTATAAACTGGGACAACATTTAATTGCAAATGAATAGATCAAGGATTGAAAGTTAGCATAGAGTTGACAAAGAGAAATGCTTTTGAATATCTTTATAATTATTTATTGAATTAAAGGAATATGTTAGTTGTTATAAATTAACTTTCAAAATACGTTTTGCAAAGTACCACATGATAATTATGAGCACGATAAATGATTCAATTTATTGTCATTGTCAGTGTACAGTACAGAGACAACGAAATGCATTTTTAGCATCTCCCTTGAAAGGGAGACACAGGGCGTCGCGGTGTGCCCGCGCCTGCCGCCGTAACATTCCATTACAGGCAAAGGTGGGTGAAGTGTCTTGCCCAAGGACACAACGACAGTATGCACTCCAAGCGGGATTTGAACCGGCTACCTTCCGGTCGCCAGCCGAACTCTTAGCCCATTGTGCTATCTGTCGGCTAAACGCTAGACTGGAGAGTGTAACAGGAATATGTGCTATAAATTGATTCAAAACACAACTCAATTTGATGTACGTTATTGATCACTTGATATACATTGACATACTTTTGGGACAGTAATGACTGGACTTGCAGTAGGGGCTCGACCAGCTCTACAAATGTTGTCCAACCTGCTCGGTTCCTGGCTCCACCAGTCTATTACTTGCTCACAATTCCACTTGCAGTCTTGTGGCTCCAAAATCTGCAAACTATGCAAAGCTCTGAGGTACCATAAACAATAAGGACAAATAGAATTTAGTTTAGGAGAAATAACAGATTTCATGAGCTTGAATATGGAGCCCAAATGAGCAAGGAAGCAAAAAAATATATAAAGGCCAAGTCTTAAAGAGGATGCAAGTTCACAGAAACCTAGCAATGTATAAATGTGAATTTTATATGGTGGCATAATAGATTGCCAAACAAAATATATTCAGGACCTTTGATTAATTGAAGAACTAAATACAAAAGGCTCATCTGAATGACCAAGCTTAATGATTGGCACCACATTTTAGTTAAAATCTCAAGATCTTAGCAAAACCGTCGTGGAGATGTATTAGTATGTTACCAGGGACGAGCCTCAAATATGTTTAGAAATTGATGTTCAAAATGATTTTAAAAGACTAAATATTGAAAAGTGGCATTCGGTAACTATACAGTATGTTGATCATCAAATGAAATGGGGACAACTGGAGTTTTTATTTTAAAGGAAAACAAAAATATAGAGAGATCAGACAAGTACTGCCTAAAGTGATGGTTGTCAACAAATGCACCAGTACCATTCAAACGATAACAGGGCAAGCATCCAAAGAGCTGAAGTATTAAAGCTTTGGGGAAGCAGAACTAATTAGGTAAAGAAGAATAAAGAGCATGATGAACCAAATAACCTCCTCCTGTACTCCATCATTGCATATGTACTCAGACCCAAACCACTGTTCTCTGGGGCATAACTGTGCAATAAATTTCCATAACAGTCACATCATATGGAATATACATGTTCCATCTGTACTGAGTTTGAAGGAACATGTGATAGATATCCAGACAACGTCATTACCAGTTTCTACAATCTGGTATCGTTCAATCAGCTGAGCACAGTACTGGGAACTGGGAATTGGACTCAACAATGCAATGCAGGAGACCTACATCTGGCAACTGGCAATCTACATCTTGTCCAAAAAAACAAGACTAATCCTTTCTGGTCAATTGTTCCCCCCTGATTATTTATTAACTATTAACTGTGCTACCAAGTAACATTTCCTCACCAATAACCAGCTTCTAGACACTCTTTTGATCGCCAAACATCTTCAAACCGGCTCCAAACATGGACAGGACCCTTCTTCAGACTGATGATAGTGGGGGAGGGGGAACTGGAAAAAAGATTAAAAAGCAGGACAAAACGGGGCCGACACAGATTACGTCAGGCAAGGAGGTCCCTCCCCTGAAGAAGGGTTTCTGAAGAAGTCTGAAGAAGGGTTTCGGCCCGAAACGTCACCTATTTCCTTCGCTCCATAGATGCTGCTGCACCCAGAATGCTGAGTTTCTCCAGCATTTTTGTGTACCTTCGAGGTCCCCTGATAGGCTGGTTGTTGGCTAGAGACGACGTGAGCCCAAGAGGGGTACATCATTGCCAACTGTGGAACTGGTTGATAGACCTTTCATGGAGAAAGCGGGGAATGCTGATCCATACTACCTCTTTCCCTCCGAGGTAAGAACACACACACACGTGTGTTTGTAGAAGTTACCTAAAATGGAGAATTCAATGATCATACCACTGGGTTGTAAGCTCCCCAAGCAAACTATGAGGTGCTGTTCCCCCAATTTGCATGTGGCCTCACTCTGGCAATGGAAGAGGTCCAGGACAAAAAGATCAGTATGGACCTCTCTCTGGCTATGGCAATGGAATAGCCACCTCATATTTCATTTGGGTAGCTTACAACCTAGCAGTATGAACGTTCAATTCTCCAATTCAAAGGAACTTCTACAAACACCGCATTCCCCCTTTCCCCCACTACAGGTCCATTAATCAGTTGTACAGTTCACAAGTATGTATCCCACTTGGCTTTATACCATTTCTAGCCAGTAATTGGCTTATCAGGAAACCTCCTTGCCTGAGATCATTTATTGCTGACCCCAATTAATCCTGTTTTTTTTACTACAAAGGCCCCAGCACAAAAGGTCACCTATCCATTTTCTCTAGAGATATTGCCTGAGCCGCTGAGTTACTCCAACATTTTGTGTCTATCTTTGATATAAACCAGGACATTGCTTTGAGGGTATCGAAACATCATGAAAGGCACACAATAAATGCTGGTCTCTTATATCTTTCTGTGCTGAGCTGTGGCCATTTCATTATTTTGAGCACTAATCTAACATACTGCACCATATAACCACATCAGATTCATCAATGACACCATAAATGAACAAACTAATTTTAGAAATCGGCTAATCAGCCTTTAGAAAACTTAGCTGCATTCACATTAGCTTCAGCACACCACCCTGAGTTAAGTTTAGGCACAAAAAGCTGGAGTAACTCAGCGGGTCAGACAGCATCTCCAGAGAAAAGGAATAGTTGACATTTAGGGTCGAGACCCTTCTTCACACCTGTCTGAAGAAGAGTCTCGACCCAAAACGTCACCTATTCCTTTACTCCAGAGATGCCGTCTGACCCACTGAGTTACTCCAGCTTTTATGTGTCTATCTTCAGTTGGAAGAGACATCTGCAGTTATTTTCTAAGCTTAGTTTAGTTTAGTTTATTGTCATGTGTATGGAAATAAAGTGAAACGGTTTTGTTGCATCCTAACCGTTCAGCGAAAAGACTATACGTGATTATAATCGAGCCATCCACAGTGTACATGATAAAGGGAACAATGTTTAGTGTAAGATAAAGTCCCGTAAAGCCTGATTACAGATAGTCCGAGGGTACACAAGACACACGCAATATAATGCCTTGCTTCAAATTTAAAAGATGCCCTGAAGATTGATACGAGCATTCTGGAACAAGTTTATTGCATTTTGCTGTTGACATAAGCCCCAAAGGATTCCACACTCTGAATTTATTACCTAGTGGCTGGGAACTGTCACCTGCCAAATATTAGAAACAGTAAATGAACTAAAATTGCGAGTGAGTCATAGAAACATAGACACATAGAAAATAGATGCAGGAGTAGGCCATTCGGCCCTTCGAGCCTGCACCGCCATTCAATATGATCATGGCTGGAGTCAAGAGTTTATTGTCATTCAGTGGTTTGCAAAAGTATTCATACCCCTTGAACTTTTCCACATTTTGTCACGTTACAACCACAAACGTAAATGTATTTTATTGGGATTTTATGTGATAGACCAACACAAAGTGGTGCATAATTGTGAAGTGGAAGGAAAATGATACATGGTTTTCAATTTTTTTTTACAAATAAAAAACTGAAAAGTGTGGCGTGCAAAAGTATTCAGCCCCCCTGAGTCAATACTTTGTAGAACCACCTTTCGCTGCAATTACAGCTGCAAGTCTTTTGGGGTATGTCTCTACCAGCTTTGCACATCTAGAGACTGAAAATTTTGCCCATTCTTCTTTGCAAAATAGCTCAAGCTCAGTCAGATTGGATGGAGAGCGTCTGTGGACAGCAATTTTCAAGTCTTGCCAGAGATTCTCAATTGGATTTAGGTCTGGACTTTGACTGGGCCATTCTAACACATGAATATGCTTTGATCTAAACCTTTCCATTGTAGCTCTGGCTGTATGTTTAGGGTCGTTGTCCTGCTGGAAGGTGAAACTTCGCTCCAGTCTCAAGTCTTTTGCAGACTCTAACAGGTTTTCTTCCAAGATTGTCCTGTATTTGGCTCCATCCATCTTCCCATCAACTCTGACCAGCTTCCCTGTCCCTGCTGAAGAAAAGCATCACCACAGCATGATGCTCCCACCACCATGTTTCACAGTGGGGATGGTGTGTTCAGGGTGATGTGCAGTGTTAGTTTTTCGCCACACATAGCATTTTGCATTTAGGCCAAAAACTTCAATTTTGGTCTCATCTGACCAGAGCACCTTCCTCCATATGTTTGCTGTGTCCCCCACATGGCTTGTGGCAAACTGCAAACGGGACTTCTTATGGCTTTATTTCAACAATGGTTTTGTGCCGATTTGTGGAGTGCACGACTAATATTTGTCCTGTGGACAGATTCTCCCACCGGAGCTGTGGATCTCTGCAGCTCCTCCAGAGTTACCATGGGCCTCTTGGCTGCTTCTCTGATCAATGCTCTCCTTGCCCGGCCTGTCAGTCTAGGTGGACGGCCATGTCTTGGTATGTTTGCAGTTGTGCCATACTCTTTCCATTTTCGGATGATGGATTGAACAGTGCTCCGTGAGATGTTCAAAGCTTGGGATATTTATATATAACCTAACCCTGCTTTAAACTTCTCCACAACTTTATCCCTGACCTGTCTGGTGTGTTCCTTGGGCTTCATGATGCTGTTTGTCACTAATGTTCTCTAACAAACCTCTAAGGCCTTCACAGAACAGCTGTATTTATACAGAGATTAGATTACACACAAGTGGACTCTATTTACTAATTAGGTGACTTCTGAAGGCAATTGGTTGCACTGGATTTTATTTAGGGGTATCAGAGTAAAGGGGGCTGAATATTTTTGCACGCCACACTTTTCAGTTTTTTATTTGTAAAAAAATTTGAAAACCATGTATCATTTTTCTTCCACTTCACAATTATGCGCCATTTTGTGTTGGTTTATCACATAAAATCCCAATAAAATACATTTACGTTTGTGGTTGTAACGTGACAAAATGTGGAAAAGTTCAAGGGATATGAATACTTTTGCAAGCCACTGTATGTCCCGAAAAAGAACAATTAAATTCTTACTCGTTGCAGCACACAGATATGTACATATAGTACTCAAATAAAAGACTCAAATGGCGGGAACATAATGGACTGGTGAACCTGGTCACAGGCTTTTTTGAAGGAATTGGTGCTGTACGATGTGGCAGTTCTTTAAGAGCTGTGATTGAAGAAAGAGTAACTTAAAAGACTTGAGATACGGCGTGCAAACAGGCCTTTTGGCCCATCGAATCTGTGCCGACCAACAATCACCCCATACACTAGCACTATCCTACAGACTAGGGACAATTTTACAAAAAGCAAATAACCTATAAACCTGCATGTCTTTGGAGTGTCGGACAAAAAAATCTGAAAATCCAGAGCAAATCCATACAGGTGCAGGGAGAACTTACAAACTCTGTAGAGACAGCACCCATAGTCAGGATCAAATCCGGGACCCTGGTGCTGTAAGGCAGCAATTCTATTGCTGTGGCAATGTGCCACCTTCGTGTTTGAATGTCAGAATCGAAAGAAATGTCAGAATTGAAAGAAGATGTTCAATACATAGCTAAAGCTATCATTCGCCTAGTGGTTCCGTAATTTAGATTCTGGCAGAGAGCAATACTGCGTGCAGATCCATCCTGAGTTTTCGAATACCCAACATGTACAGCCATTACATACGAGTGAGCATTTGGGAGATCTGTGGGTTGGATTTGATCACTGCTGCGGGTTTGCGGGCACCTTCTGCCGTGTGGGAATGTGGAATGAGTCAACATCTGAATAGTTGAGTTATCCACCCCAGTTTCAACACACATCGGCCTACATTTCTATTTAAATATTTGCCAGGCTGTCATATTTCTGACTTACGAGCTGTTTAGTTAGGACCAGCTTTAGACTTTAGAGATACGGCATGGGCGCAGGCCCTTCGGCCCACCGATTCCACGTCGACCAGCAATTATCCCGTACACTAGCGCTAGGTTACCCTGTGTCTCCATATAGAAGTAATCAAATCAATAGAGAAGATTAGCAATGATTAAAATTAACATTGCAATCATTCAGGGGGGGAGGGGGGGAGGGGGTTCCCTGTGCTTTAGTCAATATTATTTAGTCAATTATCACTCAGCAAAAACATAATTTAATTATTACTTCACCAATGGCTGTGGACCCTTGGGGTCAACAAACTGTAGCAATTTCCTGCATTCTATGTTGAATTAATGACGACACCTCAAAAGCATTTATTTGGCTAAAAAACCCTATCTCTACTTCCAGCTTTACCTTTCTTGGCAGCAAATGCTTTATTCTACCACCAACATGGTTTCTAACATGTGCCCCTATTTTCATACCACTAAGGTCAAGTCTGAAATTTGCTGCACCCATTTTCACCGTGGCATCACACATCATACAAAAACATCTTTGCACTCCTGATCCTCGTGTTAAGTGGACATCATTGATTTACACTCAGAAATAGACTGAAAATGTGAGAGAAAAAAAAACCTAAACTAGATTTAGGAGTAGTCAAGAGAAGCTGTGCAGGAATTTCTGGGTGAATACATTGCAGTTGGAAGAGTTCACCATCTCAACCGCTAAATGGCCAATCAATAAAGACAATTAATCAGCAAAACCGAATGATCAGCCTAAGCAGCAAACAACAAGTATTATAAAACAAGTCAAACATTTTGGCGAGATCAACCCTGAAACTTGTTATTACCTCCTCCTACCCCGTGTAATCCATGCATGTCGCAAATGTTAAATACATTTTGTAATTTTGCTACGAAAATATATTTTTAAATAAACTCTTATTGTACAAGCATGACTAACATTAAAAATGTTTTAATTACTCCGAATCATAGTTTGCCTGGAACATCTCAAGGCTATGACAGCAAGCAGGAATCAGAAGGGAAAACTGAGGGTTACCTTGGAGACCCCTAACGTCCGATCCACTTGCATAGTTTAATGTGTCTTTAACTGTTGCAAAAACATTTTGCCAACCTGACACACAATGGCATGAACCAACAGAATCTAATCAGGCAACATCAGTGTACATAAGTAACACACCAAAGTGAAAACAGCACAGACCTCTTTCATTCCCCACAGTGGGGCCCTGAATGAAAGTCCGCAGGCCACCTGCCCATCCCCCACCAATTCTTGCAATGACGCACAATCTGCCCAACTTTAAATAAACATTTTACAATGTGGACAAGGCAGAAATATAAACCTAAATAAATGCCGATCATTTTTTTCTAGAAGTAACGTTTACAAGTAGTGAGCAGAGCAGCAGCCTTTAGCAACTGCTCTCCAACGCTACATCCATAGAAGAAGGGTCCCAACTCGAAACGTCACCAATCCATGTACTCCAGAGATAATGGCTGGGGTGGAAGATTGCAACCTTCACGTGATCCGCCCTGTTTCGACTAACTCAACTCGACGTGCACAAACGGAAGATCAAATAGAACAAGTTGTCCAACAACTTTATCTGCGCACGCCCCATGAAAGAAGAAGAGGAGATACTAGCTGACCCGCTGAGTTACTCCAGCAATTTGTGCCTTACTTCAGTAATTTTTAGGGCCAGGCATTGGGAAAGGATCTATAATGTCCAAAAGTTAATTCATGGAAAATAAATATTCAGTACAATCGAGTAAGATTAAAACCTGAATTTCATGCATCTGTGTATTGAGCGGCTATACATATACTTCACGTTGATCAGCTGTCAAAACGACAGCTTTGACTCAAAACAGTGGCCCCCTTTGAAACTCTACAGATGCTGCTTAACCTGACAAATAGCTCCAGCATTTTCAAGTCAAGTTTATTTGTCACATACACATACGAGATGTGCAGTGAAATGAAAGTGGCAATGCTTGCGGACTTTTGTGCAAAAGACAAACAACCAAACAACGAAACAAATTATAAGCACAATCCTAACACACATATTCTTTTACATAATAAATAATGGAAGGAAAAACGTTCAGTAGAGTTAGTCCCTGGTGAGATAGGCGTTTACAGTCCGAATGGCCTCTGGGAAGAAACTCCTTCTCAATCTCTCCGTTCTCACCGCATGGCAACGGAGGCGTTTGCCTGACCGTAGCAGCTGGAACAGTCCGTTGCAGGGGTGGAAGGGGTCTCCCATGATTTTATTTGCTCTGGAGTTGCACCTCCTGTTGTATAGTTCCTGCAGGGGGCGAGTGACATTTCTTCGCTACATCACCTTTCCGGTAATTATTCCTTCTAAATATCGGATACTTTTTAAAATGTGATTCTTTGATTATATGAGAAAGAAGACAATTCTACTATGTTTTCCATTGGTCAGACGAGTGAAAAAGTAAATCATTGAAATTGAAGTTTGAAGCCCAGTCATGTACACGGACAATAAAAAATAGAAATTTACAGTGTACCCCCTCGCCTTCAGCGAAGGAAATTCACAAATCCCTATCAATAAATTCAAGATGCAAAATAAAAATGTATCCGACAGAATGTATGTGAAAATAAATCAACAATCAAACGCAACATGTATGAAGAGAACCAAACTAGTTTACCAAGGGCAATGATCACACACTGACAGATCACTGTGGGCAGGCATCTTAAGGAATTTGCTTTGGAAACCAACAGGGGTCCCAACCCAAAACGTCACATCCATTTTCTCCAGAGATGCTGCTTGACCCGCCGCGTCATTCCACCATTTTGTGTCTATCTAAGGCAATCTCTTCGATCAGTTCTTTTACAACAGTATTACAATCAAACAGTAACATCCAATTATATGGAATTCAATGGGGGGTGGTGGGGGTTGGAGGATTTGCATTGAAGAAATTTATGATACAGACAGTTTTCTAGGAATGCAACCCCTCCGTAACATGGGAAAGCTGTCTATAAGAATCCTCTAGTCACCAGTGGCAGGAACACTGGCAATTTAAGTTTGATAATGTAGGGTTGAAATTTCCCCCAAGATGAGGTGCAGAATGGACAGATATATGACTGCAGCGGCAGATAATTAATTCTGCTGAAGTCAATCGAATGAAGTGTTAGGCACTACAAGCAAATACCACCACGAGCCAACATTTGCATCACATTCGTGTGACTGTAAATTTCTGAACTGTAAAAGACATATCAAATAATAGAAACCCAGATGATCTTCATTATAAACTGTTTGACCACCAGCAAAGTGTTTTATTTACTTTTCCTTTCCATCTTTAAAGGCCACTTTGCAACTTAGACAGAGAGGAAAGCAAGCTGGAAGGGCCCAGCACAGCAGATAATAAAATAAAATTAACACATCGGGACAGGCAGCACCTCTGGAGAGAAGGAATGGGTGACGTTTCGGGTCGAGATCTCAATTACTTCTCTCCAGAGATGCTGCCTGTCCTGCTGAGTTACTCCTGCTTTTTGTGTCGATCTTCGGTTTAAACCAGCATCTGCAGTTCCTTCTTACGCCAAAAATAATATTAACTTGCTTTCACCCCTGGCTGTATGGCATATTCCAGTCAAGAACGCAAAAAGGCAACACATCCAGGCAGTTGTTCCCACCGCGAATGAAGGAGGTTGCAGAATTCAGAGTAAAAACATTTATATGTAGTCATCAAAGGTTTACGACTGCATCAACAGGCTCAATATGTTTTAGTTACTCTGCAAACTCTTCACTTTTCCTCCACTGCTCTTCAACCTTATATAGCAATTGCTCTTCCAATCTGTTCTCTGATAAGCCGGCTCAATTTGAAAATGTCAGTGTTTCAGGTCCACACAAAGTCACACGTTGGCGATTTAAACACAGTATTTTTGTGAAGGACATGTGCATAATTTCAATCTCAACTGATATACTGACAGTAGGAAACGTGAGGTTAAGAACCCCTCAGTGGGGAAACAATGCCCGGCACCAAAGACAATTACAACGAGAAGGCACCAAATTAGATAGGCAGCCAGCGCTTGCGTCCTGGGTCTGGGAATTAGCACGGCATGTGTAGGAAGGAACTGCAGATGCCAGTTTAAACCGAAGATACACACAAAATGCTGAAGGAACTCACCGGGACAGGCAACATCTCTGGATAATGGGTGCCGTTTCGGGTCGTGACCCTTCTTCCGAGAGGTCTTCCAAGTAAAAATTCACTAGTCATATTTTCCTATGGTGTGAATGGTTACAAATGGAAACTGCAATTTAGCAGTTTAAAAAAAAATAAAAACAAAAGGCAGAGAGGAGAAATTTGAAAGTGGCAGGAAAGAATAGCAGTTACAAAAACAGAACTGATTCACCAGACTGATTCCTGGGATGTCAGGACTTTCAAATGAAGAAAGACTGGATAGACTCGGTTTGTACTCGCTAGAATTTAGAAGATTGAGGGGGGATCTTATAGAAACTTACGAAATTCTTAAGGGGTTGGACAGGCTAGATGCAGGAAGATTGTTCCCGATGTTGGGGAAGTCCAGAACAAGGGGTCACAGTTTATGGATAAGGGGGAAATCTTTTAGGACCGAGATGAGGAAAACATTTTTCACACAGAGAGTGGTGAATCTCTGGAATTCTCTCCCGCAGAAGGTAGTTGAGGCCAGTTCATTGGCTATATTTAAGAGGGAGTTAGATGTGGCCCTTGTGGCTAAAGGGATCAGGGGGTATGGAGAGAAGGCATGTACAGGATACTGAGTTGGATGATTAGCCATGATCATATTGAATGGCGGTGCAGGCTCGAAGGGCCGAATGGCCTACGCCTGCACCTATTTTCTATGTTTCTAGAACGAGACTGGCATTTTTTTTTTTAAAGTTCAAGGGAAAAAGACCATCTGACTCATCAGAATATCAAGTTTCCCATCCCAACTACAATTAACTATGCAATTAATTGCCTGGCAATCTTGTCAGAGGAAAACAATGATTTGCTGTTAATTTTGCAATACTGCTACAATTAAAATGATCCGGTTTATTTAACAGACAATTTTGATTGATTGCAACATCATTCAAAATATTGACTTTAAAAATTAAATTTGTATTATTAATTAGTACTATATTAAAAATAAATTACATTAAATAAGTGTTTCAAAGGGTTAGTCTGTGTGTTAGACCAGACCAACTGCTGTCAGTGCAAGTATTTTCGAGTCAAAAGCATTTAATGTATCAAATCGGAACAATGAAATTCATATTTACAGCAGCATAGCAGGCCTGTAAACACAGTACACAAACAGGTAACATAATAAAACAAACCAAAGAAGAAGTTCAATAAATAAATAAAAACAACATTAGTGCAAATCAAACAAGTTTGAAGTTCCTAGTGCAACCAAGACAGTTCGTAGCTCGGAGTTTAGTAAAGTCGCACGATGCGAGTTTAGCCAAGAGCTCTCCCGAGTTTAAAACAAATCAAACTCGCGGTACATCATCACGAGTATTTTTTTACTCTTGGACATTTTTCACAGTGTTGAAAATACTTCACGAGTATCCGCGTTTCCCGAGTACCTGCCGTTAGCATTACGAGCCACTACGAGATATCCACGAGCTCCGATATACCCACTACATACATTCTACGTACTTACCACGAGTTTGATTTTCTTTTTTAACTCGAGAGAGCTCTTGCGTAAACTCGCATCGTGGGACAGGAGCTTTAGTATTTGTAATGTTCAACAGCCTATTGGTTGTTGGGAAGAAGCTGTTCCTGAACCTGGGGGTTACAGTTTTCAGCATCCTATACCATCTTCCCAATGGCAAGAGAGTAATGAGGGAGTGGCAGGGTGCTGTGGGTCCTTGAAGATGCTGGTTGCTATTTTACATAGAAACATAGAGAATAGGGGCAGGAGTAGGCCCTTCGAGCCAGCACCGCCATTCAATGTGATCATGGCTGATCATCCACAATCAGTACCCCGTTCCTGCCTTGTCCCCATATCCCCTGACTACGATGGCCTTAAGAGTTCTAACTAACTGCCTCCTATAGATCCCTTCAATGGTGGGGAGTTCAGTACCCGTGATGGACTGGGCAGAGACACCACTTTTTGTACAGATTTTACATGTGCCTTCAATAATATTTGTAAAATAATTTCAGTCAGCGGTGCCAAGAGAATGGCGCACTGACCACTCCTTGTACACAAAGAAAAACTCAGAAGCACCAAAGCGTACAGTGCTTTCCATAATGTTTGGGACAAAGACCCATCATTTATTAATTTGTTTGTAATTGTTCAGGTGTGTTTAATTGTCTTCTTAATGCAGATATAAGAGAGCTCTCAGCACCTAGTCTTTCCTCCAGTCTTTCCATCACCATTAGAAACTTTTATTGCTGTTTATCAACATGAGGACCAAAGTTTTGTCAATGAAAGTCAAAGAAGCCATTATGAGACCGAGAAACAAGAATAAAACTGTTAGAGACATCAGGCAAACCTTAAGCTTACCAAAATCAACTGTTTGGAACATCATTAAGAAGAAAGAGAGCACTGGTGAGCTTACTAATCGCAAAGGGACTGGCAAGTCAGGGAAGACCTCCACAGCTGATGACAGAGAATTCTCTCTATAATAAAGAAATGTCCACAAACACCTGTCCGATAAACCAGAAACACTCTTCAGGAGTCAGGTGTGGATATGTCATTGACCACTGTCCGCAAGACTTCATAAACAGAAATACAGAGGCTACAGTGCAAGATGCAAACCAATGGTTAGCCGCTAAAATAGGATGGCCAGGTTACAGTTTGCTAAGAAGTACTTAAAAGAGCTACCACAGTTCTGGAAAAAGGTCTTGTGGACAGATGAGATGAAGATTATCTTATATCAGAGTGATGGCGAGAGCAAAGTATAGAGGAGAGAAGAACTGCCCAAGATCCAAAGCATACAACTTCATCTGTGAAACACGGTGGTGGGGGTGTTATGGCCTGGGCATGTATGGCTGCTGAAGGAACTGGCTCACTTATCTTCATTGATGATACAACTGCTGATGGTAGTAGCATAATGAATATAGACACATTATGTGTATAGACACATCCTATCAGCTCAAGTTCAAACAAATGCCTCAAAACTCATTGGCCGGCTGTTCATTCTACAGCAAGATAATGATCCTAAACATAGTGTGAAAACAACAAAAAAGTGTTTAAAAAGCCAAAAAATTGTCAATTGTTGAGTGGCCAAGTGAATCACCCGATCTGAACCCAATTGAGCACGCCTTTTATATGCTGAAGAGAAAACTGGCATTACCCCTAAAACAAGCATAAGTTAAAGGTACACAAAAATGCTGGAGAAACTCAGCGGGTGCAGCAGCATCTATGGAGCGAAGGAAATAGGCAATGTTTCGGGCCGAAACTCTTCTTCAGACAGAAGAAGTCTGAGGAACAAGGGTCAGTCTGAAGAAGGGTATCGGCCCGAAACGTTGCCTATTTCCTTCGCTCCAGAGATGCTGCTGCACCCGCTGAGTTTCTCCAGCAATTTTGTGTACCTTCGATTTTCCAACATCTGCAGTTCCTTCTTAAGCATAAGTTAAAGATGGCTGTAATATAGGCCTGGCAGAGCATCACCAGAGAAGACACCCAGCATCTGGTAATGTCCATGAATTGCAGACTTCAAGCAGTCATTGCATGCACAGTATATGCAACAACATACTAAACATGACTACTTTCATTTACATGACATTGCTGTGCCCCAAACATTATGATGCCCTGAAATGGGGAGACTATGTATAAACACTGCTGTAATTTCTACATGGTGAAACTAAAATGTATAAAAATGGCCTTTGTTAAAATTTGACAATAAAAACTTTAACCACATGTGATTTTATTTCTATTCCAAATCTCAAATTGTGGAGTACAGAGGCAAATAAATAAATGATGGGTATTTGTCCCAAACATAATGGAGGGCACTGTATACGGTCACTTTAAGCAAACATCTCCTGTGATTACAAAATATTAAACCATAACTTGTATAACTTGCAGCCAGAACTTCCTAGGTGAAAACAAAGATATATTTCTCTTTGACAAGTTAAATTCATTTTCTGGATATCAAAAAACCTACTTTGCAATTCCATTACATTATAGATTTCCAATAACATGAATTCCCATACAGTGGTTAATGTGTAGCTACCCATAGTACCCATTCACATTTTAACATGAGTGTTTAAAATAAACATCCATCTGCCACTTTTGAATAATACCTTTCCGTTTCCTCAGTGCAGATTGTTTTCAGTGCCTCCTGATCAACTCTTTGGTGATAATGAATAATCCAGCTATTGGTTTTATTAATGACATAATCGTGGCATGCTCTCAAGTTGTAGGTGTAGAATTAGGACATTCGACCCATTGAGTTTACTCTGCCATTCAATCATGGCTGATCTCTGCAACCTAATCCCATTGTTCTGCCTTCTCCCCATGACCATTGACAACCATTCCAATCAAGAATTTGTCTATCTATGCCTTAAAAATATCCACTGACTTGGCCTCCACAGCCCTTTGTGGCAATGAGTTCCACAGATTAACTACTATCTACCTGAAGAAGTTCTTCCTCAACCCCTTTCTAAAAGAGCACCCTTTAATTCTGAGGCTATGACCTCAGGTCCTAGACTCTCCCACCAGTGGAAAGTGAAACATCCTTTCCACATTCACTATCTATGCCTCATTATTCTGTAAGCTTCAATGAGGCCCCACCCTCAACCTTTGAAACTCCAGCGAGTAGAGGCCCAATGCTATCAAACGCTCATCATATGCTAACCCACTCATTTCAGGAGTTATTAATAATGTTGTTATCGAATCTGTAGAGTTACAAACGTAGAAACATAGAAAATAGGTGCAGCAGTGGGCCATTCGGCCCTTCGAACCAGCACTGACATTCAATATTATCATGGACGATCATCCAAAATCAGTACCCTGTTCCGGCTTTTTCCCCATATCCCTTGATTCCCTTAGCCCCAAGAGCTAAATCTAAGTCTCTCGTGAAAACATCCAGTGAATTGGCCTCCATTACCTTCTGTGGCAGAGAATTCCACAGATTCACAGCTCTCTGTGTGGAAAAAGTCTCCTCATCTCAGTCCTAAATGGCCTACCCCTTATTCTTAATTGTGACCCCAGGTTCTGGACTCCCCCAAGATCGGGAACATTTTTCCTGCATCAACCCTGTCCAATGCTCTAAGAATTGTATATGTTTCCATAAGATTCCCTCTCATCCTAAATTCCAGCGAATACAAGCCCAGTTGACCCATTTTTTCATCATACAGCATGTCATCAAACAGTACAGTATCATCCCGGGAATTAACCTGGCCACCTACACTGCACTCCCTCAATAGCAATAATGTCTTTCCTCAAATTAGGAGACCAATATTGCACACAATACTCCAGGTGTTGTGTCACCGGGGCCCTGTACAACTGCAGTAGGACCTCCTTGCTCCTAAACTCAAATCCTCTCACAATGAAGGCCAACTTTAGCTTTCTTCACTGCCTGCTGTACCTACATGCTTACTTTCAGTGACTGATGTACAAGCACGCCCAGGCCACATTGCACCTCCCCATCTCCTAATCTGACACCATTCAGATAAGAATCTGCCTTCCTGTTCTTGCTATCCTCACATTTATCATGTTATGTACTGCATCTGCCATGCTTTTACCCACTCACCCAATCTATCCAAGTCACCCTGCGGCCTCATAGCATCCTCCTCACAGCTCACACTGCCACCCAGCTTTGTGTCATCTGCAAACTTAGAGATGTTATATTTAATTCCCTCATCTAAATCATTAATATATATTGTAACCAACTGGGGTCCCAGCACTGAACCTTGCAACACCCCACTAGTTACTGCCTGCCATTATGAAAAGGACCTGTTAATTCCTACTCTTTGCTTCATGTCTGCCAACCACCCATGTCAATACCCTACCCCCAATACCATGTGCTTTAATTTTGCACACTAATCTCTTGTGTGGGACCTTGTCAAAGGTTTTTTGAAAGTCCAGATACACCACATCCACTGGCTCTCCCTTCTCCATTCTACTAGTTATACCCTAAAAAAAATCCAAAAGATTAATCAAGCATGATTTCCCTTTCATATATCCATGCTTTGACCGATCCCGTCCATGATTTTTAGAGCTACCTCCTTGAGTACTCTGGGATGCAGCCCATCAGGCCCTGGGGGTTTATCTGCCTTCAGTCCCAACAGGTTATCTAACACTAATGTGGATTCCCTTCAGTTCCTCCCTACCACTAGACCCTCGGTCCCCTAATATCTCCAGGAGATTGTTTGTGCCTTCCTTGGTGAAGACAGAAGACCAAAGTACTCGTTTAACTGTTCTGTCATTTCCTTGGTTGCGTGAATGACATTTCTGACATTTTCACATGTGCATTGCGGTTATTAACATATAGATGTTTTGTTTATTTTATATTACCTATGGGTATTGGGTTACAGACCTGTTATGCTGTTGCAAGTAAGAATGTCATTGTTCGTTGAGTACATATGACAATAAAACACTCTTGCTTCTTGAGTAAACTGCCTACTTCCATCTTCACAACAAGGCCTGCTTATGAAATTTGAATCAATCTCCTGTCGAAACCCTTATCAGTGTCTTTTCTATCTTTAGCTCAATGTTAACTCAGGCACTTGATACACTCTAAACCCAAGTTCTTTTAAAAACTTATGTTGCCATTAATTCAGAGAAATGTATCTGCAATCTCACAATCTAATCTGTGAAGTACAAGAGGGCGAGACGCCACTACGGCTTGACAATACCAGAGCTGCTGTCGGTGTTACTGCTGGCACTGAGCGAAGTGAGCCCACGTTAACTAGCGATGCGCGTCCTCGCCCGCAGTGCAAGTAGGAGGGACGCGCGTCCTCGCCCGTGGAAGTAGGAGGGACGCGCGGGGGCAGCGAGCCTTGGGTTACGCGCGGTGCAAACCCCCTGCACACGAAGAGTACACGACTTTGTTTGCTTTTAACATCATGCAACGCGTACTGTACAAACATCTCAAGTTCAAGGTTAATCAAATGCAAATTGCCATATGCATCCGATGAACAGTTCTTATGTTGGGGGGCAGATCCCGATTTAGTCAGCGACCCGGTCTTCAGTTGGGCACGTTTAGCATTTTTGCTGAACAAATCATGATAAACGTGTAAGAAAGGGATGTCCGCACTTTGCACCAACACATACCGGCCATGCACCACCAAGGGGGGGGGGGGGGGGGGGGGGGGGGGGGGGGGGGGGGGGGGGGGGGGGGGGGGGGGGGGGGGGGGGGGGGAGATGAATCCCTTTCTGATTTAGACCACTTGGTATCTCAAAATACCACGTTAAACAACGTTGCCAACTCTCACATGATGGTGGATTCGCAGCATTAAAACTTATTTTTTTTGTTTAGTTTTCAAAAATGAGTTGTAATTATCTTCCTTGACACCATGCTAATCACGGCAGGAATGGCTGAGTAAATATAATGGGTCATTTCAGCTTCAGCACATACATTTAATGTTGGGGCTGTTAACTCGACTGCTGCCCTGTGGGCTGGTTCAGGCGGCTTCGAAAGTTTTATTTAGCAGCTGTTTCTTCATTAGTTGTGACCTTTAAGATAATAAATGTAAACTCGGATAACCCACGTTAACTGAAAACGTTAACGGATTGGTTGGAAAATGTGGAGAAATGTGTGAATCTGACAACTAGATCTGCCCAACTAAGGATAGAAGCAGGCATCTTGCTAAACACACCATACCTGACCCTCCCCCTCCCCTCTTGAGATTTATGTACGTGGACAGCACTGCGTGAAGTTAATGAACATTTTTTTTTAAAGGTTTCCGACTCAAACGTTAAACACTTGACATTTAACACTTAAAACCGGCTGGACCCCCCCCCCAGTAAAAATAAAGTTTTAACCAACTAACAGAGGTTTAAAATCGAAAGCTTTCGCGAGAAAGTAAATAACTGAAAATATTGACAGATGAAAAGTTGTTTCACCTCGAAGAGGAAACGCGAATAAAAACAAGCCGTCTCATTCTATCACAAACAAGATAACAAGATAAGACAAGAAACTATTGAAATACGACCTGATTGCCACAGAGAGAGGTTGGCTGCAGATTAATAATCCTTCGGTACACACTTGATGGCTGTCCTGAGATAGACGAATAGTACAACCAAGGCTGTAAGAAGGACAGTTTGCACCAGTGGAGTAACCGAGTAACACTTATCAACTGTGTGCAGTCACTTCCTCCGTTGAGCTGCTGCGCTCCCACTGGCCAGGTTTCTAAGTGCAGATTATTCAACAGAGTCTCGCTCGGTTGGACGCATCGCCACAACCACCATAATGGGCAATCCCGATCCCGTGGCCACTTTCTATTCCTCTTGTGTAGGAAGGAACTGCGGATGCTGGTTTAACCCGAAGACATATACACAAAGAGCTGGAGTAACTCAGCAGGGAAGGCAGAATCTCTGGAGAGAAGGAATGGGCGATGTTTCGGGTCGAGACAGTCTGAAGAAAGGTCTCGACCCGAAACATCACCCATTCCTTCTATCCAGAGATGGTGCCTGTCCCGCTGAGTTACGCCAGCATTTTGTGCACCCCTTCCTCTGGGTTGTATACTACTCACACACACACACACACACATACACAAACATACACAAAGGCTGCTACGTTTGTACAATATTCTCAAGTATTCCTAAGGCTTGTCATTTCCAGAGTTGTTACTTTGTGGGTTTAACTTTTGAAGGACACAAACACTCAAAATTGATATACAGAAAACACCATGAGAGTGGAATTAGTCCCAAAAATAATGGGACACGCTGTGAAAGGGAGTGCACAAACTCAGAATTCACTTTAGCTTCCCGCAGCCAGATCTCAGATCCGAATGCAAGTCCGGGCTTGGCTTCATATAATTGTTCCTACAATTGGCCTCCGCATTTCCGATCGATCGACAAACAAGTCTAAGCGTCTGGTTGCAAGGTATGTTTGCAGGTATCGGCTACACCAAGTACTGGTGTAAGTAGGTGGCAGGAGAATGATGTGTGAGAGAATAGGTCGGTGGGAAAAATAAAGCGGGGAATGGGACAGATCTGAGGCACAAGGAACTGCAGGTGCTGGGATCTTCAGCAAGAATTTAGAAGATTGAGGGGGGGATCTTATAGAAACTTACAAAATTCTTAAGGGGTTGGACAGGCTAGATGCCGGAAGATCATTCCCGATGTTGGGGAAGTCCAGAACTAGGGGGTCACAGTTTAAGAGGGAAGACTTTTAGGACCGAGATGAGAAAATCATTTTTTACACAGAGAGTGGTGAATCTGTCGAATTCTCTGCCACAGAAGGTAGTTGAGGCCAGTTCATTGGCTATATTTAAGATGGAGTTAGATGTGGCCCTTGTGGCTAAAGGGGTATGGAGAGAAGGCAGGGATGGGATACTGAGTTGGATGATCAGCCATGATCATATCGAATGGAGGTGCAGGCTCGAAGGGCCGAATGGCCTACTCCTGCACCTAATTTCTATGTTTCTATGTAAAACACAAAGTGCTGGACGAACTCGGTGACTCAGGTAGCATCTATCGAGGGTAGACACAAAATGCTGGAGTAACTCAGCGGGATGAGCAGCATCTCTGGAGAGAAGGAATGGGTGACGTTTCGGGTCGAAACCCTTCTTCAGACTGATCTTGAGAATCGGCATAGGCCCATTTAGGCCGAATGGCCTTCTCCATATCATAAGGATGTATGAATAAAATATGACACAATGTATCGATAGAACTTGATGGTTGGCATGGACAAGGTGAGCCGAAGGGGCCGTTTCCATGTTGTACGGCACTAACTCCAATTACTGTCCCATTGGACGTGATTTAAGGCAGGCAGGTACAAGGAACATGACGCTCTCCAGTATTGAATAACGTGGAAGAGTCAGACAGGAGGGATCCGATTTTTTACTACCACACCGTTTGGTTGCAGAATCCAGAACCGAGTTGCGCTCTGACCACCAAGATATCTCAGAAAGCAATAGCAATAAACATGCAGAGCTCGGGGTGGATGTTTACTTAGCGTTAAGGCATTGCTAACGCCCAACAAAAAAATCGGCGTTCTCTTGCAAAGCGGCTAAAGTCCACTCCTTCTAGGCGGCAAGGTTGAGTTGCTACAAGCGCTTGCAGCTTCGGTTTCCTCCCACACCCCAAAGACGTACACGTTTGTAGGTCAATTGGCTTGAGGTTGTATTCTTGATATCAGTGTAAATTGTCCCTGGTGTGTGTAGCTTAATGTGCGGGGTGCGACTCGATGGGCCGAAGTGCCAGTTTCCGCGCTGACTCTCTAACTAAACGAAATCCAATCTCATTCGGCTGAATCTCTCCCTGTCTCTCTCCTGCTGAATATTCAGAGGCTCCACTCGGAGGAGCTGGCGCGGGTCTTGAGAAAAGACAGCAGCGACTCTTAATTGACCAGGCGGTTGTTTGGGAACATAAAGATCACACGCAACAGAAGCACGAATGGTTTCAATCACAGCCGTTTTCCCTTGGAATAAAACAGCGGGGTCAGAGCAGCAGCGCAATGGAGGTCAACAAAATTGATGCTCCAAATCCAGCGCGGAACCACATAAGGAAATGTCATGTGTAGGAAGGCACAGCAGATGCTGATTTAAAGCGAAGATAGACACAACATGCTGGAGTAACTCAGCGGGATATCTGGAGAAAAGGAATGGGTGACGTTTCAGGTCGAGACCATTCTTCATAACGGCTTGCTCGAAGAGATGAATAGAAACGCATGCTGTAAATGAGAGAGAGAGAGAGAGAGAGAGAGAGACAGCAGAAACCTCAAAAGTGCTGGGAATACTCAGCAACCCAAGCAACATTCCTGAACAGAGAAACAAAGTTAAAGATTCAAGTCGAGGGCCTTTTATGTGGCTGGGAAAAGTTCGACCTTCTTTATCTCCAGCATATTTCAGCTTCATTCAAATGTCAACACTTTCCCTGGTGGATGCTGCCTGACTACAGAGTCTTGAGATAGACACAGAGTGCTGGAGTAACTCAGCGGGTCAGGCAGCATCTCTGCATTTCTGGAGAGAAGGAACGGGTGACGTTCCGGCTGCATGTCCCACTGCGTTACTGCAGCATTTTTGTGTCTATCTTCGGGTCTTTCCTACACATCTGCAGTTCGTTACGATACACCCCGAGTCTTGGGTCTGTATTTCAGACTTCCAGTATCTGTGGTGTTCAGCCCACAGGTGGGAAAGTGGGAGTTTAGAGAGAGGGAGGGGAGGGGGGGGGGGAAGGAGCGGGCAAATTGGAGGCAGTGTAAGCACCGCTATTGATGCCACCATAAGAGAAGTGGGAGGCATGTAAGGTCGGATAGGTGGTTAGAGGGAAAAATACACAAGTGCTGGAGTAACTCAGTTGGTCAGGCAGCATCTCTAGACATCATGGCCATGGCCTCAGTGCTGTACTGACCGGGGTCATTATGTTTATGTATAGTTTTGATGAGCACTATGCAAAAATAAATGTATTCCACTGCACCTGGTACACGTGACAATCAAGATAACATTGGATAGGTGACGTTTCGGTTAGGGACCCTTCTCCAGAGATGAGCAAGGGATGGAGACATCTTCACAAACAACCCTAACTAGTTGTAAACCCTGCAAAAAGTTGTGATCACTGCCCAGGCCATCACCGGCTCTGACCTCCTCACCACCGAAGGGATCTATCGTAGTCGCTGCCTCAAAAAGACAGCCAACATCATCAAAGACCCACACCATCCTAGCCAGCCACTCATCTCACCACTGCCATCGGGAAGAAGGTACAGGAGCCTGAGAACTGTAACGTCCAGGTTCAGGAACAGCTTCTTCCCTACAGCCATCAAGCTATTAAAACTACAACTTCATAAGCTATGAACTACAATAGACCACCATTATTATTATTATTATTGCACTGTTATTGCTTGTTTGTTTTTTTCAGTTTTTGTTATATTATTTATTATGTTTACATATTCTGTTGTGCTGCAGCAAGTAAGAATTTCATTGTTCTATCTGGGACATTTGACAATAAAACACTCTTGACTTGACTAGATCCAAAATTAAAACAGAAAATACTCAGTAAGCCAGGCCTTAGCTGTGGAAAAAAAAAGCAATGTTTCAGATCCAGAACCCTAATAATTTCGATCAGCCAGCATCTCGTGAACTAGTGAACTTGGCAAATTCAACCACAGAAGGCATCTATAAAAGTTACCGGGCGTCTCTGCTGACTGTTATTGACTCCAGGCCTCTGACCTCGAGCTGGCTGGCTTCCTCACCTAAGCCTAGGTCCCTGATTCTCTGCATTGGGAGAGATTGTGTTTGGCTGAAAACCTCTCAGAAATTACTGAGAAAGCATCTCCACTGAGTTTTCAACAATTTCAGATAACCAGGCCGACCAGGTGGTATCATGACTAGGTTGCTGATAATGTCATTGCCTGTAACATTTCTCAGCTTTCCTCTCTCGACAGAGGCTGCTGTCTGACCTGCAGGGCTTTCCCACTAGTCTTTTATTTCAGATATCCAGAAAATGTAGTGCTCTGTACCTCACAGTGTTGTTGCATTTTATACTCCCCTGTTCGCATTTATTTCTTCCATGTGCAGCTCCTCCAGGCATATCATCTTCAATTAGCTCACCAGCACCATCACTTTTTGTATCATTTGGTCTTGTTTTGTGCCCATCCTATCACATATTCCTTTTATTCCCCTAATCCACATCCAATTTAAAAACAGGCTGGCTTTGATGCAAGGACACCCACCCACTGCTTCTCTCTCCACAGATGCTGTCTGACCTCCTGAATATTTCCAACATTTTCTATTTAATTTCCACATTTCCAGCAACTTCAGTCTTTTGCTTGCCCAACACCATCTGCTGGGAATTCAATACCAGTAAGAGTTCAGCACCTTGATGAGAGGGTAGTGGTGTTGAGAGGATGAGAGCGATTTAAAACAAGTCAGTGGGATGACAAAAGAGCAGTTATTTTTTGTGGTCTTCTATGCAGAGTGAATTAATGCTCTTTAGCTCATCTGCGTTCTGTCTGCTGGGCCCTAAACTTCTCGTTGGCTATCCTTTTATTTCTCTCCTCCACTCGGAACCTGCCCATGGCCTCCAGCACTGTTCCAATGAGTTACTCCAGCACTGACACAATTTTGATGAACAGCATCTCATCTTCCTTTGGAGCATGCTACAGCCTCTGGACACAATAGTAAATTTAGCAGCCGATAACTCACCTTCTCCGTCTGTATGGAACTGGCCATCTCTCCAGTGTCATCTCAGTTTTTCTCTCAATGTTTACACTGTTATAGTGGCATATCCCACAGCCCTTATATTTCGCCATCATTTACACTCCTTTGCATTACACCCCAATTGCTGCCATTAACCCATTGACCACTTATCCCCACAGCAACCCTGGCCTCCCCAGAGATATTCCCTTTATACAAGATACAAGATACATTTATTTGTCATATGTACCAATTGGTACAGTGAAATGTGTGGTCGCCATACAACCATATGAATAATAAAGCGCACAGAACACGATAGTCTTTAACACAGACATCCCCACACAGTGGAATTAAAGTTTTGTGAGAGAAGGCTCCAAAATTCAGTCAGCCTCCTCTGTTGTCCTCCTGTGGTCAGGGTGGTCCCCGAACCCCCCGCTGTCGCCGCTACGGGTAGCCCGATATTCAGGCCCGCTCGCCGGGGTGATGGAAGTCCGACGTCGGGATTGTGTGTGGCTGCAGAAACGGCATTTCGTTTGGACCTCCAGGGGTCCAAATGACAAATAAATTGATTCTGATTCTGATTCTGATTCTGATTGCAGGACATCCTCAGCGGCTTGGACATCCGAATCAGCCACCTTCTACCAGAGTCCGCCGCTCCCGAAGTCCACAGGCCGCGCTGGGCGGATATTCAATGCCGGCGGCCCTCGGCAAAGGGTCCCAGGACTCTGCGATGTTGAAGTTAGCGTCCGCTGAACTGGAAGCTCTGCAGACCACAGCTCCGATGTTGAAACAGCGGCCCAACACTCCGGAGCTTCAACGGCGATCCAGGTAAGCAATTGCCCGCTCCACGATGCATCCAGCGCTGCGCCGCCGCTGTTGAAACTCTGGTCCGGGTCTCCGGCAGGAAAGGCCGCTCAAATCCAGGTGGTAGGCCGCGAGGAGTGGGGCGAGGATGCGACTCGGAGAATAGTCGCGTCCTTGTCATGAAGTGACTGGGAAACGGTTTCCCCCTTAACCTAACCCACTCCCCCACATAGAAAAACTAAAGAAATCTCCAAAACTTTTAAAACTGACATAGAAGACAGACTGGAGGCAGAGACTGCCATCAATCCTATCCATTCCTCGCCCCATCTTCTCCGCAATTTAAAACCCGTTTGATTTTCTCCGTTTCTCAGTTCTGCCAGAAGTCTGCAACTGGAAACGTTAACTCAGTTTCTCTTTCCACAGCTGCTGCCTGATCTGCTTAGTTTTTCTGGCATTTTCTGTTTCCAGAATTTGCTGTTGTTTTAATTTCCATTTATTTTAAGTAGATATTTCAGATTCCGTTGACAGATCAGGAAAATGATTGATATGATAAACAGCTTGCTGCATCTTGGCAACAGGGAATGTTGAAAGGCAAGGGATAAATCTCATTTGCAGCTGTTTGTCAACACTGAACAAGGTTAATGCCCTCTTTCAGTGATTATATGCATTGCAGACATCCAGCTGAACAGCTGGAAGTAGTACACAAAAATAATGCTTTAAAATCGGACGGAATAAAACAAAAGCAGACGGTACAGGTGTTTTGACAAGCCAAACGCCAGCTTGGGAAATTAGGAGCAATGTCAACAGCTAGATTGTGAATTACTACAAGGATAGGGAAGGAGAAACGACATCTGAAAGGCAAGTCAAATGCCAATGTAACTAGCCACTGAATCCAGACGCCCAAGAACAGGCCAGCTGTCACCAGGTACCAGGGACATTACAGGGCTGCCAACATTGGGTGAGAGCTGGGAGTGAGAAATTGCGAGAGACCAAGCCCGAGGGAGTATAGCGACGGGGGGGGGGGGGGGGGGGGGGGGGGGGGGGGGGGGGGGGGGGGGGCCGGCTCCCCGCATCTGTTCCCGTCGCTGGTTCTGCTCCCATCCCTCCCGCAGCCCCTGCTCTCCAACACCGTGGACCATGCAGTTTATCCGAGTTTTGAAATTTTCGTTGATCGCAAAATTTCTCACCACTGAGCGTGAAAAATTTCTGATGAGCGTGAGGGCGTGAGAGTTTGCTTGCGGGCGTGATTCTCACGCTCAAAGCGTGAGAGTTGGCAGCCCTGGACAATACGAGTACACTGGTTGCTTGCCCACTCCCACCTTAATATTAAAAATGAGCAACTTGCTTGCCTTTAGGTGGAAAAATAGGAAGGTTCTGCAATTAAATGGATAACTCTATCAAGGAGTTACAAATTGAGCATAAATAGCCGCCATCAAGGGATGCAGTGTAACCATGAACTCAGCTTGGAGTATGGGGCAGTGGGGATGAACTGGCAGGAGATAAGCATTTGGCTTACAGAGCTCTACAACCTTTAAACACACCAGATAAACTTTCAAGAGATGACAAATTCAGAACAGCCAGTAAATTAGTGCGGAAGTTGTTCACTCCTGATTTTGTGGGAGGTTTGCAGGAAGCATAAGAACAGGCCTTGGAATTCCTGGATGAATTAGCTGCTGTCAACCAAGAGAACTTGCAGACAATGAATTGACTGGGGATACAAGCAAGTTTGGCTGTCAAAACCCTGACAATCACAATGTTGAGGTTTGTATTTAAAAAGAGCCACTTGAAGTGCCCTCCATAATGTTTGGGACAAAGACCCATCATTTATTTATTTGCCCCTGTACTCCACAATTTGAGATTTGTAATAGAAAAAAATCAAATGTTCACATTGTCAGATTTTATTAAAGGCCATTTTTATACATTTCTGTTTCATCATGTAGAAATTACAGCAGTGTTTATACATAGTCCCCCCATTTCAGGGCACCATAATGTTTGGGACACATTATGTCATGTAAATGAAAGTAGCCATGTTTAGTATTTTGTTGCATATCCTTTGCATGCAATGACTGCTTGAAGTCTGCGATTCATGGACACGGCGGCGGACCTACATTTTTGGGGCCCTGAAGCTTGAACTGTTATGAGGGCCCTTTCGCAACCAGCAACGAGGTCTGGGTAACACTGTTATCTCCCTCAATGGGGTTGTTCCACGACAGATCACCACAAATTTGAATTTCCGTCATAAATGTTAATAGTGTTTTAAATTATTTATAATTATTTTACATTAAATATATTTGGAATGAAACATCCTTAATTTGAACGTTTTTTGTTTGTGGCTCGCCTACATGATACTTTAATAACCTTTTAATTTTTATTTTAAATGTTATTTTGTATTGAATGACACTATATTATTAATATTATTATATTTAAAAAAAACCCTTCTCATACAGTAAGTAGACCCAAAATGTTTAAGCAATGTGGACTAAGCATGATATTCACCTACAGAAAAAAAGTAGGAAGCATTGGCCTGGGGTCCAGGATGCTGGCTAGGGTGGAGTCCAGCATCCTGCATTTTCAATAAATTGAAAGTGATTCTCAAGCTTTCTGCTGGTAGTTTACATAACAGAAGCTTAGAATTTTTCTAACACAAAGCAGTAAGATAACCCCCAAAAGATATATATTTGATGAAATAGACAATAGGTGCAAGAGTATGCCATTTGGACCTTCTAGCCAGCACCGCCATTCACTGTGATCATGGCTGATCATCCACAATCAGTACCCCATTCCTGCCTTTGCCCCATATCCCTTGACTGCTATCTCTCTCTTGAAAGCCTCCAGAGAATTGACCTCCACTGCCTTCTGAGGCAGAGAATTCCACAGATTCACAATTATCTGTCTGAAAAAGTATTTCCTCACCTCCATTCTAAATGGCCTATCCATTATTCTTAAACTGTGGCCCCTGGTTCTGGACTCTCACAGCATTGGAAACATGTCCAAACCCTTAACAAACTTATATGTTTCAATAAATTGCCTCATTGAGCTAAAAAAATCTTTACAAAAATATGTCTCTTTGCCTAGCACTGAGATGAGAAAAAAAAAATTCACCTAGAGTTGTGAATTTGTGGAATTCTCTGCCACAGAAGGCAGTGGTCTCATCCTTCAGCAGCACCCGTCTCCCTTCCTGAGCTCAGACGCCCACTTCTCTTCACCTCACCTGCGCTCACTTCCCCTCACCTACACACCAACACCTCGACTAAACCCCTCGCCTCGACGGTACCTCACTACCAAACTTCTCCTCACACCTAAACCTTGCCTCAACTAAACCGTACCTCGCTAAACCTCCCCCCTCAAATAAACCTCACACCTCACCTCACACCTTAACTCCACTTCAACTTAACAAAACCTCCCACCCCACACCTAATCCTCGCCTCGACTAATCGCCGCCTCTCCCGCTCCCGCTATTTAGAGCCGCCCCCTGGCCGTTGGCGGCGCCTCCGTGAATGGAACGGCTCCAGCCAGGAGTGCCGAGCGCAGGCGCATTGCCCGAGAAAGCGCACGCTGACTTCGAGCCCGAGCCCCCCGCCCCCCCGTGGCGGCTACAGTCCCTCACCGCGGGAGCGATTAGTCGAGGCGGGGATTATGTGTGAGGTTTAGTCGAGGCGTGGGGTTTAGTCGAGATGAAAAATCAGATTTATTTCAAGAAAAACAAAAAAATCGGAATTCCGATTTAAATCGGAAGAATATCTGGACTAAAGTCGCTTCTGGGGCCCCTCCGGGACTGGGGGCCCTGAAGCTTAAGCTTCATTAGATTCATAGTAGATCCATCCCTGCATGGACATCACCAGTTGCTGGATGTCTTTTCTGGTGATGCTCTGCCAGGCCTGTATTGCAGCCATCTTTAGCTTATACATATTTTGGGGGCTACTCCCCTTCAGTTTTTCTCTTCAGCATATAAAAGGCATGCTCAATTGTGTTCAGATCGGGTGATTGACTTGGCCACTCAAGAATTGACCATTTTTTAGCTTTGAAAAATTCCTTTGTTGCTTTAGCAGTATTTGTAGCTTTAGCCAGCCAATGAGTTTTGAGGCATTTGTTTGAACTTGAGCAGATAAGGTGTGTCTATACACTTCAGAATTTATTATGCTAGTACCATCAGTTGTATCATCAATGAAGTGAGCCAGTATCTTCAGCAGCCATATATGCCCAGGCAATAACACCCCCACCGCCATCACAGATGAAGTTGTATGCTTTGGATCTATAGTTCCTTCTCTCCTCCATACTTTGCTCTTGCCATCACTCTGATATGTTAATCTTTCTCTCATCTGTCCACAAGACCTTTTTCCAGGACTGTGGTTGCTCTTTTAAGTACTTCTTGGCAAAATGTAACCTGGCCATCCTATTTTTGCAGCTAACCAGTGGTTTGCATCTTGCAGTGTAGCCTCTGTATTTCTGTTCATGAAGTTCTGCGGACAGTGGTCATTGACAAATCCACACCTGACTCCTGAAGAATGTTTCTGATCTGTCGGACAGGTGTTTGGGGACTTTTCTTTATTATAGAGAAAATTCTTCTGTCATCAGCTGTGGAGGTCTTCCTTGGCCTGCTAGTCCTTTGTGATTCGTAAGCTCACCAGTGCTCTCTTTCTTCTTAATGATGTTCCAAACAGTTGATTTTGGTAAGCCTAAGGTTTGGCTGATGTCTCTTACAGTTTTATTCTTGTTTTTCAGTCTCATAATGGCTTTTTTGACTTTCATTGGCACAACTTTGGCCTCATGTTGATAAACAGCAATAAAAGTTTCCAAAGGTGATGGAAAGACTGGAGGAAAGACTAGGTGCTGAGAGCTCTCTTATACCTGCATGATGGAGGCAATTAAACACACCTGAGCAATTACAAAGACCCGTGAAGCCATGTATCCTAAACATTATGGTGCCCTGAAATGGGGGGGGACTATGTATAAACACTGCTGTAATTTCTACATGGTGAAACCAAAATGTATAAAAATACTCCTTAATAAAATCTGACAATGTGCACTTTAACCACATGTGATTTTTTTCTATTACAAATCTCAAATTGTGGAGTACAGAGGCAAATGAATAAATGATGGGTCTTTGTCCCAAACATTATGGAGAGCACTGTACACTTTGGTGCTTCATTGTGTACAAGGAGTGGTCAGTACGCTATTCTCTTGGCACCTGTGACTGAAATTATTTTACAAATGTTATTGAAGGCACATGTAAAATCTGTACAAAAAGTGGTGGACTCTGCCCAGTCCATCACGGGTACCGACCTCCCCACCATTGAAGGGATCTATAGGAGGCAGTTAGTTAGAGCTCTTAGGGCTAGCGGAGTCAGGGGATATGGGGAGGAGGCAGAAACGGGGTACTGATTGTGGATGATCAGCCATGATCACATTGAATGGCGGCAGCGAATGAAAACACGAAGGGAAGGAAGTCGTGGAAAAATATTTCTGTGATCAAAATTCAAGTTTTAAAGAAAATGACACAGAGATTGACAATGAAATATATTCAGAAAATGTGAGAAATTTATATGAATTAATATTAAAAAAAACTTGAATCTGGTTCATGTCTTTCATAACCTCAGGACATCCTGAAGCTGTTTTTAATTCCATAAATACTTTCAAAGTACCATCGCTATTATAATGTAGGAAACCAAGCAGCCAATTTTCCCAAGGCATCTTTCAGCCAACAACAAAGGTATTGTTGACTAGTTAAGACTTTTGATATGTTGATGTTCAGATAAATAACAGCCAGGGCACATGGGGGAGGCAGGAGCAGGAAGAACAAAACCAAAAACAGTGATGATATGATGATTAAAGGCAGAAACCTGTTTGACGATGCTTAGAAAGGCTGCCTGAGAATATGTCAAGCAACAGAGCAATTGCGATGGGTAACAAAGTAAGCACTCCAGGCATACAAGGGTCATTCTGCACTGCACTGCACCAGCTATGTCAAAAGTGGTTTACAATATGATGGTCTTGTACCCCACCTTAGTAGTACATCTTCAGAGCAAGACCAAATGAATAGCCGTTAGAAGTATAGTTTTTCTTTGACTGTGTAATGTGGTGTTAATTACAAAACTGTAGGATATGCCCAAGATAGACACAAAATGCTGGAGTAACTTCAGACTTCAAAGTTCAGAAGGGTCTCGACCCGAAACGTCACCCATTCCTTCTCTCCAGTGAGTCTGCCAGAGTATTTTGTGTCTATCTTCGATTTAAACTAGCATCTGCAGTTGCTTCTTGCACATGTAGGATATGCCCAGCAGGCCAGAACTATTGCAGAAAAACAGAAAGAAATGATAGAAAAAGAGCAAGGATTTTTCACAATTTCAACCAGCTCCCACTAAGATCACGATCACACGTCAGGCACATATTTGTCTTCCATCTCCTTTCAGCATTTAAAAGACCGCCTCCTTCACAAGTCCTTGGCTCATCGTGATTCCCACTAATGCTAGCCATCATATGGCACTTTCTCATGCAATCACTGGAGATGCAACAGCCGTTCTTTCATCTCTTTCCCTCCCATCACAGCCAGGGACCCAGACTGTACTTTAGATATACAGCACGGAAACAGGCGTGTCGGCCCACAGACTAGCGATCACCCCATACACTGATGCTATTCTACATACTCACAACCAATTTCACAACATACCAAAGCCAATAAACCTACAAACTTATAAATCTTTGGAGTGTGGGAGGAAACCGGAACACCCGGAGAAAACTCACACAGTCACAGGGAGAACGTACAAACTCCGTTGATAATATTAGTATCTGTTATTGTTATCAGTTGATAATATAGCAACACCTCAAAAAGAAAGTTGTAAATTCAACCCCTATCAGGTAATATAAGTACATAATCTAAACCGATGCCATGCTGCACGGAGGGAGAGCTGCATGATTGGAGATGGTACCTTTCAGATGAGTTGTTTTACAGAGTTTAGTCCAGTGTAAGTTTAGTTTGAAGATTCAGCATGGAAACAGGCTCTTCGGACCGCCAAGTCTATGCTGATCACTGCTTCCCATGACTTCTATGTTATTCCATTTTTACATCCACTCCTTACATATCAAGGGCAATTTGGCACCAAAACCTGGTGAGACCAAGATATGGTCTCAGTGAGCTGTCTGTATGTATTCTTTAATAAACCTGGTATTGTGCTCATTTACAGTGATAATTTACTGCTGTATGCAAAAATAGAATTTCTTGGTACATGTAATTAATAAAGAACCATTACCGAATCCAGTCAACCTGCAAACCCGCAAGGTGTTGGGATGTGGGTGGAATTCAGAGGAAACCCACGCAACCGCAGGGAGAACGTGCAAACTGCACATGGACAGCACCCGAGGTCCTAGGTTCCTGGCGCCGTGAGGCTTTCTAACCTAGGAATGGGTTCCCAAAGGTTAAGTCATGATGACAGTCTTATAAAATAACTCCGTGGCAGAGCAAGTCGAGCTGCTGCCCAATACCTCCAGCTACCAGAGTTTAATCATGACCTCTGGCCTCTGTGAGGATTACACACTCTATAACTGTGTGGGTTTCTTCCGACGCAGTGAAGAGGTTAACTGACCAGCGTAAACTGCCTCTCGTGTAGGCGAGTAGGGAAGTTGATGAGAATGTGGGTAGAATAGGACAGAGAGAGTTTAAATGGGTGCTTGATGGTGGGCGCTGACTCAGTGGGTCCAAGGATACTAGACTAAGTGGGACCCGTTGGGTCCCAGCTTCACATGGGAGGGCTGGTCCCCCAACGCAATATTCCACCTCTCCACAAATTCCAATATTGCTTGCCAGTGGTGGGGGGGGGGGGGGGGGGGGGGGGGGGAGAGGGGGGCTTTCTGGAGCACTAGCACGGTATTGTGGGCCGATGGGACGTTCCAGAGGGATAGTATGGACATTGTGGGCCGAATGGATTCTTGGGCTGGAAGCTCAGTCACTGAGACCACTCACACCACACTCACTCACTCATACATTCACACACTCTCACACTCACATACACATACACACACACACACACATACTCACACACACATACACACACACATACATACTCACACACATACTCACACACACTCACATACACATACACACACACACACACACTCACATACTCACACAGACACTCACGCCCACACTAACCCACACATAAACTCACAAACATAAACCTATCCCCTTACGGTAGAGATAAGGTCCACTTCCACAGAACCAATTTCGCGGAATAATGTGTCACACTGCTTTACCCACTCCTTGATTTTATGATTGCATTAAAGGTTCTTCAGCTACTGAGAGTCCTAAATGTGATCATGACCTTTCTGTGGTACGACATTGGAGGCAAAGAACTGGGTGATTCAGTCAATAAACCAGTCCACACACACCTAAAATACCCATCTCTGCCCTCCTGCTGCATGCAACTGTCCTCTTGAGTTGACTTTTGGCCACCCGTTCCTGTGTTAGAAAACCACAGGCTTTGAAAGATATGCGTCAGCCAAGGTTAAAAATGACGGTGCTTTAAAATACCATTTTTTTTTGTATTGGCACAGATGGTAGAGCTGCTGCCTCACAGCACCAGAGACCCAGCTTCGATTCTGACCTTGGGTCCTATCTGTGTGAAGTTTGCACGTTCGTCCAGTGGGTTTCCCTGGGCGCTCTGGTTTCCTCCCACATCCCAAAGATACGGGGTTTGTAGGTTCATTTGTCTCTTTAAAATTGCCCCGATATGTTTGGAGTGGATGTGTAAACATAGAACTAGTGTGTAGGAAGGAACTGTGTAGGAAGGAACTGTGTAGGAAGGAACTGCAGATGCTGGTTTAAACCGAAGATAAACACAAAATGCTGGAGTAACTCAGCGGGACAGGCAGCATTTCTGGAGAGAAGGAATTGGTAACACTTCTTCAGATAGAACTAGTGTGAATGGGTAACCAATGGTTGGCGTGGGCACAATGGCCGCAAGGCCCGTTTCCATGCTATATCTTGTCCTGAACTATTGACATTCCCTCGAAGTATTAACTGAGACATAAGTCCGCGGTTGTCATTCATCATCTGATCCTTGGTCATTATTAATTGGTGTACCTAAATGCTGAGTTCAGTTCAGATTAGTTTATTGTCATGCTCAGTCAGATACCCTGCGAAGATGGCGCAGCGGTAGAGTTGCTGCCTTACAGCACCAGAGACCCGGGTTCGATCCTGACTCTGGGAGCTGGCTGTACAGAGTTTGTACGTTTTCCTGTGATGGCGGGTTTTTCTCCGGATGCTCCGGTTTCCTCCCACACTCCAAAGATGTACACGTTTGTAGGTTAATTCAGTAAAAATTGTAAATTGGCCCTAGTGTGGAGGATAGTGTTAGTGTACGGGGTGATTGCTGGTCGGCACGGATTCGGTGGGCTGAAGGTCCTGTTTCCACACTGTATCTCTAAAGTCTAAAGAAACCAGTTGAAATTCGTCCATCCAATATGCCACAACTGTGCAATATTCCTGTAAAACTCAGTGGATAGCTATCTGGAAATACAGTTCCTCAAATAGCTTGGTGCCATCAAAGATAACTGCAGAGCCACCCGCATCTCTGATGCTGGGATTACTTATATATGTTTACTTAAACACAGAGACCTCTGATCAAATCTGGGCTCTTCCAGAATCGTGTTTCACACTCATTTTTCAATACATCTTTGTACAGTTATGCAATTAGTTTGAGTCACAGCCAGAATAATCTCTGGTCGAGCACACTGTGTCTGTTGCTGAATTATCTGTCAATAAGTCCGAGGTGAAAAAAAAACCATGCCTTCTTCCCTGTGACATCACTGTATATTGCAAACATGCTGCTTGAAAACTATTGGTGCCCACAAAGTTGGCCGTTGGTGCTACAATTTTCAATGAAACCACTACATAAATTCAACACAGATCTTAACAAAGAAAATAGCACCACTGATTTCAAACTAATTCTAACAGTAACATCACATTTAACTTTCTCAATCAAAATCAGACTCCCTTTGCTTTGATTCTTCACTGCGCTCTCATTTATACTGCACGTTAAAACATTTGATTTCTAGCGTTATATTAATAGTCCAATGCCTACAATTATTCTACATATTAACTGTTAAAAAAACATCTGGGATTGATATATTGAGAGAAAACCTTCTTTAATTCAGGGATCTTTCCAGCCTGATACGGTTATAGTGTTTTGTGAATTCACTTTCGGCTAATGATAGCCAAACAAGCAAGTGCAAGCATAGGTCCTGCTGTCTCTACCTATGTGATCTCACTTCCATAGGTTATCAGATGACTGCAATGGATAATGAGAATTTGCACAGAGGTACTCTAGAATTGGAATTACCGTTAGTTTAGTAGTATCTGTTTCTGCATCTAAATCCAAACCTCAACTAGGCTTCTTTCTACCTGTGACAGAGGCTACGATAATCTCCACATCTTGAATGCTCGGAAACATGGGTGGTTCTTCCCAGTGAACCTGGATCTTTCCTTCAGATCCGTTTACCTCTGTCCTACACCAGTGCAACCATGTTCTAACTACACCATGTTTACCCAGTGATAGCCCCCATTCTAGCAAAGTTGACTTGGCCTGATGGAAACACAACCCCTGCAACAGTACTGCTGTCGATGTTTCCAAAGCTGCAGCCACCCTGAGCTTACAAATCAGACATTAACCTTTGACTACCAGCCACTGATGCTTCTATCACGCAGTAGCTGGCCAGCCTAGTGACAATCAGATTACTGACAGCTAGCAGCAGATTTTTCAGAATGTCATGGCAACAGAACAATGAGCACAAATCAAAAATACTTGCATTTCACACATTTTGTCATATTTTGGTTTTCATAAGAGGGAATGGGGAGGTCACTTCATCCTCCTCTCCCAACCCCATCTCCGTTCCATGTGAGGAGCTGATGCTGAACCATGTACCAGCAGATACAGTGGAGATTGGGGACAGGGTTGAAGCACTGGAATCACCACCTGCTTTTGCATCCATGAACAGAGAGTGCTTTTGTTCTGTACTTCCTCTCCATGCTATCCCCCCCCCCCCCCCCCCCCCCCCCCCCCCCCAGTGCATCACTTCACACTTGCATTGTCAATTGGTGCGTTTATTCCTATTTCTGCAGTCTACCTCATTCTTATGTCTCTGCGACATTATGTTTTGTCGTTTTTTTGCAAAAGCGTTGCCACTTTTCATTTCACTGCACATCTCATATGCGTATGTGACTAGTAGACTTGACTTGCTACTTACCATGCGGGGCATTTTGTTTAAATAATTTGCAGATTTGTGAAGAATTCCGTGCATCCTATTCCAGGACATATTAGAACTTTTTATTTTCTTGACCCTGACTCCGAAGGACACCATTATCTTCTTGCCAATCCGGAATACATCCAACTAATACTCTCCGCCACCTTTCCCCTAACCAATTACAAGCCCAAATTAAAACCAGGCCTTTAATTACAAATGGTGCACATTTCTTAACAAAGACACATAGTAAAATTACAAAAAAGATTAATCCCAGCCGAACATCAAAATGCCCATTATACAAGATCAAATATGCAATTCTAGTTCTAAATATACCAAAATAAAAATCTGGAGACTGTACATCCTATTATCAGGAGCTCACATTTCAGTCTTGATATCTTGCCAAGTGAGTAATGCCTTTACAATCCTGCGCTGCTCCAGCCTTGTCCCGGCTGCTGATTTATGAACACTACCCTAGACATAACTTTCCATATCTGTTGTTGTCCAGAGGCTATTGATCCCTTTTGCAGGCCACATATAATGTTATCGCTTCCTTTCTTCAAAATGTTAATCCACTTAATGACTGAGAATTGCTCTCCAGTGTTCAACTGTACGTTTCAGTCGGTTTTGATCATAGGTGCATTGATTCATCTCGCTTTGATACGTGCCAGCTCCCAAAAGAACTCGAAATCAATCTTTGCTTTGAAAGGAATTATTGTAGAGTTGCCTCACGCTATATTTCTTCTCTTATCTCCAGCGTGGGTGCATCCTGTCTGCATTGGCTGACCTGTTATCTCCCTTTTTGCATTGCTTTTACAGCAGACACATACTTGTTTGGCCTGTATCTCCTCCACACCGCCTCCTGCCCTTCTCCACCGCTACAATTAACCTGATCAGCGCGATCCTTCCTGAACTTACCCAACATTAACTTAATATTATTCTAAACCATCTGCTCTTAATAGAATCGTGCAACATCTAAAAGGTGAATCAAGTATGCAGGTTGGATAACTCTTGCAGGTTACAGATTCTCACCACTCTTTGGGGGAAACGTATGCCCATCAAATTCCCAATTCCAGAATCACAAAAAGGTTACCGCACGGAAGGATGCCTGTTCAGTCCACCAAGACTGTGCCACTTGAATGTGAGATAAATGGTGGGACTGTAATACTCCTATAATCCAACACCCTCAAAACGTAGGTGGTGCAGGTCGGGCAGATATGTGGGACCATTAGATGTTATCCATTCTGTATTGGAGAACTTGAGGGGAATATGTTTACCCCAAGAGTGGTGAGAATCTGTAACCCTTTAAAAGTTATCCAACCTGCACACTTAGCTCACTTTTTAGATGTTGCACAATTTTTTTCCCCCCAGTGAAATAGAGGATTTAAAGGGAACATGGGAACTGGCTCCAATGAGTGGGAATAGGGCTGTGCTGAGCTGTACGTCGGACCATCGGGATCTCCAAACATTTGGGATAGCGAATTGGCGGACATTTACTGTAGTTTCACGCTTCGCCCTCAACATTATTAACTATTAACAACTATTAACACCTTCATCCTGTCGGTACTTACTCAGCCGTCATTAACATGATTGACTCTGCTGCCCCCACTACTACAGCCAGGGTGGTTCTAAACTCTAAATACTCACTGCATGGACAATTCTCTCTGAAGAAGGGTCTCGACCCAAAACATCACACATTCCTTCTATCCAGGGATCCTGCCTGTCCCACTGTGTTACTCCAGCGTTGTGTGTCTATCTTCAATGCAATCCAGCATCTATAGTTCCTTCCTACACCTCTGATATCACCTCCATTTATGAAGTCTGGATCTTGGCCATTCTGACACGGGTCAGTACCCCGACCCACTCCCTCTACACCCTGCATGGTTGTTAAAACCTTTCAATTTCTCTAGCATTCTCTCATGATCGAAGGAAATCAAGTCCAGCTCCTCACATCTATGCATAATTAAGATGCCTTATTTCTGGAATAATTTAAGTACATCTATTTAGCCTTCATATCTTCCCTAAAGTGAAGCATCCAAACCTGGACACAGTACTCAAGACATGGCCAAACAACTGTTGTCCAAGGGTTTTGTGTTCTGTGCTTTTGTTCTCTATGCTTCTAATCATCAAGCCCAGAGTCCATTATGCCTTTTCAAACACCCTCTCAACGTGGCCTGCCTCTTTCAAAGGTTTATGTACATATGCTCTGGGATCTCTCCCTTCCTCTACATCATTTGCAATTGGCCATTTTGATCACGTTGCCTCGCTTGGTTCTTCAAACTCAAATGCAACATTTGGCATTTCTTTTCCCCTGCAGTTCACTTCATTTCTGAGTTTTGAGTCTTCAGCCAAGCTGGAAGCTGTGCCAAGTCGCTAATTTATATATAATCAGTAAATCCATGGTCTGATCCCTGAGAATTTTCACTGTCATTTCCCTCCAGTTCAAAATATAACCATTACTGGAGGTGCAAGAAACTGCAGCTGCTGGAACTTTGAGCAAAATAAAGTGCTGGAGGAACTCCGCGGGTCAGGTAGCACCTGGAGAGGGAATGGACAGACCATGTTTCAGATCGGAGCCCTTATTCAGGTTCATTCATTACTAGTCTGTTTCCTCTCACTTACCCACTCTCCCCCTTTGCTACTGCTCCCTATTTCCCAAGAGCTTCATTCTTGATGGAGAGTGTGCTGCACATTGTCAAGCTGGATTAAATGTGGTATTTTTAACGTCCTACTTACTTGCGCTTTTAGGCTCTTCTCTAATCTGTTCTCAAGTCCCCTTTTAATTTACTGCACTCTGTCTATTTTATGTGTGGCTTTCGAATGGATTCCATTCAGTTTTGGGGTTTCTTGTCATCCAGTGTATCTTAGATACACCTTTTTTTTTTCCATTTGAAAAATTGTTCCATTTGTTGCAAAACTAATTCCCCTTGAAAGTCCACTTCCAGATGCCTACTGTTTTCTTTATAGCTGACAATCAATTTTAGGCCATTACAAATGGCAGAAGAAAAAACATTTGGTTGATATTTTTACGTTCTGATTTCTTCCTCCCGCCCACCCCCCCTCAATAACTACTTTAATTGTGCTATTGATCGCTATACACTAGTTGCTCCCCAGGTGAAAAATATTGCATTTCATATCCCTGAACCAGATCTAGCACTTATTCCTTCCTTATTGGACTAGAAATAGTGATGAAGATGGTTCTCTCCCACATATTTCACCCTCCTTGATCAGCCTATATTAGGTTCACCAAAGTCCTTTCAGTTGCCAATTGATTATTTGTATATTTCTCAGAAAGTTATCCAAATACTTTTCTCTCATATCCCCTTCTCGCTGTCTGGGTGAATACACCAACCAACCTAACAAGAAACACATCTTCATCCCTGTTCCTCAATTCTGACTATACAGATTCAGTCTTTAAATGGTTTAAAGTAATTAAATCCTTTAATCATTAAACAGATTCAGTCTTTCAAAACTTTTAAAGTCATTTAATATGTCCCCCCCCCCCCCCCCGTCCAAAAAAGCATAAAATATTCTTTATCATGCCCGATCTCATCCCTTTTTATTTTCCTTCTCCTTCCTAAACTGGAAAATCACATCCTACAACTAATTCCATTAGCATACATCTTATGTGTGGGAAGGAACTGCAGGTGCTGGTTTACACCGAAGATAGGCACAAAAAGCCGGAGTAACTCAGCGGGTCAGACAGCATCTCTGGAGAAAACAAATTGGTGACATTTCAGGTCGACTTCGTGTCAGACTCATCCATTCTTTTTCTCCAGAGATGCTGTCTGACCCGTTGAGTTACTCCAGCTTGTTGTGTCAATTGTCAGCATACATCTTATGTATTCTCAAGCTATTAACCCTCCTACCACTGGAAACAGTCTCATTTACTCGACAAGTGACCTACGTTGCAAGTTTTTAAATATTACAAGCAATCCATCATTTCAACTTTCAGACATAACTCTCCACAAGTCTGCAGTAAAGAAAGGAGGAGGTCTGGAAGATGAGGATGAGCCAGTGATTTAGTACCATTACATTTTCAAACAACAACAACTCAGGCAACCTTTTTTTTAAGTGAAGAATGGATTTTTTTTTTTACATTTGGCCTCATGCACTGAGCGTTGAGGATTATTTTCCGAGATAATTATTTAACTATATAATTGCCTTCATTAAACCAAACATGCGTAATCTTCCTATTCCTGGCCCAATGAAACTTGTGTACGAAGGAACTGCAGATGCTGGTTTAAAACTAAAGATAGACACAAATGCTGGAGTAACTCAGCGGGACAGGCAACATCTCTGGAGAGAAGGAATGGGTGACGTTTCGGGTCGAGACCCTTCTTTTGACTGCAAGTCACGGGAAAAGGAAACAAGAGATATAGACGATGATGTAGAGAGACATAGGGCAAATTAATGAAAGATATTATTTGTTCTATGTCTGTCTACATCATCTCTTGTTTCCCTTTCCTGTGTCTTTCAATCTGAAGAAGGGTCTTGACCCGAAATGTCACCCATTCCTTCTCTCCAGAGATGCTGCCTGTCCTGCTGAGTTACCCCAGCATTTTGTGTCTATCTTCAGTTTAAAACACGTTGTGTCGGGTAGGAATTATGTACAAGCATCTACACGTCATGAACACCCAACTTATGAACACCCCTACATATAAACAAGTTCCCACAATATTATTAAATTTAGAATTCTGACACAGATGTCAATACATTCGTTCCTACGAATAGTAGAACAAATTTCCTTCCTCTCTCCCCTTTTAGTAATAGTTGATTATCCGTATGGTATACTTTGAATGCCATTCATTATAATATTATGGAGGTACAGTTGCCACAGGGTGAATTTTGTGTACTTTCCGACTTGCAAAAACAGAATCCATTCATTACCTGGAAATGGCCCACGCAGCAGGATAGCACTGCCACCTGGTGGACAATATTCAAAACTGACAATAGACACAAAAAGCTGGAGTAACTCAGCGGGTCAGGCAGCATCTCTGGAGAAAAGGAATGTGTGACGGTTCGGGTCGAGATCTGTCTTCAGACTTGACAAATGTCTTGGAAAGTCCTAAGAAGCAGAAGGATCCACACATCCGACTGCTACCATTAGGAAGGTGGTACAGGAGCCCAGAACCATCACCTCCAGGATCAAGAACAGCTTCTTGCCATCAACCATGATGCTCTTGAACAACCCTGCACAATGCTACCTCAGCCACGAACCACTATAGACTTTGCACTAGCATGTTTGCTCCTCAGACTTTGATATTTGCAGAATCATGGTCTGATTTACTTCAAATAAGGTGATTTATTGTATAGTTACTCCATGCATTGTCATGTTCAATGTGGCTGTAAAACTGCAACAGGTAAGAATTTCATTGTTCACTTCATATCCAGTGCATATGACAAAGACTCTTGAATAATTCAGGTGACAATACATTTATAACACGTGCCAACAGCATTAAACAGCATGCCTCAGCCGGCTATTCATTGTCCATTCAAAGCTGCTACAAGCATGGAGAGGGGGTAGGGGGGCAACACTCTAGAGGCAGGGCAAAGCAGTGCTAGCATTAGAAGCTGCTGGAGGTTAAACTTTGCACAGCACGTTAGGACGTTAGTAACCAGCCGCCTGCTCATGGGATCAGACACACTGTGAGGGGGAACCACCCATTCTGTTCTCCTGTGGCATCCGCACTCAGTGGATAAGCTGCTACCCATTCCTCTACCACCTGCCCCCTTCTGTTACCACCCTACTCTTGCAACTGTTCCCTGCCTGGCACTCAGTCACTCTGTCAAGGATGACCAATTGAAGCGGTCTAGCATCTTTCTCAGAAGTTTGGGTACAACCACAATGGGTGAGGGGCTGGGGTAAGGTGGCGTGCAGATATGACCCTTACAGAAACTGTGGAATCAGTTCCATGCCTCTCAAAGTTCCCACTTCTCTAGCCTCCCGCAGGAGATTAAAGGGTCTGGTCAGGGGGGGCAGTAGCTGGATCTGGGGGCATTTGGCAGTTCTACTCAGGGAAATGATCTGGAAAGCAGGTTGCATCTTCTCAGCATCCACTGCTTGCTGCATTAATTCAATACACCGCCAGGTGGAGCTGCTGCCCCCCAACACCAAAGACTGGCTCAACTTCACAGACTGCGCATGATGCTGATGGTGGGAGGGGAGGGGGGGAGGAGGAAGGGGAAGAAATACAGTGTGAACACAGGCACTGGGACATACTCTGCATGTGAGCACAGCCCCAACCATGGGGAAGCACTGCGAGAGAATACACCTCCAGACTGGAGCACAGTCCTTGGAGTACACTGATCCCTCGGAACAAGTACCACCACCCTCACTGGCCAGGTCTAGGATATCAGCCCACAGCTAGAGTCACATTTCTCCCTTTACGTTGGGAAGTACTTCACTGATATCATCTCCCGATTTTGTGAGTCAGGTATATGGGGATTTGCAAGGAGTTTGTTCCGTAATAAGGGCAGGCTGGTGATCTGCTCGGAAGACGAGACATAGGCAAGGGAGTTGGGAATACTGTGAACAGTCCTGGCCCACGTCTGAGGAAGGAAAGTATACATGCTTCAGGTTGGGAATACTGAACTCAGTTCCATACCACATGCCTCAGATTGGGTAGACTGGTGTAAGGTAGTGTGGGGAGAACGATAGCCTGCTTCCTTGTGAAGACCAGTTGGGTAATCTGACGTAATCAAGATAAAGACGGCAATCGGTCTGTTTAAATGAATCAATGGCGTGGATGGATGGACGGACGGTTATGAAGAGGCCACGGGGGACATGAAGGAAAGAGGCAGGAAGCCCAGGGGAAGAAGTTTAACCTGAAAACTCAACGTCCCCCAGTCAGGGGAGTGGAAGGCCTGGATTCCCTCCAACTGCAGCGGAGATGCAGGGCCCCAGGGTTTGGTTGAGGAGCGGGTTGAAGGGCCGAGTGGCCTCGCCCTGGTGGTGGGAGCCTGGGAGAGGCCTGGGCCTAGGCCTGGGCCTGGTCTGATCCCGCACTGTAGACAGCCTGCATGGCAGGAAGCTGCTGAGGAGACAACACAGAAACATCCACATACTTATGCACGGCGGATGGGTGCTTTATCTTCCGGGAGCCGCCGCGGCCCCGTCGCATTCCCATCAAATAAGGAATCACTCCCTTGGGCGGCAGCCGGATTCTGGAGAGAAAAGCGACGTGGTTATCACAAGGGAGACACTGGGGGTGGTTGCTGTGACTGAGGGCCAACGCGCGATGGTGTCTAGAATGGGGGTGAGGTGGGTGATCTGCCTTGGCTCAAGAGTTCAGGCACATGTCCCACAAAAGAAAGGGAGAAAGAGAAAGAGAGAGAGAGAAAGAGAGAGAGGGAAAGAGAGAGAGAAAGAGAGAGAGAGCGAGAGCACAAGCGCTCTCTCTTTCTCTCTCTTCAGTGGACATACTGGATCCGTGTGGGTCCTGTGCTCCAGGGTCCGTGTGGGTTGGTACCGCAGCTGGTGAGGCTCATTCACTTTCACCTCGTGTGTTGCTGTTGCATTGGCTCCTTCTCCTCTCACACACTGGACTAGTCTTGGTGTTCACACACCAACCACACTCACACACACTGCACATTACACAGCTTCACTCGTAGCTACTCAAGCAGTGTTTAAAGCAACGCACATGGCCATCAACACAAACGCCCGGTTCCCGGATGACCTGCTCTAGCTGTCCACTGTGGGCACAAGGTGGATACAGAGGAGCACCAGCACCATCTCTTCCCCCCCTGGGTTCCCCTGCATCGTCCTAGCAAACAGAAATCTTCTTCACCGACTCAGCAAACCCATTCCCCCTCTTATTTCCCTGATACTCTACAAGTTAATTCCTCCTTACGTGCTCATCAACTCTCCTGCGAGTCCTTTACATACAACTACGGAGTAATTTACAGTGGGTAGTCAACTTGTCCACACATCTTTGGGTGAAAAACACAGCTCCCGGGGGGAGACCCTCCCAGGTGACAAGGAGGGCGAATAACCAAGCACAGGATCCAACCTGGGGCTCTGGAATCACGAAGCTGTGACTCGAACAGCTGTACCATCATGCCTGACAACTCCAAACTTTGCCAAACAAAACCCTACCTTGTTCTTACACCCCCTCCTCTTTGTTCTCTCATTGGGCTTGTAAACTCATGTAAGTACCTTTCCCCTCTCTGCAGACACCCCCACCTAACCTATCTGCAGAATGTGGTCAACTTAGTTGTAATTATGTACAGTCATTCCCCTGACTGGATAGCACACAACAAAAAGGCAAAAAAGCACATGGCAATAAACTAAACTAACTCTCTCAGTTATTCAGGGCCTAACTCCGACTTCACTCTCAGCCCACAATGAATCTCAGTTCCTCGCCACCCTCCATCAGCCTTGCCTTTCTAACTCTTTCTTCCCCTCTCATTCATGTTTCCCTCAATCTCCTCTGCATCGCAACTCAAATCTTTCTCCGCTCCTGGAATGAACTATGTTTCAACAATTTCCAAATCCAATCCCTTCAAATTGCAATTGCACAGGACTCCAATGACTCTGGGCCTCCAGCTACTACTCCGTGGTGAAATCATTCACAAGGTTTTGCATGGGCACCAGTCACCCTTCAGCACTGCGGCCAAGAGAGCTGAGAAATGGCCTCGAGTAACAGCTGGACAAGGCCACACTTTATCAGCTTGGAAAAGATGAGCTATTTTCTACTTCTGTCAGTAGATAACGTACAAGGCTGATTAACCTACCATACCACTCATCTTTGGAACCTAAGAGGAAACCAAGGCCCTGGGAGGGACCCACATGGACACAGGGAGAACGTGCAAACTTTAAGTCGAGTGCATGTGCGCCCAATGTACAGGTGTAATGGAAATCTTGCTCGCAGTAGCATCGCAGGCACCGACATGCAGACAACACACAAAAACATAACTCATACACAAGACAAACTACACATTAATTGTACAAGACAGCAAAAGGGACTGCAACCCGAAACGTCACCTATTCCTTCTTTCCAGAGATGCAACCTGTCCCGCTGAGTTACTCCAGCATTTTGTGTCTATCTGCAATTAAAAACAAGTCTTGGTAGTGCAAGAGGTGGACCGTAGTGTTCTGTTGTCCAGGTAGGATCAGGGCTTGGCAGGCAGGTCAATTCAAGACCCTGATGAATGCAGAAAATCCTAGATCATACGTGCCACCTCATGTGGATGGTTTTGATGGGGGGGAGGACTGTGTAGTGATGGTTTGGGCTGGGGACACCCCTTGCATTCCTTGTGCATTGGAATTGCTGTTCCAGGTCATGATGCCTTCTACAATGCATCTATAGGAGGTTTGTTAAAGAGGACTTGGTGACATGCTGAATCTCTTTAAGATTAGTTTAGTTTAGAGATAAAGGGTGGAAACAGGCATTTCAGCCCACCGACACTGCGCCGACCAGTGATTCTGTCCTGTACGCTAACACTATCCTACACACTAGGTGTAATTTACAATTTTACCGAAGCCAATTTACCCTCAAACCTGTACGTCCTTGGAGTGTGGGAGGAAACCGGAGCACTCGGAGTAAACCCACACGGTTATGGGGAGAATGTGCAAACTACGGGCAGACTGTACCCGTCGTCAGGATCGAACCCGGGTCTCTGGCGCTGCAGGGCAGTAGCTCTACTGCTGCCCCACCCTCACAGGGTATCTGTTGCCCCCATGGTAGCACAGTTTTAAATTGATCATTTAGGAACACCAATTAATAATGACCAAGGGCCAGAGGGTGAATGAGAACTGTGGACTTGTGTCTCAGTTAATTCTTTGAGATACAAAGGGAAATGGGGAATTGTTTAGAAACAGAGATCGCATGGAAACAGGCTCCACGGCCACCATGTCCACCCGACTATTTCCGGGGTAGGAAATAGTGCAGGCACAGGCACAGCTACTTTCCTACCACCATCAGATTATAAGAGCTAGGAGTAGAACTAGGCCGTTCGGCCCATCAAGTCTACTCCGCCATTCAATCATGGCTGAACAATACAATACAATACAATTTATTTGTCATTTGAACCTCACTGAGGTTCAAACGAAATGTTGTTTCTGCAGTCATACACTCAAGAAAGAAGCAAGACACAACACAATTTACACAAACATCCATCACAGCGCATCTCCTCCTCGCTGTGATGGAAGGCAAAGACTTATCTGTCACCTGCACTCCTTCTCTCCTTCCTAACCCCATTCTCCTGCCTTCTCCCCGTAACCCCTGGCACCCGCACTAATCAAGGTTCTTGAAAAGACCTGCATAACCCTAATCCTACTTCACCAAAGTATACCATAGACCACCTCTTGGACTGCCGTAGATTTGTTTTCTAACTGTGTTTTGCACAAATGTCTTTTTTATTTGTGCAGGGAATCTTTTTCCCCTCGCTGTCCTGGAGTATTTAGGTTTTATTTATGTTGTGTTGTCCATTTGCCTGTGATGCTGCTGCAGGTAAGATTTTTATTGCTTCTATATTTCACCTTGACAATAAGCTCAACCTGACTTGAGGCGATCACAGAGCAAGGATGCCAACAAGAGACGGTGTGGAAAATGCACAAAACCTTAAAAAGAAGCACGAGGACACCAAATCTGCTGGGAAAAGCCAGAGAAATTAGGTCACAACACGTAAAATCACTAACGAGAAGCAGGAGAACGAGTTTCCAACCTGCAAATACCAACATCACTTTGTACCAGACTTGAGGAAGGTGCATGAATCAAAAGCACGCTCTTCTGCCACCGAAACTGTACACCTCAAACCATCTGTAAAATGTGGTTGACTGCATTTCCTCTCCAGTGTCCCCTGTAGAAACCAGCATAATTGGAGACTGGATCAGAACAAGATGACTTGTTCCGATTGACACCCAGGTCCAACCACACATGGGCAGCAGAGGGCAGCAGCAGCAGCAGCAGCAGCAGCAGCAGGGAATTTCAAGATCTGGGCAAAAAGCCAAAGTGCTGGAGTAACCCATTCCTTGTATCCAAAGATGCTGCTTATTACTCCAGCATTTTTGGTGTCAATCTGCTGGAGTAATTCAGCAGGTCAGGTAGCATCTCTGAGGAATATGAATGTGAGGTTTCTGGTCAGAATCCTTCTTCAGACATATTTTGGGAATACTTGCCAGCCCCTAGAGAATTGAGTGCTAGTACCTTGGTGGGCTTGGTTTCATCTAAAACTCCCTGCAATTTATTGCGGGCTTGGGCAGAGCTGTTGGGAACAGTTCTGCCCAAGACCATAAGAAATTGCATAAAGCTGTAGATGTAGCTCAGTCCATTGCACAGATCAAACTAGTAGAAACAAGGAACGGCAGAGAGTGGTTTACAAAAAAAGACACAAAGTGCTGGAGTAACCCAGCTGGTCAGGCAGCATCTCTGGAGAACGTGAACAAGTGATGTTTTGGGTCAGGAGCCTTCTTCAGACTCATTGAAAGCTGGAAGAGAGGAGGGGCATGATAAAGCCTGGAAGGTAATAAGTAGATACAGGTGAGGGGGGAGGGTGGGGGAGCAGACAGTGGAAAGGCCAGAGATGAAAAGACAGAAGGTATGAGACATATGATGAAAGAATATGTCGACTGGGCTTATATTCACTGGAATTTATAAGGATGAGAGGGTACCTTATCGAAATATAACATTCTTAAGGGATTGGACGGGCTAGATGCAGGAAAAATCATCCCGATGTTAGGGGAGTCCAGAACCAGGGGTCACAGTTTAAGAATAAAGGGTAAGCCATTTAGGACTGAGATGAGGAAAATCTTTTTCACCCATAGAATTGTGAATCTGTGGAATTCTCTGCCACAGAAGGAAGTGGAGGCCAATTCATTGGATGTTTTCAAGAGAGAGTTAGATATAGCTCTTGGGGATAACAGAATCGAGGGATATGGGGAGAAAGCAGGAACAGGGTATTGATATTGGATGATCAGCCATGATCATATTGAATGACGGTGCTGGCTCAAAGGGCCGAACGGCTTACTCCTGCGCCTATTTTCTATGTTTCTAAGACAAGGTTAAACAAACCTTTCCCAGAGCGATAGAAACTGTTCCACCTGCACTGACAGGAATACAACCTTACTGGACTGCTGCCTGGGACCACAGGTACTGTGTAGGCGCATTGTAAAGGTGACATGACAATACAGCTCAGCACGTGGACGTGCATAGGAACAGCATAGAGAGGCAGAGGAGTGCAAGGAAGCACATGGGGACATGGGAAGGCAGGGCTGGAAGTGGGAGGCCAGAGCCTGACTGGAGCCCAGAGCTGGACCACCGGAGCTGGTCACGGAGAGGAGAGTCTTTCAGCTGTAGGTCCTTCAGCTCCATTGATCGCCTCATGCCCCTGCCATATGCATTTCCCCACCTTTTTCCACAAAACCACAAACAAACAACAGTCGAACATTTTCCAGCCCCGATAGCCAGTTTGCAACACATCCACACCTTTACAGAGTCAACACCATGTTGGCAATACACGGCAAAGCAGAAAACATGATTTCACTCTAAAGTGCCTGGGCTTCTTTGCACGAGTCATTGCAGGGACAGTGAATGGAAGCAGAGCAAGTGGAGAACATGTTTATTCTCCAGCATCAAAGTGGGAGCCACAGTACAAGGAAATAACAGACGAGGAAATTAACTTGAATTCTTAGGTTTTCAAAGGAAACCCACAGTTCGCCTTGTTACAAATTAGTGAGGTTAATATACAATGCGATTTCTTTGCAACTCTAAAACATGCGACTAGGTTTCATGCTTTGGGAGGTGCTCTTTGGCCCAATGATCCTTCCACAGGTGAAAGTCCTGGGCAACTGCCAAGCACTCCTATGTCATGGTCACCTCAGAGGCAGAGTTCATTGAGGGAGTACACAGCTGGCATGAGAGTCCAACTTGACCTAAAACCTCACCCGTTTTTTTCTCTCCAAAGATGCTGTGTGCCCCGCTGAGTTACTCCAGCATTTTGTGTCTATTTTCTAGGCGGAATAACTCTATCTATAGCATTCCATAGTTATTAGTTGAGTGAATCCTTCTCAGGTCTTTATCCAGTCAACTTATAGTCCGGTCAGTAACAATTCATCACTAGTTGATCCCAATTCCTGGGAGTTGCTATCCACCTCTTCTCACATCATGGTTTGGATTGATAGCGATATGGTGAAGTGCCAAATGGAGAGACAAACACATTAGCTGATAGTCACTGTCCAATTAATACGTGGAAGTCAATTGCATGCCATTACCGGTCGCTTATAGGGACTAAAGTGGCTGGAAACCAGAATACATGATTCAACAATAAAACGAGACATCCAATGACCTTAACAGGGTGTTGTGGTCACATTAAAAATGAGGATCATCTGCCTGCTATCTGCTTTGCTGTGAGTGTTTGTTAACTGCTCCAACAATCAGATGATATATTTCTGAAGGAGACACAAAGTGCTGGAGTAACTCAGCGGGTCAGGCAAGATCTCTGGAGAAAATGGATCAGTGACGTTTCGGGACGGAAACATTCTTCATATTAACTTTAATCTAATTAATCTAATGATGGCTAATTGAAATCACTATAATTAGTCTGAAGAAGAGTCCCAACCCAATACGTCATATCCATTTTCTCCAGGGATGCTGCCTGACCTGCTGAGTTACACCAGAATTTTGGGTCTATGTTTGGTATAAATCAGCATCTGCAGTTCCTATTTATTAGAAATCTTTCTGAGGTTTTTTTTAATGGATTTGGGATTACATCTGAGCCTTCATCTCAGCTGAGTCACTCTGATGCACACAAGAGGGGATAGATGGCCACACCAATGCACTCACTACACTCTACAATTATATCCAGTGTAGAATTTGGATTCTACCCGCAACTCACGTGCAAAACACACAAAACATAACATCTGCTTACATAACAGTAAGTTATAGGGTCATGATGTCATAAGTGATAGGAGCAGAATTAGGCCATTCGGCCCATCAAGTCTACTCCGCCATTCAATCATGGCTGATTATCTCTCCTTCCTAACCTCACTCTCCTGCCTTCTCCCCATAACCACCGACACCCGTACTAATCAAGAATCTATCTAAGTCTGCCTTAAAAATATCCATTGACTTGGCCTCCACAGACTTCTGTGGCAAAGAATTCCACAGATTCACTACCCTCTGACTAAAGAAATTCCTCCTCATACCTTTCCTGAAAGAACGTCCTTTCATTCTGAGGCTATGACCTCTAGTCCTGGACTCTCCCAATAGTTGAAACATCCTCTCTGCATCCACTCTATCCAAGCCTTTCACTATTCGGTAAGTTTCAATGAGCCCCCCCCCTTCCCCTCATCCTTCTAAGTTCCAGTGGTTACAGACCCAGTGCCGTCAACAGTCAGTTGATTTCACCTATTAAAAAAACGAGAAAAAATAGGAATGTGGAGCATGTTTTAAAGCGGTGAGATATTGAAAGGTGCTGGTTCAAAAAGCTCTGGGTGCCCTCGTACATAAATCACTTAAAGCATACACACAGATTCCACAAGCCATTAGAAGGGTAAACAGTACGTTAGCCTTTAGTGCAGGAAGTTTCGAGTATATTGCTCAAATTCCACGTAGCTATGTAAGTTCTTTTCTTGCGAATTAAAACCTGGATATATTTGCCTTGGACTAATAGCAGCAAAGGTCACCTGATTGATTCCTGGGATGGTGGGCTTCTTGTATAAAGTGAGATTAGGCACCCCTGGTCTATACATACAGCAGTGATTTCACTAAAATGTACACAATTTTTATAGGGCCCGACAGGGTAGATGCAGGGATGATATTTTTCCTGACTGATGCGACTACAACAGGGATCACACTTGAGATAAGTAATCAACCATTCAGTATAAAATGATTTTATCCCGAGTTGACGAGCCATGCAGCACAGAAACAGGTTCTTCAGCCCACCAAGCCATACTGACTTCAAAGTAGAAGGAAGGAAAAAGGGAGGAGGAGGATACTGACTATTGCACCGATCTTTATATCCCATTTATTCACATTGGGTTGATAGTCCTCTGTCCTTGAGGGTGGCAGATGATTGGAATTATGCAGCTCGAGGGCTGTGGAGGCTCAATTGCTGAGAATAGTTAAGAGATCAACACATTTTCAAACATTAAGGGAATAAATGGGTATGGGGTTAACTTGCAAAGTAACTGAGGCAAAATCAAGATCTTATTCCATGGCAGAGCAGATGTACATCACTAGATGACCTACTTGTGGTTCTATTACTAATGGATTGATGTACCATCAACATCATAGAAAAAAGTGCGCGAGTAGATAAATAGGTAGAGTGGATGCGAGTAGGTTTCAACTTCGGCCCTTCGAGCCAGCACGTTCTTTCGCTCTTTAGTCAATATGATCTTTGGCTTTGCCACAGATCATCCAAAATCATTTTGAAGGCAGACTTAGTTTCTGCTTTCTGAGGTTCATATCCATGATTGATTCTGAGTTAGCCCCAAGATTCTGCTCCTAACTCTCTCTTGAAGCCAGCACCGCCAGTGAAATGATACCTCCACTGCCTTCTGTGGCAAAGCTCTTACACAGATTCACAGTGAAATTAACCCTCTGTGGGGTGAAAACTCTCTGGGTTTTCCTCATCTCATCTCAGTCTGAAATGCCTTACCCCTTATTCTTAAACTGTGACCCCTAGTTCTGAGCTCCCTCAACATTTGGAACACTTTTCCTGCATCCAGCCTGTCCAATCCCTTAAGAATTTTATATGTTTCTATACGATCCCCTCTCGTCCTTCTAAACTCCAGTGAATATAGGCCCAGTCGATCCATTCTTTCATCCATTCTTTCATCGTCCTGCCATCCTGTTGCACTCCCCCAACAGTAATATCACTGATATGCCAAGGTTTCCGCTGCCATTGCATCCAAATTAGGAGCAGGAGCGGGTTACACCAGCCTTCATCCAGCTCTGCCATCTAATTAAAACAATTATTTAGATCTCTGGATATGAAAGGAATCATTTTCATACGACATAAATTGTCCCCTCTCCAACTGTTATAATAATCATTTTACCTTTATACGGTGGAACGGACTTGATGCCAAACACGGATGTAAATTGTTGAAATTCTTTGCAGCCCAAATTCTGTTTTGCTTTTTTTTTTTAAAGTTTTTGTTTTTTTGTTTTTTCTCTTTTTTCTTTTTTTCTTCTTTTTATCTTTTTATTTTTATACCTATAAACCCTCTTTTAAACACTTAACTATATTTACATAGAGACCGGGAGGTCTATATTAAATGTGTATTTTGACACTGGACTCATATTTAGGTTATACCTGCAATTAATGTAACCCTGATCCCTATGTATCAATATCATTGTTATGTTTATGAATTTTTTTTGTTGTCTTGTTTTTGTCTTTGAAAAAAACGAATAGAAAGATTTTAAAAGAAAAGAAAACAATTATTTAGATCTCTAGATATGAAAGGAATCAAGGAGATATGGGGGCCTGTGCACAAACGGAGTATTGAGATAAAAGGACAGTAATTGAATGCCGTACAGGTATGAGGGGCTGAATGGCCAACTCCTGCTTCCATTTTTTGTGTTTGTGTACAAAGAGGTTAGGAGTTGGAGGTTAACACAATAATCATCGTTTCCAAGAGACTGGAGCAGAGAAGCATCACTAGGAATGAAAATGTCAGGCTGACTCAGGTGAACCCATGTACCTGCAGGAGGAGCCGAGTTGTGTACAGGTTTGTAACACATCCCCCACCATCTGTTAACCTGCAGTACATAGTAACCGGTGTTTTGAGTGGAACGTGGCAGCTGGCTGTGAATGGGAACAACGATAATCCCATTGGCTAGGGAAACATCTCGCAAGGTTTAATTCGATGATTTGATTTCGGTTGTTTTTGTTTTAAGCAAATATTTAGGAGCATGCTTCCAATTACATGCCAGACAGCAAGCACAGCGGGTGGACGTGATCCGAGCTGAGAAATGAAAACTGGTACGGTAAGAGTCTTTTACCTAGGATAAGGGAATCAAGAACCAGAGGACATGGAAGTGAGATAAGAAGGGGATGTTTAATAGGATCCAGAGTAACATTTTCACTCAGAGAGTGGTGGTATATGGAATGAACATCCAGATGAGGTAGTTGAGGCAGATACTATAACAGCCTTTAAGAAACACTTGGATAGGAAAAGGTTCAGAGGGATACGGGCAAAATGCGAGCAAATGAGACGGTCTTAGATGGGACATATTGATGGACATGGATGAGTTGGACCAAGAGGTCTGTTTCCATGCTGTTGGGCTCTGTGACTAAGTGGTGTCATACTGGTGGCTACCACAGTAATGTCAAGGGTGAGAGGAGGGAGGATTAATCTGTAAAATACTGTTTGGAAACAGTACTTTTGTTAATATTGGCCAAATTAGACTCATTATAAAATGGAGGATCTTTGCATTTGCAGGGCCTGCTTCGTCTCCTTTTGTGAAAGTTGCAAGATGGAGTCACGGCTCCAAGGAATCTGGATCCCAGATGGAAGGTGATAATATGGAGAGGTCCAGTTGTCCTAAAGGGCTTGTCCCACTGTACGAGGTAATTCAAGAGCTCTCCCAAGTTAAAAAAAAAAATCAAACTCGTGGTAAGTATGTAGAATGTACATAGCGGCTACGTCGGAGCTCGTGGATGTCTCGTAGCGGCTCGTAGTGCTAACGGCAGGTACTTGGGAAACGTGGAAACTCGTAAAGTTTTTTCAGCACTGTGCAAAATGTCTATGAGAGCCCCGAGTACCTACGAACGGCTATTACAGTAATACTCCGAGTTCGAATCAGGGGAAACTCGGGAGAACTCCTGAATTACCTCCTACAGTGGGACAGGCCCTTAACTTTGTTAATATGTATGAAGGTTTGCAGATGGAGATAAGAAGGTCTGCAAATGCATAGTGAGGATTGGTTATAAAAGGGGGTATGAAAAGGTATTGTAAATAATGTTGCAGAGTGTTGTGCTGCTGTTTGATGATTGGCTGAAGTGTGAAGCCTTGTTTGAATTGTTTAAACTACCTGGGAAAATGTTGCATTACTTAGTCCTTCCAGAAGCTTCTGTAGACACATTGTAATGAGGTACTTTGTAATTGGGTTGGGGAACTGTCAATTACTGCATTAGGTGATTGATATGTGTGATTGGCTTGTAGGGGTTACCACCCCCATGTAGTTCTGCCCCACGGGGTCCGATGACCTATAAAAAGTGATACCCACTAGGATCGTTGTCGATCTTCTGGAGGAGCTCTTGGGACTGCGTAACCTTTTGGATCTGCTTGGATCTAACCCACGGCGGTTAGGCATTGCATAGGGATATCGATATTGTTTCAAAATATAAAGTTTAGTCCAGTGCTTAGTGTTTTACTGAACTAGACCAAGGGGGTTAGCTCTAGCAGCATAATGACACTTTCATAATGCATGCATTCACCACTGAAACTGGCCACAGAAACCCAAGATTTATCCTAATTGGGCATATCTGGCTTACCCAGTGTCAAAAATGAGGAAAAGCTTTTACTAGGCAGTTCATAAGATAAATTATAAATCACATCAGCCGCAAATGAGAAATGCAAATCCAACATATCTTAGTTTAACTTTAGCTGCCCAGGCTCCCCTGCAGCACAAAAACTAGACTTGCAATCAGATGCAAGGAAGTCTCTCAACCCGAAATGTCACCCATTTCTTTTCTCCAGAGATGCTGCCCGACCCGCTGAGTTACTCCAGCATTTTGCGTCTATCTTAGATGTAATCAAATGTTGGTCACTGCTCATTGCATTTGCACTTGTTCAGAAATACAAGATTTTGACCCGGAATTTGCCATAAACCGACCTCTACCTTGAGCAGTTATCTCCCTAAGGGTTCTGGGACTCATGAAAACAGACCAAGCAACATGCGCGTCTGCAAGCAATGAGGGTTGTGAAGTGGGCAAAGGCCAAGTTAGAATTGTCAATTCAATATGCAAATGCGCAGTGGTAACAGAAGACAGGTGGGTGAAGGATCGGGGGGAAAGATGATAATAGGAACAGAGAAAGTAAAACTGCTTTAAGTCTCCAATGACAATTAAAATCGGAGGGAAAAAGAGTCCACTTGTGTAATAGTTCATTTTCAGTCACAGGCAAGTTGATTAGTATTAAGACTAACCACCTGCTTAAAATCTTCATGGACAACAGGCAACACCATTTTCTTCTATGTTTAGTCAAAACTTGATAGTGAGCTCCAGGATCATCATGCATTCCATGCGTTTAAATGGGGAGATTCTTTGTGAGAAAAGCAAGATGACCCGTGGAGCTTCCTGGTTGCTGCACACAGGCATTCAGCAGAAGTTGCTGCCTTATTTGGTATTGATTTATTATGTGTCACATGCACTAAGATGCATTTATAATGTTAAGTACTGGGCTTCACTGGGTGGTTAAGAAAGCATACTTGTTTTTATTGGCTCTAGCAAAGAATACAAGAGCAGGAAGACGATGCTGGAATCGGGCAGCACAGTGGTGCAGCGGTAATGTGCTGCCTCACCGTTGCAGAGGTCCAGATTCTATTGTGGACTCCAGTGCTGTCTGTGTGGAGTTTTCAAGCTCTCTCTGTGACTCTCTGGGACTTCCAAAGGTGATTTAGTTTCCTTGCACATCCCAAAGACACGATGGTTGGCAGCTTCATTGTCCACTGCAAATTTTTTACCCTTGGTGTATAGACACAAGGAGTTGCACATGCTGAATCTCGTGTCGAACACAAAGTGCTGGGGTAACTGGCAGTGTCTCTGGAGGACATGGATAGGTGACATTTCAGGTCAGTTCTTCAGATTCCAGACTAATAGATGTGTTCATCTGAAGGAGGTTCCTGATCTGAAATGTCACCTATCCATGTCCTCAGGAGATGCTGCCTGACCCACTGAATTACTTCAGCACAGTGTTCTACCCCAGTTGTGTAGGTTGCTGGCAGGAACAGAAAGGTGACCTCATGGGGCTGCAAGGGGAAAACTAGAATCACTGTAGATGTAGCTTGACATTTGGTGCAATGCAATGGTCTGAGTTTCCATGCTGTTTGGCTCCAAATATTAGTTCTGGAATTGTGTACAGTTCTGGTCAGTACATTGCTGGGAGACTGTGATATTTTACAGGGGTGCCATTGAGAGCATTCTTACCAGCAGTCTCTCAGTCTGGTATGGCAGTTGCTCTGCTGCTGACCAGAAGGCACTACAGAGAGTGGTGAGGACAGCGGAGAAGATCACCAGATCACCCCAACCAGCAATCCAGGACCTATACCCTTCTCGCTGTCACAAGAGAGCAAGCAATATTATCAAAGACACCACTCACCCAGCACACAAACTGTTCACTCTCCTACCTTCCGGTAAGCGCTACCGCAGCATGCGGAGCAAAACCACCAGATTCAAAAACAGCTTCTTCCCTCAGGCCATCAGACTACTCAACACACTTAAGAAAATTCCATGAACAGTACCCAAACAAAGACAAACAAACTGTGAAAATAACTCTGGTTCAATGTCTCCAGTACGAAATTTGCACTTTTTCTATATTGCACCTTTCATTGTTGCACCCTTTTTAAAATACCTCAAAGTTTTTGCTACATTTTGGCATACTGTGCATATTTTAATAATGTATGTCTATTGTCTATTTTTATTGGTATGTTGTCTGTCTGTGTTTTTAATATTACTTGCACATTTGGAGTATGGGGAAACGTAATTTCGATCCTCTGTGTAACTACTGTTGCATAATTGAATTGACAATAAAGTTTACTTTGACTTTGAGTAATGAGGAAGGGTGCAGAGGAATTAACAAGGATGTTACTAGAACTGAGGAATTATAGTTTTTGGCCGAGACTCGCTAGACCTGGGTTAATTCCTTTGGAAACAAAGAAGAGCTAAAGGTAGACATAAGAGGTGAGGAGGATGAAGTAGAGGTCCATTTGGGAGAGCAAGGCCTGGAGCTGCAGTAAGAATGGGGATTTTACACAACTACATTACATTTTAAGGGAAGATGTAATTGTGATGTCTAAAATTAGGAGGCTGAGAGACGGCAGATACAAAGAGCCTATTTACTTTTAGCAGAGGGGTCAGTAACTGGGGGGCACTGGTTTAGGTTAATTGGTATAGTGGTAGGGGGAATTTGAGAAAAAAAGTTCACTCATTCAGAGATGGGGGCTGGAAGGATGGTGAAGGCAGATACAAAATATTTAACTTCTATATGCCCCAACATAACTTTCTTCCATCTTTATTTGTAAAGGACTCATGCTAATTATTTTCACATATCCATGGACGATTGCTTGAATATTCTCATATTTTACTTTCATTTCTCTAACCAATCCTTTGATTTCCTTTTGCTGCTGTTTCTAAAGATGTTTGGTTGATCTAGTAGCTTCACCTGTTGCTTCACCTCGGGTTAGTGCAGTGGAGAGATAATTTTTTTTGGTCTTCCATCACAGCAACAGATGGCCTACATTGGATTATGGGAAGTCTTTGTTCTATTTGTTTGTAATGTAGGCTGAAACGGAGTTTGGACCTAAGGGGTCCAAATGTTAAACTGTATCTTGTATCTTGTAGTAGCTTCAAGAGTTCTCCACCTCGAGTTTTGGCGAATCAACCATTCGACGGCCTATGGAGGGAATGTCTCCATTCAATAGGCTTGACACAGAGTTAAGGGCCTGTCCCACTGTACGAGGTAATTCAAGAGTTCTCCAGAGTTTTCCTCTGATTCGAACTCGGAGAATGTCCGTAGCGGGTCCGTAGGCAGTGGCGGACTGGCCAGGGTGTCAGCTTGCCCGATGGCAAGTGGGCCCCTGATGAAGTGGACCCCCTTTGTCTCCTGGCAACCAATATTTTTCGACCGTGTCCGCCACTGTCCGTAGGAGTTTGTGGATGTCACGTAGCGGCTCGTACGAGTAAAAAGTAACAATTTTTTTAATCACGAGTATTGTTTTACTCGTGGACATTTTTCACAGTGTTGAAAAACGTCACGAGTTTACCGGATTTCCCGAGTACCTACCGTTACTCGTACGAGCAGCTACGAGACATCCACGAACTCCTACGGACCCGCTACAGACATTCTCCAAGTGCGAATCAGGGGGAAAATCGGAAGAATTCTTGAATTACCTCGTACAGTGGGACATGCCCTTGAGACTTTGCAAGATGGATGTGCAATTAGTTAGAAACAAGGGAAATGTGGCCCAATCTGACTTATTATCTGTGTTGTTTTAAATTCATCATTACAAATTGGTGTCCATTCTCCTCCCGAAACCAGCATCAAAGGTCAGGATCAAACCCTAGTCTCCAAGAGCTATTGGGGTGGTTGGAAAGAAACTGGATGCACAGTGTTACACACTGAACCATAGCTGAGAAGGTGGCAAAAAAACTCATTCAAAATCTTTGGTTTGGATTGGATCCACACCTGGATCCTTTAAAATAAGGTTTCTGACATAATGAGACATTTTTAAACATTACACGTATTTCCCAAGATTAATCTAATCTATTTCTCAGACATGGAAGTCAAATATATTGAAATTCTCTACCTCTGTGGAGGTTCAGTCACCAAGTATATTCAGGCCAGGTTAGTGTAATTTGTTATATTCATGGACCGTGGGGTGTAGGATTGGTAGAGGAAAGTGGTGGAGAACCAAAAGGTGAGCCACGGCGTTACCGAATGGCAGAGCAGGTATGGGGAAGGCTAAAGAGATTCCACCAGGCTCAATTTCTGACATTTATATTTTTAATAGGAGGCATCGTCCTCTCAGTAAAACATTGTATGTTGGATGGGGCTGTTTCTGCACAGCTCCAGCCCAGTGGTGCCATTTGCTGGGTGCCAATGCCACGCTCACACTGCGTGCGATGCATGCAGCTTGCCAGCACGTGAGGTGTGTTTTTGAACAACAATGGGGTAGAGAGGCCTCTGCGATGAAAACATTGATCCATCACCCAACATTCCCCCTGGAGGCCAGCTGTTTCCGACACTCTTAATCGGCCACTGTTTATGAGCAAATGTCACGCCATAGGCAGCAGCAGAAAGTGGGGCAGGCAGACAGGAAGTTGGCACTCAACACATCCTCATTACCACAGTGACCCAAGTAATGAGCACAACATTTCTACAGGGAAATTAAGATTTGATGGAAACAAATCATAATTAAGGGATTAGTCAGACAGCTGTATGAAGCTCATCAACAAATCCACTTTACACCTTGTGCTGCCTACACAGCAATGGCCTTGCTTCACTATAGATAGCGGATAATATTGACTGGTTAGCAATGCAACAAAAGCTTTTCACGGTACCTTGGTACACGTGACGTTGACACATAACAATAAAAGTAAACTGAACTGGTACTAGATATTTTAATCAAAATCAGAACAGGCCTCATCTCAAGTTCTGACGAACAGCCTTCAGCCTGAAATTCTTTTCTGCTTATCTCACCACGGACACTGTTGACCTGCTGAGTGTTTCCAGTATTTACTGTTTCATTTCCCAGAGATTGACTCCGGGACCCAAGTGATATTAAATAATCTTGGAAATGTCATCATAGAAACATGTCCCAGGGCTACACTCTCACACCTTGGAGAATAGTATTGGTGTGAAAAGGTTTCAGCTTGACTTCAGCTCTGAGAGTACAGAGGCCGGAGTGAAATGGAGCGTGAATGACCCATCACGAGGAAATTCACTTCCCCTCAAACTGCAGTTACCGGCAGCACTGATTCAAAACTCCTTTGTATTAACATTACGCTCATAAGTGTGCCTGAATCTTAGAGCTACGTGCAGCTGAAAACATGCAGTGTTGAGAAATGATGCGAGGAACTCACTACATACAATACAACCCAATACTGCAGCATCCATTTATGCAGAAATCCTGATGGTTCAACATCTGGCTCATTTGTTAGTCTGAAACATGATCCGGGAATCACAGCAGGTTGCGAGGCCAGGATGGGGGTCTGGTCAGTGGGGCATGTGTGTGCTGGAGCCAAGCTTGGGGTTCGGAACACCAGGGCTCAGGAACACAGGTAGCTTTGCTGGCGGGAGCCAGGGTCTGAATATTTGTATATGTCTCACATCCCACTCCCTTTATACTCATCAGGCTCACTGGTCACTGCATAGAATGTAAAAGTAAAATTAAATAAGAGTGTGTACTGGATATTAACAGGAGACACATTCAGGAAAGTCTGTTTGCTCTGTGCTACCAAAGCCCCAAAGATGGCAGGTTAAAAGTGTTTTCATGTAAAATATTTATTTTCTTTTCTTAATACCCTCCTGTTTCATGCAATGATAGCACATGTCAGCTCCTGATCAGCTGGCGAGGAACATTGAATGAAGTCGTGGACTGGGAATCAAATCATTCTGTCCATCTTTCAATACATCACTGGATTTCTAATTCAAATACCAAAGAGACCTCTATAAACAGACTAGCACGCAACTTCTTTGCAGATTTGCTGACCGATATGTTCCTAGGCGACAATGCTGGAACAATTAGACTACCAAGAGGAGGTGGGTTGGAATAATCCAGGAAGAGGGTACGTGTTGGGATGAAATCAGCAAGAATTCCAAATACTGATCATTGTGCAGTAATAGGGACAGGGTTGGATGTTAAACATGATGCCATCCACAATAGGACAGGACATTATTCTTGCTACCCACTCTTTCAAGTTAAGAAGGGCCACTGAATCACACTATAAAAGTGAAATCAATAGTCCTGGGTTTTCACCCCCAAACAATGGGGATGGAGAAGTGAAGCCTCCTGAACTAACAAATCATTTGGGAAATTTATCAAGTAGACATGACCAAGTAGAAATGTAGTCCAGTGTGGGCACCTTCACCAAAAACACTGGAAGTTGAGTTCTGGAGTAATATTACCACTACTTAGTCCTAATCTACCACACAACAACCTACCTGAGCTCGGTCGGCCTCTGCTCCCAACATAAAATCAGATTGTCCTGTAATTAAATGAAGAGCATCCTAATTTGGGATCATCTACATTGTGGATTGTGAAGCAATGTAAAAATCCCAAATCCAATAATTATCATCCTGGTGATGAACATCCAGACCTGACAGCAGGATCCTTTAAGGGACATGCTAAAGTTTACCATAAATTACACTCTGCCTCATCAGCTCAATGCACACGTGTTGTTACATCAGGTCATTCTCAGGCCTTTTATGGACAATGAAACATTTCACAACTAATCATGGCTCTAATACAAGAAACATTGCAGCCAATTCCTGCACATCAAGGCCCCACTGACAGCATTGTGATCATAAATGGACAATCAGTGAAGAGGGGTCTGGACTCCAAACATCACCCATTCCTTCAATCCAGAAATGCTGCCTGTCCCGCTGATTACTCCAACCGACGTGCACAAACAAATAGATCAAATAGAACAAGTTGGCCTACAACTTTAAGCTGTGCACGCCATACGCACGAAGAAGAGGACTCCAACATTTTGTGTCTATCTTCGATGTAAACTAGCATCTGCAGTTCCCCCTACACAATCAGTTTTAATGTTGGTTGAGAGATAACAATCAGTTCCCAGTTGGGACAACCCCCTTGTTCGTCTTTAACTACTGCCCTAAGTCTGTTACGTCCATGTTTATCATCATTTATTTTCCATCAGGGAGACCCAGCTGACAGCTCAGGAGAGTCTGAGCTTCAGGAAGTTCCACTGAGAGAGCAAAGGCTACTGTTCCCAACATCCACCTCTAGAGGACACCACTGTATATAGCCCGGCTGCAGTGACTGGAATCCTGCCCCCACACTCGCATCCACAACAACTCACATCCAATTGCCTCTCCCAGACCACCGACCCTTGCGAGCGTAGGTGCGACAGTGCGAGAGAGGATGATGATCATTGGGTTTTTGAATATTAAGTTGCTTCATAATCGATTTGAATGCCACAGCGATCATTGCACGGCTGAAATACTGCTCTATATCAACACAGCAACTGCATGGTCATCAGCAGGACCATTCATAACACTGCATTTTACCTCCCAGTTACAATTCCGTATATAACCAGCCCACATTGCAATGGATATTTGAGCACTAGTGATGACTCATCAACCTGTTTAACCACTATTGAGGCGTTTCAGCTAGATACATGGATACGAAATGAATGGAGGGATTTGGATACATGAAGGCAGATGGGAACAGTTCAAATTGACATCATGTTGAGCACAGACATTATGGGCTGAACGGCCTGTTCCTGTGCTGTACTGTTCTATGTTTTATCATTCCATGACAGTGGCAGAGTAAGAGGTGGAGTATTATAATAAATTGAAAGGTCAGTCACGTGTTTTCAACTGGTTACACAGAAAAGCTGGAGAAACTCAGCGGGTGCAGCAGCATCTATGGAGCGAAGGAAATAGGCAACGTTTCGGGCCGAAACCCTTCTTCAGACTGGGCAGAGTAAGAGGTGGAGTATTATAATAAATTGAAAGGTCAAGTCAGTCACGTGTTTTCAACTTCCCTGGTGTGCTCTCTTCAGTGCTAATAAGCAAACTCACTACCTCTGGTTCAAACCAGCGACAGGAGGGACCATTGGTATTAAAGATGCAGATTGAAGCAAGAAAACCCTGAACATCAGTCAGGCAGCAGGGCAACAAGACTGGAACAGTAGAACGGGAGTCAGATTCAGCGTTCCCACATTTGGAAGTACTGAGAGGGGAGAAAGAGGATAGGCCAAAAGCTCTGCCTGGAGGGTCAAGTCTGTACCAAAATCCTGTTTTAATTCTTAATGAGATAGCTCCAAGGTTTGCAAGACAACTTTCTGGTACTTTGCTAACAGAAAAGCCCTTTTAACATTTTGTTTGTGGCCAAAATTTCTCAGGAATGTCGCTGGGAAAGGGGCTAAGGGAACACGTCGATTAAGGCCAATGCCCAGCTCCCGGTCTGAGTGGAAATGGCGAAGCTCTCCCTCTCACGGGAAAGAAACCAAAATAATTGTCCGCAAAAGAATTAAAACGTCCCACGGTGCTACATTGCAGGGAGTTCAGTGTCACCCAAAGACACACCATGTCCATTCAACTCAACAAACTATTCCTTTGAATCCTCTCTTCCCTTCTGAGATCATTTGGATACATGGTTTAAATAATATTCCATTGGGGGGAAAAAAAGTGAAATGCAGTTTGCGAAAGATTGCTCTATGTTATGTGGGGTTGTATGGATTAGGTTGAGGTTTCTTTGTGTCACTTGCACTGAGATACCGTGAAACGCTTTGTTGTGCTTGCTATCCAGTCAGATAATACGATACATCAATACAATCAAGTCAAACTCCAGTAAAATAGGAAATGCAAATGGGAAGATACAGAATATAGTTCTCCGCGGTGTAGCACAACAGAATAAAATGTGGCTGCCAAAAGAATAACATCTTTTTGTTGCTGTCCGAGTGAATGGAACGAATGCTTCCGAGTTTGAACCACGGATTCCCTCAGTGGACCACATTATCCAGGTTGACAGACAAATGATGGGTTACAGAGCAAACTGCCAGCAATCTCAGGCAGCGTCAGCTCCGTGTACAGCGAAATCATTGTTTTCGGAAATCAATTTTTGAGTACTGATTCCTCAAATTAAAATCATACGTAAAAATAAAAGATAGTTCTTGGAACTAAAAACTGGACCTGAAGAATGGCTTTGAAATCTAAGGTGGACACAAAATGCTGCAGTAACTCAGCCGGTCAGGCAGCATCTCTGGAGAGAAGGAATGGTGGTCCAGAGATCCAGAAATCCAGAGATGCTGCCCGACCCGCTGAGTTACTCCAGCATTTTATGTCTGTCTTCCATTTGAACCAGTAGCTGGAGTTCTCTCCTGCAGGCTTTGAAATCTAGGTACTTGGACCCATTGTCATATTTGTTTATACACCAATCATACGTGAAAATGGAGTTCTGTGAATTAGATCGGACCAGTGACTATTTCCAGGTCATTTTGCACAATCAGTAATTTAGCCCATGGGCAATTCCTCTTAGCTGAGCCTTCCCTTCCATTCTACCCGCCTGCTCTCTCTTTGAACCAACTGTTGAAAGGTTTGGAGGGAAGGTTTAGAGGGATATGGTCCAAACGTGGGAAGGTGGGACTATAGTCGATGGCGCACCTTGGTCAGCATGGGTAAGTTGGGCCATTTCCATGCTGTATGACTTTATGACACCTCTTCTCTGGGGCCAGTGGTTTCTGGGCAAACCAGTGCAATAATTGAACAGGTCACACCATGACCTCCTCATGAACGTCAGTGAGGAATTTACACTTGCTCGCTTCAATTCTTCAATGCTGGCCCGTAACGCAAGCCACAACCACAAGCAACAATTAGCAATGTGATTTGGCAAAGTACCAGCTCTGATGTTGTCAAATTCAGTCAGAAACCTCAACGGCAATTGGTTCACATTTAAATTTTCTTCCTGTAACAATTATGATCTCACCACCCCTTCAAATTAAATTGACACATTCTCCAAGTCTGATTTCAACTTCCTCTAACACGCACCAAATTTTGTAATCTCTCCCTGTTCTTTAAATCCGCAATAATTTCAAATGAACATTTATAAGAATCTGGTTGCCTCGTGCATTCCTGACTGAGATAATCAAACACCCTAACCAAGGAAAATATTCCAAACGCTAAAAACAGTACATGCTAGGGATCTCACCAGGTAAGGTGGCACCTGTGGGGGTGAGAGTCAATGTCTCAAGTCAATGACTGCTTACTCACCTGAAACGTTGATTCTAGTTTTCTCTCGATAAATGTCAAGCGGTGAAGTATTTCAGGTTTGTGTTATACAAGGACAATAGACAATAGGTGCAGGAGGAGGCCATTCGGCCCTTCGAGCCAGCACCACCATTCAATGTGATCATGGCTGATCATCCCCAATCAGTACCCCGTTCCTGCCTTCTCCCCATATCCCCTGACTCCACTATGTTTAAGAGCCCTATCTAGCTCTCTCTTGAAAGCATCCAGAGAACCCGCCTCCACCAATCTCTGAGGCAGAGAATTCCACAGACTCATCACTCTCTGTGAGACAAAGTGTTTCCTCGTCTCCATTCTAAATGGCTTACTCCTTATTCTTAAACTGTGGCCCCTGGTTCTGGACCCCCAACATCGGGAACATGTTTCCTGCCTCTAGCGTGTCCGAGCCCTTAATCTGATGGGACATCTGATGGCCAATCATACTTCCACTTGTCGTTAACCTGTTTTCTTACAATCTATCTCGCTGGACCCACCTCAACATCCCCCTCCCAGCTCACATGACTCTATCCCACATGCCCACATAGTCCATTAGAATTCTGGACTATCGGATTCCACATTATCAGGGTTTCCATGAAGTAGGAGTAAACGGGTCCTTTTCACAATGGCAGGCAGTGACTAGTGGGGTACCCCAAGGCTCAGTACTGGGACCCCAGCTATTTACAATATATATTAATGATCTGGATGAGGGAATTGAAGGCAATATCTCCAAGTTTGCGGATGACACTAAGCTGGGGGGCAGTGTTAGCTGTGAGGAGGATGCTAGGAGACTGCAGGGTGACTTGGATAGGCTGGGTGAGTGGGCAAATGTTTGGCAGATGCAGTATAATGTGGATAAATGTGAGGTTATCCATTTTGGTGGCAAAAACAGGAAAGCAGACTATTATCTAAATGGTGGCCGATTGGGAAAGGGGGAGATGCAGCGAGACCTGGGTGTCATGGTACACCAGTCATTGAAGGTAGGCATGCAGGTGCAGCAGGCAGTAAAGAAAGCGAATGGTATGTTAGCTTTCATTGCAAAAGGATTTGAGTATAGGAGCAGAGAGGTTCTACTGCAGTTGTACAGGGTCTTGGTGAGACCACACCTGGAGTATTGCGTATAGTTTTGGTCTCCAAATCTGAGGAAGGACATTATTGCCATAGAGGGAGTGCAGAGACGGTTCACCAGACTGATTCCTGGGATGTCAGGACTGTCTTATGAAGAAAGACTGGATAGACTTGGTTTATACTCTCTAGAATTTAGAAGATTGAGAGGGGATCTTATAGAAACTTACAAAATTCTTAAGGGGTTGGACAGGCTAGATGCAGGAAGATTGTTCCCGATGTTGGGGAAGTCCAGGACAAGGGGTCACAGCTTAAGGATAAAGGGGAAATCCTTTAAAACCGAGATGAGAAGAACCTTTTTTCACGCAGAGAGTGGTGAATCTCTGGAACTCTCTGCCACAGAGGGTAGTTGAGGCCACTTCATTGGCTATATTTAAGAGGGAGTTAGATGTGGCCCTTGTGGCTAAGGGGATCAGGGGGTATGGAGAGAAGGCAGGTACGGGATACTGAGTTGGATGATCAGCCATGATCATATTGAATGGCGGTGCAGGCTCGAAGGGCCGAATGGCCTACTCCTGCACCTAATTTCTATGTTTCTATGTATTATCTCCAAATCTTTACCTTTATGATCCAGCATTTGCACTTGGCAATGCCCATCTTACATAGAACATAGAACAGTAGAGCACAGGAACAGGCCCTTTGGCCCACGATGTCCATGCCAAAAATAATGTCAAGTTAAACAAATCCCCCTCTGCCTGCACGCGATCCAGATCCCTCCATTCCCTGCATATCCATGTTTGCATTTAAAAGCCTCTTAACTGCCACGATCGTATTGGCCACCATCACCACCCCGGTAGTGTATTCCAGGAACCATCTCTTCCTGTAAGAACACTCGCCCTGCACACCTCATTTAAACTTTAAAAGTTTACTCTGAGTTACTTGGTATTGTTATTAGTTGCCACGTGCACTGATGGTGAAAAACCATTGTTTTGCTTATGCCCATGCCTCGCCCATTTTAGATTCCAGTTAATTGACACCTGACCTCCAGCCACCAAACAATAAAAGCTAGGATTGATCCAAGTGGGAAATGGGTACAACACCATGTAGTACCCAGATATTGTGCCACAAGAAACCCATAGCAATTTCCTCACAATGCTGCCAGCGTAGATGCAACTTGATTTTTAAAGTGTATTTGCTGCCACAACTCGGCATCAATGTTATCATCACCATTAAACATTCCGAATGTTCATCGGCTCACAACTGAACAGGAAGCGTTAACCACAACTCTTGTTACTCTCCCACACAGCAGCATCGAACATACGCAATGAGCATGAAAAATGTTCCAATATATCTGATCTGGTGACAGCAGAACAACCAATTACATTAAAGCAGTCCCTTGTCAAAAATAGGTTTCTGGTTGTACTTCTTGTGGGCGACCTTATAAAACGTACACAGATTAGGAGCCAGATATACCATTGGCCATCAGATAGAGCACATTAAGCCATGGAGTCGTGTACAGCACAGATACAGCCCCTTTGCATCAGCACATCTTTACCAAACATTTTGGCCCATCTACACTCATCCCATATACCTGCACCAGGTCTGTATCCTTCGATGCCAGGCCTAATCAAGAGCCTGCAAAATGTCTCTTAAAAGTGTGGATCATATCTGATGCCACCATCCCCTCTGGCAGACAGTTCTAGATCTCAATCACACTCTGTGTATAACAAATTACCCATCAGATCCCCTTTAAAACAGTTCCCTCTCATTTTAAACCTGTGCCCAATTGGTTTTTATATCTCTACAATAAGAAAAGGATTTTGTCTATCTCCCCTATTTCTGCCTCTCATCATTTTATATACCTCTATCAGGTCACCCCTCAGTTTCCTTCGCTCCAGAATAAACGTCCAGCATGTCCAACCTTTCCCCATAACTGGTCCACTAATTCAGGCAACTAATCCTGGTAAATCTGCTCTGCACTCTCTCCATTGCAACCACATCTATCCCATTGCGTGGGAATCAGAACAGCACTCAATTTTCAAAGTTTACAGAGGCCTTCCCTAGACTTATTCTGGAGAAGATGGTTCCACTTGGCAATCTCTGTGAGACAAAGTGTTTCCTCGTACTCCTTATTCTTAAACTGTGGCTCCTGGTTCTGAACCCCCAACATCGGGAACATGGAAGACTGAAAATCAGGGGCAGAAAATAAAAGATGAACAAATCTACCATTAAAATGTGAGGGAATATCCCGAATCAAGATTTTAAAATTAGCCACCACAGGGAGAGTTTGAGGTGAACAGCACAGTACATTTAAAGGGTAGGGAGGGAGAAAGGAAGGGCCGTTAAGGTTTTCGGTGGAGATGAGGAATGGAAGATCACATACGGTATTAACACAGACTTGAGCCAGATGGGCCAAATGGCCTGGCTTTAATGCGTTAAAAATTGTGCACCACAAAGGGATTTACTTTACATAGTCACCCATCCTTAACGTACATTAACTTCAACCCTTTATGCACCAGTCTTCTAAACCATGGCCTGCTCGTGTTGTGCATAGGAATTTGTCTTTCATCTTCACTCTCACTCACTCTGCCCACTGCATGAAAACACGAAGAACTTCCTCCCTGCAGAGGCTATTTAAAACAGCCACCCACACATCTCTTGTCATTGCCAGGGAAAGACTAAACTCTTGCACTCCTTACACACGTCGCCAAGATCCTCTCTCTATCCCCAATACGCCCTCCACAGCTGGTCTAAAGCTCTGCCAAACATCAATATCAGTCCGCAGAATCGCAATACATCTTCATCCCCTTTCATTTGGCTGTCAGTTTAAGAAGTCGGTTCTGAGCTTCCTTCAGGCAGCACGATGGTGCAGCAGTTGAGTTGCTGCCTTACAGTGCTAGACCCAGGTTTGATCCTAACTATGGGTGCTGTCTGTAAGGAGTTTGCACATCCTCCTCGTGACCTGCATGGGTTTTGTCTGGGTGCTCCGGTTTCCTCACAAAGGTTTGTAGGTTAATTGGCTTCGGTAAAATTGTAAATGGTTCCTAGTGTGTGTAGGATAGTATTAGTGTGTGGGGATCGCTTGTCGTTGTGGACTCGGTGGGCCGAAGGGCCTGTTTCCACGCTGTATCTCTAAACTAAGTTAAACAGTGCCAAGCTCCCTAGGTAGCAGGAGTCAAGGATTCAGCACGCAGGTATCCATCATCTGTATATGCCAAGGCATCAGTGAGCTGCTGATTTAAACCACACACACCAGTGTACACTCTACGGACATCTGTGCATGCAGCATTTTTGGAATCTTGGGATCATGATAGATCAAAGGCATCAACAATCGTCTTCAACAAGCAAGCAAATATTCACCCTTACTTTCTGTGTCCAGCCTGGATAGGATGAGATGTCAACACACTAACTCACACACAGGGTTTTTGCAAAAATGTTGACAGTCTACTCCACCCTCAATGGGGCAAGTCTGTCCCAATGCCAGTACCTATTTGGGAGTCCCAGCATTCGGACCATAGCCCGTGTCTGTTGTCAACCCAGATCTGCAGTAACATAATTGAATCCTCACTATCAATAGCTTGGGGGTCATCACTGACCAACACCTGAACTGGAGTAGCAATATACACAATGTGGCTACAAGAGAAGGGCAGAGGCTAGGAATCTTGGGCCGAGAACCCGCCCCCAAAGAGGTATGCCCATTTGAACAAGATTTCCTCCTCTTCACACTTTGCCTCCACAGATGCTGCTCGCCCAGTGAGTTCTTCCAGCATCTTGCTTTTTACTCCAGATTTCAGCATCCGCAGTCTTTTGAGCTCTCAAAGCCTGCACATCTTTAACACCGAGACCGTTGTAGGAAGGTGGAACCTCATCTGCTATCAAAAACCCTTTTGTGAGCACAGTCAATTGCCAATGCTGCAAATGCCCCTGTGCAGCTCTGGGCCATTGTAGGAACCTGCTCGCCAGTGGTAGACAATGCTGGAAGCCATGCCAGTGAGGTACAAGGCCATACAGGTGGTCATTTGGGGCATTAGAGGGGCAGGCATCCAGCAAATAGTCAGCATGGTTAGGCAATTTGCAGATGACACCAAAATTGGTGGTTTAGTGGACAATGAGGAAGACTAAATTTACAAAAGGATCTGAATTAACTAGGTAAGTGGGCTGAAGAAGGGCAAATGGAATTTAACTCTGACAAGCGTGCGGTGCTGTATTTCAGTAAGTCAAACCCGAGTGGTAAATGATAAGCCCTGGAGCGTGTCGGAGGGGAAAGCAATGCAGGGGTACAGGTACATACTTACCGAAAAAAGTAGTGACACAAGTAAACAAGATGGTGAAGGCGTTTGGAATGCTTGCCTTCAACAATAAGGATATGAGATCATACGTCTTGTTGAGTCTCAGTGTCTGTATTCATTCTCACCTAGCACACAGCTAACAATGGCCTCTTTTCTTTATCATCATTACTTTTTTGCATATCTTTCATTCATTAGTTCTACATCACCGTCTATATCTCTTGTTTCCCTTTCCCCTGACTCTCAGTCTGAAGAAAGGACTCGAACCTAAATGTCACCTATTCCTTTTCTCCAGAGATGCTGCTTGACCTTCTGAGTTACTCCAGCTTTGTGTGTCTACCATACTACAAACAATTGTACAAACCATTGCCGAGACAACACTGTGTGCATGTCTGGTCGCTCTGCTCTAGGAAGGATGCCATTCAGCTGGAAAGGGTACAGAAAGGCTGCACCAAGAGGTTAATAGGACTCGAGGGATTGAGGCCGAGTCTATTTTCCATGTGACATAGAAGGCCGAGAGATGACCTTATAAAAAAATCATGAGGCAGAGAGAAGATGAATGGTCACAATCTTTTTTTCCCAGCTGGAGGGCACAGGTTTAAAGTGAGAGGGGGAAAGATTTAAAAGAGACCAGAGGGGCAATTTCTTCATGCAGAGGGCGGTGCATACACAAACGAGTTGCCAGTGGAAGTTATCGTGCAGGTACAATGGTATTGTTTAAAAGGCAATGAAGGATCTGTCCAAAAAGGACCACATACACCATACTCAGACGTCACCTGGTACCAGTTAAACTAACAGACCACTCTCTACTGTATGCACAGCTACAATCTTTATCCATTTAACATGCAAAACTGCAGTCGGATTACCGGTGGTGGACACAAATTCTAGATTCTGTTGAGTTTGGCACCTCTTTTTTTTTTTTTTTTTTTTTTTTTTTTTTTGTTTTTTGTTTATTTTATTAGAAGTTAATACAGCACAAAACAGTACAGTGGAACCTCTTTCAATGCCAGCCATCACGTTTCCATTTGATGTTATGACTGACACAGCAGGCAAGTGCTCCCACATCCTCTCACTCCCATAATGTACATCAGAAACACACGGGAGTAGCAACTCTATTTCACTAAACTTGAGTGTAACCATAGATGTCACGTTCCGTTCACGTTGAGTATAATATGGGAAAATGTGAAAACCGTTCTTTTTGTCACGAAAGAACTGAAAAAAAACATTATCAGAATGGCGAGAGATTGCAGAGTGAGATGTAGAGGGATTTAGATTCACCAGGTTAATTCCTGAGATCGGGTAATCTTATCATAAGCAGCTAAAGAAATTAAATGTATGTTCTTTAGAGTTAAGAATGAGGGGCATTCATATTAAAATATATAAGATCCTGAGAGGACAAGTGGAGATGTTTCCATGGTACAGGTATCTCCAATGAGGGGACGAAGCTAAAGGGGCCATCACTAAAATCCATGGTGTGAAGAAGTCCTTCTCGTAGACCAGGATTCAGTAGTAAGAGGACTGTGGATATGGATCACCAATGATCACCTTAGTGGATCACCAAGATAGCATTAGGAATCAAGGCCTTTGGGAGTCAGCACAGAAAAGGAGATGTCCTCTTGAAGAAGAATCTTGAACTAGGGAGTCATTTAAAATGTTGCCCAGTTAAGACTGAGAAGAGGGGAAAATGATGTCTCAGGTTTGATAGACTTTGGAACTCTCTTCCTCAAAGGGTCCTCAAAGCAGAGTCTTTAAAATCTGAAAAAGAATTCCCCATAAGCATTGGAGCGGCGAGGAAGGAGAAAGGGGTGGGTATTGAGGCTAGAGTTAGGTCAACCGTGATCTTATTGAATAGCAGACTCAAGAGTCTATCCCTGCTTCTATTTCACATGTTAGTATATGGAACCAAGAGTCAAGAGTGACGCCAAACACAATACTGACAACCTCCTCAATACATTAACAGCTGCCCAGAGCAAGACGTGTACTATCACGCATATCCCAGAGATGAAACAGGATGCCATTGAAAGAGAGATGGAGAACTAGAGATATTGATAATACTCCTGGCATGTGGTTGCGATGGACAATGTTAATTCTCTGTGGCTGAAGCGAAAGTCGTGACTGTGTCTACAGCAGCTGAGATGTACTGCGTGGAAATCAATTCAAACAACAATGGCAGATTTGATCCAGTCACTGGTAGCCAAGGTAGCCAGGAGACCCGCCTTGCATGTCACGAGCGGTGCTTTGCTCACTTTCAGTTTCAACACAAATGGAAAAGGTCAAACCACCTTTCTTTAACAACATTATCGCTGCACTAGTATCTCAGCAGATATAACTGTCACCAACCTAAGGCCCTTCAACCAGAACATTTGCCCTAGGGATGGAACAGGCTGGTCAAATCACAAGGCCCAAAGCCATATTTGGTATTATTCCCCTGTGGGATTCCAGGGAGTAGCTTCCAAAACCTGCTCATGAAAGTCATTTCTTACAGCTTGCTTTGCCCAATTGTGTCAGAACCCCAAGTCATTTCACTGAGAGCACAAACTGTTGCTAGAGGGATTGAGAAGAGATAGGTTGTGGTGTAGTTGTTCCACAATCATGCCCATTCAAGTCATCCTCTGCCGTCTTGGTTCTTGGTTTCTTGGTCCTCCAAAATATTTCAAATGGAATTTAAACTGGAGGTGGTGGAGGGAGGACTTAAGCCAGAAAGGGTTATTGGGAAGAAAGAGCTACTTTAAATTTAGTTGCATCTGGTTGGGTAACTATAGTAGGGTGGAGATTATTCCATGCTTTAATTGTGCGGGGGAAGAACGAATTGCTGTACACATCTGTCTTTGTAGCTGGGATCACAAATTGGATTGAATGCCCTCGTCTGCTCCTAATTGGTTTGGGTTTGGTGTAGGTCTTGTAATCTATGTCGAGCTGACCATTTAACATTTTGTAAAAACAGGCCAAACGGTGAGCTTCATGTCTGTCTTGGAGAGGGTTCCACCCCAGAGAATACAGAAGTTTGGTGACACTCGCTTCTCTCTCACACATAGGTGTTAGTAACAAAACGAGCTGCCTGTCTTTGGACACGTTCGATGGAAGAAATGTTTTTATTTGTGTATGGGTCCCATGCTGCAACTGCGTAGTCCAAACGAGGTCTAACGAGGGCCGTCAACTCCCTGCAGACCCAGTGCACAGGATGGTTGTCCTCATGGGGGAGTCAAGAACCGGGATCAGCCTTACAGAACGAGGTGGAGGAGAGGAGGGATTTCTATTCTCAGTGGGCCATGGAATTCCGCTCTCCAGGGAGTTGTGGCGGATGAGTCAATGAGGATCTCCAATGCCCAGATAGACAGGTTTTCTGTCTATGGTTACGAGGAAGAAACAAGAAAGGAGCAGAGGCCAAGATCAGATATTTCATGACCTTGCGAAGTAATGCGCAGGTTCCAAGCATTGGAAAGGCTTGGATTCGTCCTGCTCTGCTGTGCCATCCCTTGAACTCCTGCATCCCACTCAGCTTTGGCAGGGAACTGGAAGGGTTCTGTGTGGTGCTATAATCCATGACGACTACAGTCATGAAGCATACAACAGCTTGGATCTTAGACCAGTGTTACAATAGAGACCACCTTAGCAGTTTAGAGATACAGCATGGAAATAAGCCCACTAAATCCACCTCGACCACCATTCACAGTTCAATATTATCCCACTTTTGCGTATACTCCCTACGCACCAGAGGCAATTTATAGAGGAAACCTCATCCACAAACCTGCATGTCGTTTGGGATGTGGGAGGAAATCAGAGTACCTGGAGGAAACCCAACCAGTCACAGGGAAAACATGTAAATTCCTTACAGACAGCACCAGAGGTCGGGATTAACTCAGGCCCAGGTGCTGTGAGGCACTACCAGCTGTGCCACGCTTACGGAGATTTTATTCCTTCTCTGTTGATTGATAATAGTTGCAAATGAGCAAGTGTTAACCAGAGACATCGGTATTAAAGATCTCAGTGAAATTATCTGCTTTGAAGCAATTATATTTTTCAAATGCAAGATTAAAATATTATCCTTTGTCACTGCTGTTAACACCATTATAGGTTAGTGTAACCTAAATCAGAAAGCAGCATATGCAGAAAACAGCAGATATAAAGTGGAGACATTGCAAATACTCAACATAGACGGCACGTTCTACAGTGAGACTGTGGATTACTGTTTCCAGGCAATGATCTTTCAGGCCAGTAAACCTTCAGCGTTTCTTATAAGACGTTAGCTATCATTGTCTCTCCAAATGCCATTGGTCGTTCCAGCCATTTACAAAAAAAAAAATCAAAACATTAGTTTCAAGTGGGCAGGAAATGCCAGCTCAAAGAAGACGACTTGCCAACATGCAGTCGCAGCAGGTGCTCTCCCAAGCCGAACAGCATTAACCCCATGGTGGCCAGAACGCTAGTGACAGAAGGGGCGAAGGGCACACTCAGGTGAACTGCTGGACAAAAAAAAAACAGAAAACACTGGAAACTCTTAGCAGGTCAGGCAGCACCCGCGGAAAGGGAAACAGGGTTAACATTTCCAGCTGGTGGATCCTTCCAACAAAACATTAACTCTGCTTTTCTTCCCACAGATGCTGCCAGCCCAGTCGAGTGTTTCCGCCATTTTGTATTTTTGTTTCAGATTTCCAGCACCTGCAGTCTTTTAAAACAAAAACTTGAATTTATTATTAACTGTAATGGTTCAGTTCTGGCTCCAGTGAGCTGGGGGGCAGAGCTGAAACACCCGCCAACCCTTTCACTGACATTTCAATGGACACTCCCCACCGCGAGGCCTTCACTTTGCAGTAGAATCTGAACAGCGGAAAAAGAAAAAGAAAACCACTGAACAATAGAATGAATAGAGATATTGTCCCAAACTCAGACTGCGTCTGGAGGCATTGCACTTTGATCCTTGTAAACCAAGAAGGGTTGATGATTAAGGACTGCTTGTGGTTAAAATTGTGCAGTGAGTAAATGGAGATATTGGATTTAGATATTGCTCAGTAGAATTACAAAAGGAATAACACCGAGCAGTTTTGCTTTACTGAACAGCAGGACACTACAGCAAAAGGCTGGAGAGCATTTCTTGAGGGAAAGAAATTCTCTCTTTACTGTGTATTTCTCTAAGTGCATGGAGAAACAGCAACTGTACAACTGCCGCCTGCTCTTCATTCTGCACTTGACGCTTTCAAATCATCGAACAGAGCAAGTCTGGCAGACATAACCTGCGCAGGATATTCTTAGATGTCAAATAATGAAACAACAAACAGAGCATTAGAGATGGAAGCCTCAACCCTCTTCCGTTAGCAGTGGCACATATTTCACATTCTGGCTGCTAATAATGACTTTTAATGTAGTGCTTCCTTTAAGGTTTCAAATTCCAAAGCGTATCTACTGTTATTGAAAGCATTAACATGAGGCACTGCCTCATGCAGGCAGAGTCTATCATCGAGGACCCCCACCATCCAGCTCATGCCCTCTTCTCGCTGCTACCGTCGGGCAGCAGGTGCAGAAGCCTCAACTCCCATAGCACCAGGTTCAGGAAGAACGACCTTCCTACAGCCATCAATTTCTTGAGCCAACCTGCACAGCCCTAATCCTAGCTCAGCAAAGCAACACGACAGACAACCTCTTGCACTCTCATGGAGTGGTTTTCTTCTTGCACCTTTTATGTACTAATGTCTTGGTTTATTTTGCACGGTACTTTTCTTTTTTCCGTCTTGTAGAATTTCAGAAATTTGTGTGTTGCCCAAGTCTATGTGCCTGCAAAGTTGTTGCAAGCAAGATTTCCAACGTACCTGTAACCTCACCGGCCTTGTGCATAAGACAATACACTCGACTTTTTGGCAATCCAAAGCAAGAACAAAATTATCTCTTGATGTTTTCAAGGGAGTTAGATTTAACTCTTAGGGCTAACGGAATCAAGGGATATGGGGAAAAAGCAGGAACGGGTCCTGCTTTTGGATGATCAGCCTTGATCATACTGAATGGCGGTGCTGGCTCGAAGGGCCGAATGGCCTATTCCTGCACCTATTTTCTATGTTTCTATGTATTCCAAATACAGGCAGCATCTGTGACCTGAGATACTCTTAAATTTGTGCCTTGCTGACCTCGTGGAATTTTTCCTTAAACATGCGCAGATCTCGTTACCAGGTTCAATCCAGACCTCAGGCACTGCCTGTGTGGAGTTTGAACATTCTCTCCCTATGCCCGCTCCGGTTCCTCCCAGAGTTTAAACTCTTGCTGGTCAGTAGGTTAGTCGGCCAACCATAAATTGCCCCAAGTGTAGGCGGGTGGTTAGATAATCAGGGGGCAGTTAATGGGCACATGTGAAAGAATAGACTAGAGAGGGATAGGATAGTGTAGAAAGGAGCTGCTGGTTTATACTGAAGTTAGTTACCCAGAGTAACTCACCAGGTCAGGCAGCATCTCTGGAGAAAATGGATAGGTGACATTTCGGGCCGGGACCCTTCATCAAACCTCTTCTGAACCCTCTTCAAAGCCAGTACATCCTTCCTCAGATATGGGGTCAAAAACTGCTCACAATACTCCAAATGATTTCAATCAAGTCCTCTCACATACTACTAAACACTGGTGGATATGCAAACTACTTCTGCAAGCATTGCACGTAAGATAACCGCCAAGATAATCCATTTTGGAAGAAAGAATGCAAAAGTAAATTTGTTATTCAAATAGTCACAAGATGATGCAATAGAATAGGATCTGGATCCTAGTTGATGAAAAATAAGTAAACAAGTGGAAACAGCAACCAAATGCTGGAAACACCCTTGTTGGTCAGGCAGAATCTGTGGAAAGAGAAAACTCTCCCAATACTTCAGGTCTGTGACACTTTGTCAGAACTTGGAAAGAGAGAGATGCAAGTTTTGTTTTTGGTAGGTGGGATGGCGGAAGGGATGTGTAGCGAAAAGGAAGTGTTTGTGTTAAAAATGGTCTCCGCTAAGTCATTCTATCGCAGGACGAGTCCCTCCCCCACTTTCCCTCTTCCTGAAAGCAAGGAGAACAAGGAGGGAAGAGACAAAGACTTAAGACTTTTGCCTTCCATCACAGCGAGGAGGTGCCTGGTGAACTCACTGTGATGGATGTTAAATTTGTGTTTATTGTGTGATTTGTTATTTTATTATATGTATCACTGCAAGGCAACAACATTTCGTTCAGACCAAAAGGTCTGAATGACAATAAAGGGTACTTTGACTTTGACTTAGAAAACTATCATGCATCCCCACCTTTCCCAGCTCTGATGAAGGGTTTTAGTCACTGATTGTTTCTCTTTCCACAAATACTGCCCGACTGGCTCAGTCTTGCCAGCATATTAATTCTATTTCTGTTCACAATAAACTGCCCGGCTTCATTGTAAGGGGTGTAAAGTAGAAAGAGAGAAACATTTTGATGCAACCTTAGAGAAGGCGGGTAAGGCGGGTACATCAAATCATTTAGTTTTCACATGTAATGAAGAATCAATTGCATTGGAAGTAGTGCAGGGAAGGTTCACCACATTTAACCCTGGGATAATGCGATTGGTGTATTAATGCAGGTTGGATAAAACTCATTGGGCTATTAAAAAAAATATCCTACTTAAACATCAATGATTCTGTGGGGGATTGCTGGATAGTATGATGAGAGGACATTCCCCCCTGTGCAGATATTTGAGAATAAGGAGCATAGTTTCAGACTAAGGAATCATCCTCCTCTTCCCCATTTAGATAGGGATAAATTCCTCTCATGAACCACCATAAATATTTGGAATTCCCTGCTCCAGAGAGCTGTGGAGGAGGAATCATCAAATATATTTGAAGGTTGGTAGGCATTTAAACAACGTTGGGTCGAGGGGTTCGGGAAGAAAGTGGGAGAGCAGCATCGAGTCTAAATAGATTAGCCGCAATGTTACCAACTTGTGGGGCAGGACTCAAGAAGCAGGCTGACCAAGTACAACCCCTCTTCTGCAAGGTGGTAACTACTGGAGGTTCTGAGGCCCTTATTCCGGGCCTTGGAATCCAGGGTCCGTGACCAGCTTGCCAACCTCAGGTGGGTGGTGGGAGGGGGTTGGTGGTGTTAGGGTGAGCACCCGATATTCAACATGTACACTATGCTGTCTCTTCCAAGGCATTGGCATGCATGTATCCGTAAGTGTAGGAGGGAACTGCAGATGCTGACTTACACCGAAGACAGACACAAAATGCTGGAGTAATTCAGCGGGACAGGCAACATGTCTAGATAGAAGGAATGGGTGACATTTCGGGTCGAGACCCTTCTTCAGATGTATCTATAAGAGTCGGTTAATGAAATCTCCCCAGATGCTCTGGTTTCCCCCTGTTCCCACAAGTTGGGAATTACAGTGGCCGGAGATTCAAGTGGGAAATTGATGGGAATACGAGAGGGAATATGTTGATGCAGAAAAGGGGAATCGGATTACTCTGTGACCTGATACAGATGTGATGGGCCAAATGTCCTCGTCACTCTTGTACAAACATACGAGAGTTTAATTAGGATTAGAAGCGTGTACACAAACATGTGATGTGGCAACCATGTGGTATTTAGAAGGTGTAATATCTTCACAAAAGGATAAGGGGGAAATCCTTTAAAACCGAGATGAGGAGGCCACAGCGGGTAGTTGAGGCCAGTTCATTGGCTATAGGAGAAAAGGCAGGTACGGGACTGAGTTGGATGATCAGCCATGATCATATTAAATGGCGGTGCAGGCTCGAAGGGCCGAATGGCCTACTCCTGCACCTAATTTCTATGTTTCTATGTTTCTATGTCTAAAAGTGGCAGGACCACATCTGTGAGACTGAGGCAAGAACTGGAGTTAAAGCACACAACCACGTCCTTTCACAGCCCCAGTGCTCCAACAATGAGCACAACAGCAACGCAGCCCGACAGCATATTTCCAATCATCGTCACTCCAGAATTACCCAATATTAGGGAGCTACGTTAGTTTATGAATGTTAAATGCAAGAGGCTGAGATAATTAAAAAATATAAAGTGGAATTGGTCACTTGGGCCCTTGAGGCCTGTATTGCCATTAAGATCACTGTTGATCTCATGCAACCTATTTAATCAATCTAACCATTAATTGATTTCATGAATGACATTCACTGCATGGAATCTAGATTTTACAGCTTTCTAAGAGTTTTATAATCTCAGTTCCAAGCAGTCAACACCTTATAGAGAGATCATCCAATAATTCCACTATCTTGCCTCAGGGTTTCTCAGTATCAATCCACTGAATCATTCGCAAGCTTGGATACATCACTCTTTATACGTTCATCCGTCAGGAATATAAATCATCAATTGCTGAGGGCTCTCCTCTGATCGCTGTGCACCACTACTAGAAACAACCTGCAGAAAACAAAGACCAATACAGTTCTACTTTTGTTTTGTGTGGCTTGGCTAGTCCTCACTCCCAAACCCACGAGCATCAACTTTATGTAACTCTTTGGTGTGGTACCTTATCATTTTGCTTTCATCAGACATTTATAAACATATCACCAATTAGATTCTATGTTTGAACAAATAAAGGTAATAATAATGTGCAAACGGAAAACCTAAGAGCAGTTTTCTACAAAAATGTTTGCTAGGTGCAGTAAATTAATTACATTCATAGTATTCTTGAGACATATATTTAAAAAGTTGAGTCATCGGTGGCTTATTTGCAGGGTGCTTCCATCTACTAGGGGTGGCACGATGGCACAGCGGTAGAGTTGCTGCCTTACAGCGCCAGAAGCCCATGTTCGATCCCGACTACGGGCGTTGTCAGCATGGTGTTTGTATGTTCTCCCCGTGACCGCGTGTTTTTTTTTTCCCGGTGCTCCAGTTTCCTCCCACACTCCAAAGACATACAGGTTTGTAGGTTAACTGGCTTCGAGAAAGATTGTAAATTATCCTCAGTGTGTAGGATAGTGCCAGTATATGGGAATTGCTGGTCGGTGCGGACTCAGTGGGTCGAAGGGCCTGATTCCACACTGCATCTCCAAATTAAACTAACAGTTTGGCGCATGTATTCCTGTAATGGTGATCAAATGGTTAACGTGGCAATGGTTGCAAATGCTGAGTGCTTTGCATTTTTGATGCAGAATGCCGACAGGAATTTGTTTTGTAAATGTGAGTACAAGTTTGTTACCTGCATTGTCTGGAAAGCAAGTACCTGTAGCACTACATTCACTGCACTGAACTGCTGTCCCCAGATCTGCTCCTATTTCTGTTCTGGTTTCCATTGAACCAGATTGCCTTGCAGCGCTGTGGCTATTTGTGGATGCTCAACCAGAGGACATTGAAAATCTCGAGAATGCAAGAAAACAGATTCGCTGGAATGCCGCCAACAATACATGAAAATAGAAATGTGATAAAAAGTGGATATAATGGGGTAATTATTTTTAAATGATTAAATGCTTTTGATAGCAGCAGACTGAGTAAAAATTGATTCTCGCTCCCATCATGGAATTAAATGCATTATACAATGGCTACACCAGTTGCACTCCAAAGTTTGCCACAAAACCTGGTTTCCGAGGCAGAATTCAACACACATACAATACTACATTGCTCATTTTCTGGGTAGATGTAACAGTAGTTTCCAAGTAGTTTTATGGATTGGTACTGGGGTAACACAGGACACACGGCACTTAAGTTGCACACAGCAAGGTGCCGGAAAATGGCAATGTGATAACAATTAGTGCCTTAGTGACAATGGCTGAGGGATAAATATTGACCAGCACATCAGTGAACACTCCTCTGTTGCATGGTCTGTTTTATGTCCAACTACGAGGGCAGATGCAGGCTTGCTGTAACAACTCTATAGATGGCGTCTGACTGCAACACACACTCACTGCAACAACAATGACATTTCAGTCTAAAATGTTCCACATAAGTCTCCAGAGCAGGGACTGAACCCATTACCATTGAAAAGGGCCTTAACTGTTTGTAGACACAAAATGCTGGAGTAACTCAGCGGGTCAGGCAGTATCTCTGGAGAAATGGAACAGGTGACGTTTTGGGTCGAGACCCCTCCTCAACTGTTTATTGCATTTGATAGCAAATTGACGACAAAAAGGATAATGGTTGCGAATGTTAAATGCTTTGTGTTTTTGATTCTGAACATTGCATCACTTTGCCTCGAGTAGCTGATTGTAACCTTGCCTCCAATCTCTCCACCACTTTTCTCCTAGAAATGAACGACTGATCTGGATTACATCGTATTGCCACAATATTCCTCCTGTGTCTCAGGGGTGAATCATAGATCAACCCAGTCTTGTCCTCGGCCTCCATCCAGCCGAGCAATGAGAAAACTTAACTACAATTACTTTAGATTACAACAAAACCATGAACAGAATCAGATATGCAGTCTGTAGTGATCAGTGCTTCCTGCCTTCACCAGTCTAAACAGCTGTAACATATATAGATCTCACCAGCCCAACTGCAGATAATCCAGAGCTCCAGGGTCAACACCAGAGTCGCTTGCAGAACCTGTCTAACCTGCCTGCAGCAGGATTGTCATTTTGCAATTTAATGCAAATGGAGAACGGGAACCTTAAAATAGTAAAGCTCGTGCACAAGGAACGTTGGCAGGGTATCAAAAGGCTGATCTCTAATCTGAGGCCATGTTGCCAGACAGCTAAAGATAGACACAAAAGCTGGAGTAACTCAGTGGGTCAGACAGCATCTCTGGAGAAACGAAATAAGTGACGTTTCGGGCTGAGACCCTTCTTCGGACTGAGAGTCAGGGGAAAGTGAAACAAGAGATATAGATGGTGATATAGATAGATATAGAAGAAATGAATGTAAGAGGGTAAACACAAAAGAGGGTGATGTTTCGGGTTGAGAACCTTTTTCAGACCAGATCAGTCCGAAGAAGGGTCTCGACCCGAAACGTCATCCATTCCTTCTCTCCAGAGATGCTGCCAGTCCCGCTGAGTTACTCCAGCATTGTGTGTCTGTCTTCGATTTAAACCAGCATCTGCAGTTCTTTCCGACCCAAATGATTGAAAGATACGCTAAAAAGTAACAATGATAAAGGAAACAGGCCATTGTTAGCTGTGGGCTGGGTGAAAACGAGTTACAGACAATGAGACTCAACAAGACGACTTTGGAACTAGAACAAGGACTTGGGTAGGGGAGGGACTGAGAGAGAGGAGATGCAAAGGTTACTTGATGTTAGAGAAATCAATATTTCATACTGCTGGGATGAAAGCTGACCAAGCATAATATGAGGTGTTGTTCCTCCAATTTGTGTTTGACCTGACTCTGACAACTAGCTTTTCCAAAGGAAGTTTTGAATATCAGGCACCATCAAAAGTATGTGGTCATATCATGGCTTCAGACTTTGCACCAAACAGCTACAGTTGGGAGCGACTGCCCAGGAGGATTTCAGTACAAGAGGAAGTCATGCACCCCCTCCTGCCTGCTCCGCCATTCAACGTCACGTTGATATTCCCTAGTACTCAGCTCTGCCTTCCCGCTTGTCCCCAGTCAAGGCTTCAGAAGTCAACAAATCCACTTCATCTTGAACGACTCAACCTCCATAGATATCTTCAGGTAGAGCTTTCCGAAGCTTCCATCACATCAGAGAAGAAAAATTCTTATAATCCTAATCTTAAACAAGCGACTCATGATCCAGAGACCCTGCCCTTTAGTTCTGGGTTTCCCAACCAGGAGAGACATCCTCTGAACATCACCCTGCTAGCTCACTCAGTATCTTGTGCATTCCAATACAAATGCATCTCCAGACAGTTTGAAAGACACAGTGTGGAAACAGGCCCACGGCCCTCCAAGTCCACACTGAACATCGACCAGCCATTCACAAAAGTTATTCTACTTCTGCATCTACTCTCTACACACGAAGAGCAATTTACGGTGGCCAATTATCCCTCAAACCTACACTTCTTTGGGATGTGGGAGGAAACCTGAACTCCCGGAAAAAATGGACACAGCCACAGGGGGACATGCAAACTCCTCACAGACAGCAGACAAGGATTGAACCGGGGTCTCTGGCGCTATGAAGCAGCGCTGGTTCTTCTGACATCTGAGAGTGTCGGACTAATAGCTTAAACTTTCCTCATTAAAAAACCCCACCTGAACTGGAATTGCTGTAGTGAACTGTCTGTGATGACACCAGGAAGTTCCTATTGTTCACAAGTATTCACAAGTTGTGGGCATCACTGGCAGAGCCTACATTGAATTCTCAACCTTTGATAAAGTGGTGATGTGCCATCTTGTCAATCTGATGTAGTGTTTGGGCAGAAGCTAACCATTTGTGCTGTTGATTGGGGAGTTCCAAAATTTAGGCCTCAAATGTATTCATCTCATGGTCACAGGTGAGCTGGCCTCAGTTTAACCCAGCTCAGCCTCATCGAGCACTAGCACTTCCAGCTGACAGTCAGGGATGGGGTCCCTGCTCCATCTATCTCACTCCAACTCAGATCAATCATAGCCTTCTTACCACTGCCCAAGCAGCAATCTCCTGACCCAATCTTGATCACACCGGGGACTTTCCCCAGTACCTGCACTTCAGGAGGTGGAAGTGAACCATCCTCCTCCTCATTGCTGTTGAGGCCACAGGTAAAGACGGTAAGCTGCCAGGTATGCAACTGTTCCATTGTGATGATGACACTCTTTGATTTGACCTACAGGCTTCATTGCCATCGCTGCATTGCCCTTGGGCGCAGCCTATAAATAGAAACACCTCCTGTTCAGCTTGTCATGGTGCCAGCACAGATCCCGTTTCCCTCACCCCACCCTCAGAACAGCATCACACAAAGTCGAGGTGGAATGTGTTGGAAGGAATTGCAGCTGCTGATTTAAACCGAAGATAGCCACAAAAAGCCGGAGTAACTCAGCGGGATAGACACATCTCTGGAAAGAAGGAATGGGTGACATTTCGGGTCGAGACCCTTCTTCAGAGGTGGAGTGTCAGGTTTAGAGATACAGCATTGAAACGGTGTGAGAGAGGATGAAGGGGAGAACATCAACCATTGTACTTCATTGCTTAAAGCATCACCTGGGAGGCAGGAACTGCAAGGGATGAGCAGGATATGCCCGGAGGATCGATGAGATTTACGCTCTGCACTGGCAAGTGAGGCCTGGCCGCGGGTAGAGAGGGCCTGGAGCGGAGGTTCACCAGAGGCACGTACAGGTACCCGTCCTGCCCCAGAAGACTCGGTGAAGCCCGACTGGGAAATCTTTTACGCTGCAGTTTGAAGAGCATCCTCCCCTCCAAGTCATCGATCGCCCATGAATCCAACTAGAGGTCTGGTCTCCATTGAACAGAAGCAGCAGAAACCACCTCTGATGAGTGGACACAGAGACACAGCATAGGGCGCTCATGGATCTACAGAACCAAAGGGATCTTGCTGATGGACCACCGGCTGTTCTCACTGAACAAGGAGATGCCACGTGTCAGTGGGATTCTCTCCTGAGCATAGAAAAGCCACTCTATATACCACTTTATTTAAACTAAATTTTCCACCCTTACTGAAAATAAACTACACAAGAATATTCAATACTGAAAAACACTTCCCATTTCAATGCTTGGTAGAATTAATGCTATAAAAATGATCTTCTTACCGCAACTACTGTACCTATTTCTATTAATCCCGACATATATCCCAAAAACTTTTTTCAAAAAAGTCAACTCCATTGTTACAAGTTTTATCTGGGATTATAAGAATCATAGAATAAGTAAAAAACATTTATGTAAGTCAAAGATAAATGGAGGTTTGGCTTTGCCAAATTTCTTGTTTTATTTCTGGGCAGTCCATATTAAAAACATGAATTTCTGGCTGGAAGAAATGGATCAACAACCAGGTTGGTTAAGGATGGAAAAGGAAGACTGTACCACCTTTTGAAATTGCTGATGGATCACCGGCTGTTTTGCTACCACAAAACTGCCACAAACGTCAATCTATCCTGGGCAAACCCCATAATACATAGTGGAATACGAATTTGGAAACCTTTAAAAAAAGTTACACAAAAATTCAATATGGAAAACCACTATGCCTTCCCATTGTGGTAGAATCCTTTATCAAGCCATCCTTTTTGGATAAGGCAACACAATGGAAAAAATGATGGAATCTCGATAAAAGATTGGACATCTTTATGGGAAAAGGCACTTTTCTTTCATTTCAGGAGTTACAACAGAATCATGAACTGCACTCAAATAATTTCTTCAGATATCTACAAATTAGAGATTATGTTAAATCTAACACACAAGTCTACAGGACTAGGGAACCAGAAATCCTTGATGAATGTTTGAACAAGCATCCTAACACTGAAAAATTAATAGCTTATATTTATAACACCCTTCTAAACAACAAGGTACCACCGCCGGAACCATATAGACACACATGGGAAAATGAATTAGGTCATCCTATAACGAAAGATTTGTGGGACGAAAGTTTACAACTTATACATTAATGTTCGTTAAATGCCAGACACAATTTAAAGTCTTACATAGATTACACTACTCTAAAATAAAACTAAATAGAATCTTCCCACAAATCTCTCCTATTTGTGATAAATGTCTACATCTAGATGCTAATTTAACACATACGTTTGCAAATTGTATAAAAATTAAACATTTCTGGACTGATATTTTTGAAATAATTTCAGAAGTTATTAATACAAAACTGGATCCAAACTCAAAATTAATAATACTTGGAATATCAGAGCAAAGTTTAACACTCACAACAAGCCAAAGAAATTTCCTCAACTACAGTATAATAACCGGGAAAAAATTAATATTAAAATTTTGGAAAGGCCCTACGACCCCCACAATTAAAATGTGGATTGTGGAAATGTCGGAGACCCTATATCTAGAAAGAATTAGACTTGTCTTAATGGACAAACAAGAACTTTTTGATAAAATATGGGCTCCATTCATTAATTATCTGACGGGATAGATTGGCCCAGCACGAAAACCCAACTGAAACTTGAACTCAGGATTAGATGAAAAGTCATACTTTATAATCTACGAACCTATCTCCAATGACGTATTATAAGTAATCCATTCCACCTTTTTTGTTTTTTTTTTGATATTTGTAACTCTTTATTCTCTCTTTCTCTCTTTTTCTATATAAAAAAAACACTAGAAGCAGAAGTAATCGACAATTGAAAATTTTAATAATGTATGACTGATGTATATGAAAAGTTTTTTTACTATAATATGTAACTATACTTTATAATATGTCTACTTCTAATAAAAATATTATTTAAAAAAAAAAAGCCACATGAACTGACTGTTCTTTGACAGGTGTAGAGATAGGAAACTATGTTATCCTCTATCCTGCCACTTTTCTCTGGAAAGATTGTCAATGACATTAACAGTACATGGGAAACGGTCCCTCTTGTGTGTGAGATTCTCTATTCATCCCATTCTTCATTGTGAGCAGAGTCTTTGACAGATTGCACTGAAGCAATGGAGAAGGTTGTAAATAGAAGTGAAGAAACATCTATCATTTGGGGTCTTTCAGTCAGTCATTGGCTGTACAATAGACACAAAATGCTGGAGTAACTCAGCCTGATGAAGGGTCTCAACCTGGAACCTCACCCATCCCTTCTATCCAGAGATGCTGCCTGGCCCGCTGAGTTGCTCCAGCAGTTTTTGGTTGTACAATATGTGTGGGAAGGAACTGCAGATGCTGGTTTACACCGAAGATAGACACAAAATTCTGGAGTAACTCAGCGGGACAGGCAGTATCTCTGGATAGAAAGAATGGGTGACGTTTCGGGATGAGACCCTTCTTCATTCTTCAGACAGAGCAAAGGCTCTAGAGTAAGAAACTTCACAACTGTCAATGAATTTCTATTTACATACCATTCACTGTTACATTATCATAAATAGTTTTAGGTTTAGATTTGGGTTGATTATTGTCACATGTTCCGAGGTGCAATGAAAAATGCTTTGTTTTGCATGCTGTCCAAACAGATTAGATACTATACAAGGATACAATCAGTTTATACTCAAGTACAATAGATAGAGCAATGGGGAAGAGTGGAAAATATAGTTCTCAGCATTGTCGTGCATCAGTTAGTTCCAAAGGCAGAGTCCAATGCCCACAATGGGGTAGAGGCAAGACCAGAACTCGCTATCAAAACATGGAGCGGAAGGGGGACACAATTTTTTGGCGGCCACGCGCGCATGCGCACAATCATACACACACGCGCGAGGCTTCGGAGCGAAGATTATAGAGGAGCTATAATCTTTGCTTCGGCGGCTCAATCGAGCGCTAAATGCAGCTCAACTCTGCCTGTATCACGGGGTTAACCAACAGCCCTGTCTGGACTGACAGGATACCAGTGCTGCTTCTCCACGCTGGCCATATTTCCCGCAAGCCCATCCAGGGATGTAGGTTCACTTGGCGGGACAGGTAGAGTTAAGTTGGGTTTAGTGCTGTTTCTATCGATCTGCCTGCGGATGAGGTGCAGGTCTGTGTCACGTCTCCCTCCTCCAATCATCGCGCCCTCGATCATCAGTCCAACCCCCACTGCCTCGCGGAAAGCAGAGATTTTAAAATCGGAATCACAAAAACTTGGGGGGGGGATGTCCCACACCTCTCAAAAATGGGGGGGGGGGGGGGGGGGGGGGGGAGAACATGTCCCCTCTGGCCCCCCCGGGTTTTCCGCCCCCGAGGTGAATCTAAGATTACCCTAGACAATGGAAGATCATTCAGAAGCCTAATAACGGAGGGGAGAAAACTGTTGCTGAGCCTAGTGATGTGAGCTTTCAAACATCTGTACCTTCTGCGAGAGAGGGGGAGGCTTGGCGGGGTGGGACAAGTCTTTGGTTATGTTGGCTGCTTTTCCCAAGGCAGCGTGAAGTGTAGATGGTGAAAGTAACAGGGGAGAAGTGTATTGGGTGGAAGGGGTGAGTGAGCCGAGGAGTTGTGGAGGGAGCGGTCCCTACGGAAGGCAGAGTGGGGTGCGGATGGAAAAATGTAACCGTTGGTAGGATAACATTGAAGGTGGTGGAAATGTCGGAGAGTGACATGTTGGATGCAGAGGTTAGTGGGCTGAAAGACAAGGACCAGGGAAACTTCATCCTTATGCTATCTGTTGGGGGGGGGGGAAGCAGAAGCAGAACTACAGGATACGGAGGAGACACCAGTGAGAGATCCATCTATGACAGTAGGCATAAACCACATTTACTAAAGAAAGAGGTCATCTCAGGTGTGCTAGAATAAAAAGCCTCATCATGGGAGCAGATGCAGCAGAGTTTAGTTACTCCACCACTTTGTGTATTTTTTTGTAAACCAGCATCTGCAGTTCTTTGTGTATCCATTTAACTGCTGGAGGAACTCAACAGGTCAGGCATCTTTCACCAGTTTTTTTTTGCCTGTATAAGATATCTGCACAAGTGGTCGGTCCAGTTCCATGGGTGTGATTTCATCCAAAACCTAATCATCTCCAGTGGAATCTGCCCTAAATTGTGCAATATCTGGGGGTGGAAAAAACAGGTACTGCATGATTCAGTTTCCGGACAGGTAGCTTCCACATTCACCTTTTATGGGAAAAAGGAATCTAAATTTTTCATATCCTTAGAAATAAAAAAAAATATTAAGGTTTGGCAACCTGACATTTTTCCCCCATAGTTATTATTGATTATTCAAACAGATTATGATAAAGACATTCTGCAGACTAGTTTTTATAAAAGCCAACTAACTGGATTGGCTCCACGTATATCTGATGGCTGGCTAACAGAATACAGAATAAATATTCAATGCTAGTCTGAATAAAAACATTCCTGAATCCTTTGTTTCATAATGCATTTTGTGTGCAATGATTTTTGTCTGTTGCTTTAAACACTGATACCAAATTAGACAAGGAAATGCAAATGAAGACACAAAGTATTTACAAACTATCGTAATCGTTCCGCAGCAAAATTCCAATGTCACTTTCCCAGGCTGAGCAGTATTCCATCCCGCACCTGTTAAGCAATAAATGCAATTCTCTAGCCATAATTGTTCTTTTTAGCAATTACCACACTGTGACAGAATTAATAGTTGAATTGAATGATTACTGCAGTAATCCATGCTAAACAGCTTTGAATTATGTGCATGTTCATGGTTTGATATCATTTTCATGGTCTTATATCATCCTTTTTAGACAATGCATAATATACATAATCCATTTCAACAACATTGACGACATTTTGTGATTACAATTGTCACATTCCAACTGTGCATCCTGGATAATGGAGCCATGAGCTGAGGTGTTAAGATGGCCACACTGCCCTACCTTCAGGCAATCTCCTGCAACAGGAACCCATCTCCACACACCATTAGTCCGCACGGTAATAAAACTTAACAATAACAAGCTGATTACACGCAACATTAGAGACGGGAACTTACTACAACCTGCCCCAACCGAAGAAAAAATAAATCAAAAATAATAGCAGCTCCTGCAAAATACAAGGCTCGTGCTTCTCCACTGGTTAAGCCACATTGACAAGAATTCAACAAACTCTTCCAGACTTAAAACATAGATACACCTGCACACTCCCTCTTCCCCCATTCACAATAACGTGTAAGATCAGGGGCCACCACGAATAATTTAGAATGGGCTGACACTGTACTCAGCAACACTGTCTCACAGCTCCAGGGATCCAAACTGGATCCTGACTTCAGATGTAGACAAAAATGCTGGAGAAACTCGGCGGGTGAGGCAGCATCTATGGAACGAAGGAAATAAGCAAAGTTTCGGGTCGAAACCCTTCTTCAATCTGAGTTTCTCCAGCATTTTTGTCTACCTTCGATTTTCCAGCTTCTGCAGTTCCTTCTTAAACATCCTGACTTCAGATGCTGCTTGTGTGGAGTTTGCACATATTCCCTGTGACAGCATGGTGAACAAGATCCTGTACAAGGATTCATCAAGGCTGTAGCACAGGTGGATAAGGTGATAAAGAAGGTAGGCAGGATAATTGCCTTCATTAGCCAGGGCACAAAATGCAAGAGCAGGGAGAGTATGGAGCAACTCTATCACACATACCCCCACCTGTGTCGCCTGCGTCCCACAGTTCTGTTCTTACTTCCCTTCTCCCCAGGTGGAACACGAGGAGAAGGGAAGAAGAACAGGAAGAACAATTGCAACTTCCTCCAATTCTTCATGTCTTGCTCAAGATTCCAGCATCTTCATACATGATGGGAGCAGAAATAAGCCATTCGGCCCAACAAGGCTACTCTGTCATTCAATCATGGCTGATCTATCTTTCCCTCTCAACCCCACATCTTGAGCCTTGTTTTGTCTACACCGCGCGTTTGTAAGACCACAACTAGAATATTGTGCACAGTCCTGTTTACCATACTTCAAGAAGGATGTGCTTACACTGGAAAAAAATGCAGAGAACATTCTTGCCTGAAATGGCGTGATTCAGTGATGAGATGCGACCTGGTAGATTGTTTTCTTTGCAGTGGAGAAGGCTAAGGAACGAATACGAAACCACAAAAGACGCCGTTGGGGTACAAAGTGAAAAGCTGTTAGCAGCAATGTCCATGTCCAGATGACATAGGTTTAAGTTGAGGGGTAGGAGATTTGTAGAAGATTGCTTTCACCAGAGGGTGTGGTGGAAATCTAGAATGCACTGCCTGATGGGACAGTGAAAGCAAACATCACTAAAACATTCAAGAATTTAGATGAGCACTTGAAATATACTGGCATAAGAAAGGTGCAGGAGAAGTGTTGGGAAATGGGATTAATATAGATAGGTAGTTAAATATAGTGGGCCAAATGGCTGCCGCCTATGTTGTATGACTAACAACTCTTGAATCATTTACCCATCCTGGTTTTATATTCCATAGTTTCCAACACACATCGCAAACCTACAGAATCCAAGAACCACAAAACTTCAGGATGCGCATGTCTTCAGAAACTCTTTAAACAAAATCAAATGTGACGTAGTCTTGTTAAGAATACGGTTTGTGCTTCTTCCGTAATCAGTCGATCTTCAGTTTAATGCCAAACGGAAGTAAAGTCCACAAACAAATTGGAAAGTTGTATCTGGCAGTTATGCAGCGAGAGAGACAAAAGACTATCAGATTCTCGAAAACCAGAGCTACTGTATTTTTATTCTGTTCACCACTGGTGTTGGTCCGAATCCAATACAGGCTGCCGATCACTTCAAGCTGTCGAACGGGTTCTCCAACATAAATAACCAGAAACCATCCATGCTACTGGTAACATCCTCAAGCGAATGGTTCAAATAAATCAAACACTTCATGCATCCTTCATGATAAGCATTGAAAATGGACTGACCGAAGAGCGAAACTCCATCTACCTTTGTGTCACACAAAAAACACATATTCCCTTTGAAATCAGTAGGTTCTTGTTTAGTCGGATACATTTCTGAAAGACGTCAGCAGTTTCCCATGATCCATACAGGTGGGGGTTATGTTTGCCTGTGAGTGTACACTCTGTCATCACTAGGACATATTACCCATTGATCTCCAGAGTTCAGATACGGGCTAGTGAAGGGACAGTAACTCGGTAACTAAATCTTTGTCGTAGCGTTCGGCACCTGCAGGGTACACAACTAGTGCAGAGGCTGTAACGTCGCTGCCAGCGAATAGCATGAAGTTACTTCACACCGATTTCTGGTGCAACAAGGCAATCACAAATGTCCAGGTTCACCACGGTTGCGGAGGCAATGTAAAAATCAGTGGCTTTCAGCCAGGTAGCGGAGGTTTCAGCCAAAGTTGCAACAAAGGGAAGGCAAAGTGTTGGAAATCTTACACAGAGAATGATGGAGATACTGAACAATTCAGGCAGCACTTGTGAAGGAGAGGATCACCATGGGAAAGTCAAACAGGCCAGGTGACTACCCTGTGTTTAAGAAGGAACTGCAGATGCTGGAAAATCGAAGGTACACAAAAATGCCGGAGAAACTCAGCGAGTGCTCAGCATCTATGGAGCGAAGGAAACAGGCAACGTTTCGGGCCGAAACCCTTCTTCAGGTGACTACCCTCATCTATCCTTCATTCAGTCCTCCAGCACCACCGCAGGTTCCTGGTCAATCCAAGTTAATTCCCAAGATAGACACAAAATGCTGGAGTAACTCCACTCGAGACCTTTCTTCACCGACCCAAAACGTCACCAATTCCTTCTCTACCTAGCCTGTCCCGCTGAGTTACTCCAGCATTTTGTGTCTGTCTTCGATGTAAACCAGCATCTGCAGTTCTTTCCTACCCAGTTAATTCAAATTTCACTGTACCTTAATTGTAACACGTGACAATAAACCAACCTTGAAACCTTAATTCCCCAGCCATTTCTGCCATAACCCCAAGACTCGAACACCATTCCAACAAACGCAGTGGTATCAGAAGGAGCAGTAGTTCCTTTCCCAATTCAGCAGAGTGGGCAGCACAGTGGTGCCACAGTAGAGCTGCTGCCTTCCAGTGCCAGAGACCTGGGTTCGACCCTGACAATGAGTGCTGTCTGTACAGATTTTGCACGTTCCTCCTGTGACCATGTGGGATTTTTTTCATCCGGGTGCTGCAATTTCCTCCCACATTCGAAAGACATGCAGATTTGTAGGTTAATTGGCTTCTGTAAATTGTCCCTAGAGTGTAGGATAGAACTAGTGTCATGGTGATCGTTGGTCAGCGCGGACTCGGTGGGCCAAAGGGCCTGTTTCCACGCTGTATCTCTGAACTAATCCAAACTAAGCACTGTGCAGCCTTCTGTATGAAGCACAGTTTGATTATAATCTAAAATTGCCATCACTATGACGTCAAACAGCAGAGGCTGAGAATCTCTGGAGTTATAATTGATAGCTCCACTATACCCACTGTTTGTCCATGTACATATTTCATTACCATCCTCTCTCACCTTGTTGCTCTCTTTTGTCAGTCAAATCACTCCTAAATTTTACCTTTCTACACATCCTTTGCCTCTTCTTCCTTCTGATTTCTTTAATCCTGTACCTGCTAATTTCTCTTCCCATAAGAAGGGTCACAATGGCCTGGTGTCCCATACCAAAGAGAACAGACAACCAAAAGTACAGTCTGTGTTTGCATTTTGCTGGAATTCCCTAGCGTTTCCTGGAGACACAAGAGCTGGAATCATGAATAAAACAACAAATCCTGGAGGAACGCAACAGGCCAGGCAGCATCTCTGGAAGAAAAAGGACAACCTGCGTGCAAAAGCCCAACCCAAAACAGCGCCTGTCCACGTTTCCTTCCACAGATGCTACCCGACCCTTGTGCTTCTTGGTTCCCCATGCTATCATTAGCACCAAGTGTAATTTATTCGGTTACTAGGCTATTATAAACTTTCCTTCAATAAATATGGGTGGTATAAGAATTAGAAGGCGAGTGAACTGTCAGGTGAAAGTGGAAGTTGGGAATGTGATTGATGGCACTACTGCGAGAGCTGGTATTAGGCCGATGGACAATGATCTCTTTCTGATAATATTGGACATTTTGGGTACCTGACAAAATGGAGGAGGTCTGCTTTTGTAAAGCCTGCTTGACATCCGAGGTGCCGTCCTAATCAAGAGCAAATTTATTCATGTCGAAAAGCTCATGGCAAAGAATTATTGGCTGGGCAATTTATATAAGTAACTTAATCAATAAAGATGGCAATACAAGTATTTTTTTAATAATGGGGAATGGAGGAAGGCAGAATGTATTTGAGCTATCACCAAAATAAACCAGTTGGTCAGTCTGCTATGATACAAGACAGTATTCTCGCATAACAACTTGCTAAATAAATAACTAGGAATCTCACTAAGGTAGTTAGTTGCATCCTGGATCAGTGCATGAAATTACCATGTCAATGCTTGCCATGTCAATGCATTAAGAGCTCAGTTATCAGGTACTAAAAAACCAGCATAATCCAGCAACATTTCAGCGGGGAGTACAAGGCCACGTAGAGGGAGCGGCTGAGCAGAGCGCTCGTCATAGTCAAGCTTTTACAGTTCAGTCACACGGTGCTGCTTTCAGAGTTTTAGCTGTCTGGAGAAGGTGGATTGAAAGCAGAGTATGACGTGCTTCTGATCACAAAGAGAGTTTTCACCATTTTATATCTTCTTACAATGCAAGAGGCCATTCGGCCCATCGTGCCCCTGCCAGTTCTCACTGCATCCCATTGCCCATTTACTTCCTGTATTTAATTATCTTCCACATGCCCAATCAACCCCCGTTTCCCCAGCTGTTCATTTACATTGGAGCAATGGTCAGTTACGCCAACCAACTTGCATGTCTTTGGATTGTGGGATGAAAATGGAGGACCCAGCGGAAATCCCTGCAGTCACAGGGAGAACGTGCAAACTCCACACAGACAGTGCCTGAGGACGGAGGCAGCAGACTATCTGCAATGACACTGAGAATCCAAAATGAGCATTCCACCAGGTGGCGCTTCGATGGCAGCCTCGCCTACAGCCTGTCTGTCCTTTTCATCTTTCTTTGTTATTTTTAGTGTGTTTAAAAAGTATGAGCTAATGTTATCTGGTTTGTTTTATGTGGGGGGTGGGGGAGGGGGTCGAGGGAAACCTTTTTTCAATCTCTTACTTTGCCGGAGATGCGATTGTTTTCCGGATCGTACCTCCGGTCGCTCTGCGGCCTAACATCATGGAGCTGGAGGCCTTGTTCGGGACTGACTTTGAGCCCCACCGCTGGGCGTGGACATACCATCAAAGCTGATTCCTTGCCTGGGATCGATGCTCCAACCACGGCCTATGGACATTACATCAAGGAGCTCGCAGTCTCGGGTTGAGACCGACGTCGGGAAACTCCAAAAGCCGTACGACGTTCGACTAGCCCCGACCCGAGATAGATCGCCCGGCACGGGGGAACCGAGATTCCCCACCAATGCAGGAGCTTGATCGCCCCAACGAGGAGACCCGCCGCCGGATACGGGAGTAAGATCATCCCGTCAACGGAAGGTTAGAGGCTCCCGACTGCTGGAGGACAAAGAAGGGAGAGATTGAACTTGTATTTCACCTTCCATCACAGTGAGGAATGTGGAGGAGTCACTGTGGTGGATGTTGATGTTAATATGTATTTTCTGTGTTCTGTTGCTTTTTATTGGTATGACTATACGGCAAATCAAATTCCTCATATGTTGCAAAACATACCTGGCTAATAGAGTATGTTTATGATTATGAAAATGCTCAGCAGCTAAAAAGAACAAATTTATCATTCGAGGTTGAAGACTCATCAAACAAATGCAATGTTATGGAAATGTTCCTCTTTCCATAAAATCTAACATTGAAGCACACAAGGAGACAGAGATGGAGATGACTAAACTGTCAAAGGTTGCAACATCTTAAGACAGAGAGGCTTGTCACAAGCATTTCAGTATAGAGACACTTGGCAGTTGAAGCAATGATGCAGTAATTAAATTCAGAGATGATCAAGAGATCAACATGGAAGCATCCCACAAGATTGGAAGGTGGGGGTTTAGGATGGGAATTTCAAATGTTGGGGCCTTAGACGTTGAAAGCCCAAAGTGATTAAAACGATAGGCTGGAAATAGAGGGGCATTCACAAGATGGAGAATGAACAACGCAACTAAACTTAGCTCGCAGTTCATAAACAATGGCGCTCCAATCCTATTTATGTCTGGCCAGCAACCCTTCTTGTGCACCATTCTACCAGGACACAGATTCAACAGTCTGAACAAGCCATCAAGCTGCAGTTTCTGCAGCATGTTGGTAGATTCGATACTCAGTCTCTCCACGCGGAACACACGTTTGGGTGTGGCTAGAGGATCAGCTGCTAAAAAAGTCGCAACAAGTTTTAACTTGCACAACTCATTAGGGTTTCCTCCTTTGCTTCGGAAAAAGGTTTGCTTCAAAAACTAGCTCCAGCCAAATACAAATTCTTTGCTTTCCAAAGATTGAATATACCAGGTACTTAATGACGACATGCTTAATTGGGCCAGGGCTCCCTCCCTTTGAAAAGGGAAGAGTTAATCCCTTGGAAAAGAAACCTCAAAACGCTTTTGGCTTCACTCATTACTTCCAACAGACCATGAAAATTCCACGCATTAGTGAAACCAGTTGTTCAAAGAATTGAGCAGTAGCAAACAAAACAGCATATGTTAGCATTAGCACTGTGCAGATTGGATTGTAGATAATGACAGGAAGCAAACCAAGAATTAATACTACAGCATTTTGAAAGAAAAACATGGGGACACGTGTGGCCTTGCCCGTGCTGTTCTGAGCCAACCTCAGCTGCAATGAGGCAGGTGTGTTGCACATGCATGCACACTTGTATTGATACTCAACTGGCCAGGTGGCTGACAGAAGTGGGGTTGCATGTTTCCACAAAGCAAGTTCCAATCACACTCATGGAACATCAACCAACCCAGTGGAAGGAAGGGAGTGCACTCTCCTTACCAAGTCAACCAAGGAAGAAAGGCCACGTATTTTTACAGGAGCTTCCATTGGATTCAAGCAGATATGCACACAGCAATTCCTTGCAAGCATCAATGTGATAATTAATAGGTAATCTGCTTTTCTGATGTTAGAGGATTCTCTCTCTCTCTGGGGCATGTGGGAGTACCGTCTTGGGAATCTTCCTCAGCCTCCTGGGGTGACAAACAGGACTTAATGCCTGGTTTGGAAGATGGTACCTTCTTCAGAGCCTTGATTACACAGCCAGCTCTCAAGAGCGGCACTTAAGGCGAGAACCCAGTCATTCAAACAACCACACAAAGTGTGACAAGGCTGTAATTAAAGCAGATGTATACAAAAGCATTATTCTTTCTTCTTGAAGCTCAAGACCAGGTAGACAAAGCAGCTTAACTATTTAGCACCCAATCTACAATGCTTGGGGTGGTACAGGGCACACGGTGTAGGAGAGTGTTACTGTGCGGGAATCGCTGGTCGGCGTGGACTCGGTGGGCCGAAGGCTCCCGCACTGTATCTAAACAAAATTAAGCTATTCGTTCCCTCCTCTATGGACACAACACGTCCTGTAAGCATCACCTGCAAAATGCAGTTACTCAACCAGGCGACGCCAGCAGGATCTCCTTAACTTTCAACCACCACCACCAAGGAGCACAGGAGGAGCCTTAACAATTCCAAAGGAAACGGGCAAAATACTCCCAGTTGAATTATTCTCCTTTGTTACTGATGGCAAATTATATGGATGGAGACGGGAACATTTTGGAGATAAAAACAAGGGGAAAAAATCACAATTTTCAGACAGCAGCATGATCCGACCAACTGCACCACATCTTTCAAGGTTGCTTTCTCTCCACCTGCACACATTCCCCTCAAGACACTCGGTGAGAATCTCCTTGCAACTGTGACGCAGCAGAGATGGTCACTTGACAACATATGGCAGCCCTGGGCACAGGTCCAAATCCCAGCGATCTGCGCCCTGTTACATGGTCACGTCGAGTGAGGTAACACTATTTTACAAGGTCATTGCTGAAAACTGCAATTAATAAAACTGCAACCATTTCCATAAACAAGAATAAGCAATAGAGTCAACAGAGGCCCATCTGTCCTTTTTTATTTTTAATCACTACATGTCAATCATTTATTAATATAAGGACCGTCTAAAGTATGACTGACCTTGCTTTTGCGAGTCACTTGAGTTTGCGTCTGGTATCATAGACGACACAAAGTTTAAATTAATGTACGATTCATACTTCAGAATGTGTTTTTATTGTCAAAGTGGTCCAATGCAGAGTGGAGAGCCTAGAATGTTGCCTGGGTTTCAACAACTAAGTTACAGAGATAGGTTGAATAAGTTAGGTCTTTATTCACTGGAGCGCAGAAGGTTAATGGGGGACCTGATAGAGGTCTTTAAAATGATGAGAGGGATAGACAGAGTTGATGTGGACAAGCATTTTCCCTTTGAGAATAGGGAAGATTCAAACAAGAGGACATGACTTCAGAATTAAGGGACAGAAGTTTAGGGGTAATATGAGGGGGAACTTCTTTACGCAGAGGGTGGTGGCGGTGTGGAATGAGCTCCCAGTGGAAGTGGTGGAGGCAGGTTCATTGGTATAATTTAAAAAATAAATTGGATAGGCATATGGATGAGAAGGGAATGGAGGGTTATGGTACGAGTGCAGGCAGGTGGGACTAAGGGGAAAAAAAATTTGTTCGGCATGGACTTGTAGGGCCGAGATGGCCTGTTTCCGTGCTGTAATTGTTATATGGTTATATGGTTATTATAAGATCGTATCCCCCATGCATCTAATGTGGCAGTAGGCAAATTGTAGCAGGTCAGGGTTATGAGGAAGGTTGGAGTTGATATGCGCTATAAACTGAAGAACTAGGGACTGATCTTCAAGTCACAAATTCAAGAACCACATTCATGAACTACTGTACTTCACCCTATTCAATCTCACAAAAGCATTCAACTCCATCAATCACAAGATCCACAAAACTTTCTTCATCGACAAGTTGGTGGTGGGGAGAATCACCAACTTCAAGTTCCAGGGCGTGTATATCTCTGAAGATCTGTCCTGGTCCCAGCACACTGGTGCAATCATAAAGAGAGCCTGCCAACGGCATTTCTTCCTTAAAAGATTGAGGTGGTTCAGTATGTCGAAGCTCTCTTGAACTTTTACGGGTGTATGGTAGAGAGCATAGGTTGCATCGTGGCCTGGTTCAGCAATTCGATTGCTCAGAAATAAAGGAGATTACAAAAAGTGGTGGACACCACCCAGTCCATCATGGAGACTGACCTCCCACCATCGAAGGGATCTATAGGAGGCACTGCATTATAAAGGCAGCCAACATCATCAAGGACTCGCATCATCCTGGCCGCGCTCTCGTTTCATTCCTGCCTTTGGGAAAAAGATTTAGCTGTCTGAAAACCATGACCTCCAGGTTCAGGAACAGCTTCTTCCCAACAACTATCAGATTACTGAACACTACAAACGCCAACCAAACTTCAAACTACAAACTGTCTTGGTTGCATTAGGGACTTTGGATTTTTGTTTTGTTTTGCATTGATGTTTTTTTTAATTTATTGAACATTTTTTCCTTATTATATTATCTCTTGAGTAGCATGTTTGCAGACCTGTTATGTTGCTGCAAGTAAGAATCTCATTGTTCTCTTTCGGTACATATGACAATGAAATACTCTTGATATTTGACCCGACAGATCCCAAATCTGTAACTCTGGGAGACAGTTGAGGAGGATCCTTGTGCCAACTTTCTCTGTGGCAGACAACAGGAAGAGTCCGCTGATGCTGCCATCATTGGGCTTGTCGCTTGTCTTATTGATTTTAAGGTCATAAGTAACGAGTAGAATTTGGTCATTTGGCCCATCAAGTCTACTCCCGTCATTCAATCATGGCTGATCTATCTCTCCCTCCTAAGCCCATAATCATGCTTTCTCCCCATAACCTTACACCTGTACTAATCAAGAATTTTCTGCCTTAAAAATATCCACTGACTGGCCTCTACAGCCTTCTGTGACAAAGAATTCCACAGATTCACCACCCTATGACTAAAGAAATTTCTCCTCACCTCCTTCCTAAAAGAACATCCTTTAATTCTGAGGCTATGATGTCTAGTTCTAGACTCTCCAACTAATGGAAACATCCTCTCCACATCCACTCTATCCAAGCCTTTCACTATTCTGTATGTTTCAATGAGGTTCCCCCTCGTTCTTCTAAACTCCAGCGAGTACAGGCCCAGTGCCGACAAACGCTCATCATAGGTTAACCTACTCAGTCCTGGGATCATGCTTGTAAATAGTTACAGTTTGTTACAGTCAGAATGTTACGGTTAGACCGTCGTGGAGGTCTCCTGGCAAATGTTTGTCTGCCCAAAATGGGAGAGATGAGGTCATGAATTTCTTCTGGAAACACTTCTCAGACCTTCAGCAGGAATGTTATCTGCTGCAGAGACCCCACGACCCACAACCAACAGGACCTGCAGAGAAAACAGTAACAGGACTGCAGCATAATCATAGCTGAGTATAACTGAAGTCACCTGAACTGCGTAGAACGTAGTCTGAAGAAGGGTCCCGACCCGAAACGTCACCCATGCTTTTCCTCCCAGAGATGCTGCCTGATCCGTTGAGTTACTCCAGCACTGTTTGTCTAGCTGCGTAGAACTACTCTAGTTGTCTCCCCGAAAACAAAGGGACCGATTTGGTAAGACCAAGAAGCGAATTAACTGCAACGCAAGGCATTCCTCAACTGGAATCAATATTTATCAATAAAGCGAAAGAGAAAGATGTACAGGCAACTGAAGGCATGGTCCAACAAAAGAAACAAACTTGTAAGCCTAAAAACAGATGGTGGGGGAAAAAGAATTTAAGGTACAGCAACTTGTTGATAATGATGACATGAGCAGATTCTTCGGTACTCTGGAGACCATCTAGTGTGGAACATGCCAGTGACAATCTGTTGCAAGCCAAGAACAGAGGAGAGCACATCAAGGGGAGACCAGGTTAGCATCTGATGCAAGGAGCATTCTGCAACACCTCTCAACCAAGAATTGATCTTTGACACAAGTGCCTTTCACTCCAAGGCATGATACCCTCTGTGCTAAATCTCAATCCAACCGAAATATTGAAAGATTTACCAGCAAGTAGCCAGTAAAAATGGCGAAAAAGACGTACGCACACGGGTCAGTGATGACTTTGCACCAGTGGTAAACTGGCACTGGCAACAACTTCAAGCACCTTGACTTTTAATTTCTTGGGCCCATAACATGAGGATTTAAAAGTTCCTGGAGACAGCGATAGGATGCAAGAGAAGACGATCTTCCCTGATCCACTACAATCTGGGTTCTTAATGCCAAGTAAAGGCAGTACTGTCCTGCACCACTCTGCCTTGGAGTCAATATTGTCCCATTGCCCCAACACACAATCTGAATCATCACACATGCAATCTACAGTTTTATAGCCACACGCAATCAAAGGCAGGCGTGATTGTACAAAATGCCATAAGCCTTTGTGTTTACTGTGGCAATAAAGCAACCTACAAATCAAACAAATTAGCATCACAAACAGTGCCAAGTCCGCAGAGGTTTTTCAGAAGAGTTGGGATATGGATGTTATCATCAAGGTTTTTATTTATTATGCATATGTGGCTATTCAAGAGGTGTGGTAAGCCTCAGCGAACCACTGGCATCAGTGTAGGAAGAGGCAGATGGGAGTGTATTTGCCAAAATGAGATAGCACACTGCGGATTAGATAAGACATGGCCAATCAGTTGGCCTGCATTAGCACTCTCTCCCTATCGCGCTGCACAGTGGCTTCTGCCAACACAGGTTCCTTGGGATGGCTTTTGGCCTATCTCATCTTGGAGGCCAGTATCTCTGTGCAAGGGCAGGCTGTGGGTGTGTGCACCACATCTTATCACTGGTGGAACGGTGGGTAATTGTACCAAATAGCAGCTTCACTGCGAAACTGCCTGTGGCGGAACCTTCTCCAATCCCCATACTACAAAATAATTTATCAGCAAACACCTATTCATAGAATCCCACATGCAAACGCATGCAATTTGAAGGCTAATGGTCGCCAACTGGCATCATCCAAATTGCGTAGAAAGGAACTGCAGATGCTGTTTTAAACCGTAGACACAAAAAGCTGGAGTAACTAAGCGGGTCAGACAGCATCTCTGGAGAAAAGGAATAGGTAACATTGTGGGTCGAGACCCTTCTTCTGAAGAAATGTCACCTATTCGAGCGTTTTGTGTCTATCTTCATCCGAACTGTGCCAATCTACCAATGGTGGTGTACGCGGGAAGCAATGACGCAGACGGCCAATCCTGTACTCCATTAACCACTGCATTGTAGCCAGCCTCATCACACCAACGCCAACACATGACCACACTCTCACCAACACAAACATATGACCATACATGCACTCAAGAACGGCACAAACTTTGGCAGGATTTAAGCATCACTTGTCCTTCCTATAAAATGAAAGCCAGAGACAAAGCAAGCTCTGACATCTTCAATCCGTGGGTACAGAATACATTCTCCCTTAGATAAACACTCAGAATAAGTCAATGCATTTCACAGACGAAGTCCAAGTCACTGCAGTCATCAACTTATGCACAAGTAAGATGACAAAAATATCAGCCAAATTCTTAATTAATTTTGTATTCTTAAGTTCTGATTGAGGAATAAATTGGCCAGAGTGACCGAGGAGAAGAGGCCAGTTGAAGACCATTTTCTAATGCTAGACACCCCCTTCTTTGCAGTTTAGTCCCTTGCATATTAGCTGGCGGCATATCTCTGCCCCTGTACTCTGAATGGCTCCGGAGTCCTCCAATTCACAGGGGCTCCTGTCAACTTATAATGACATCTCTCAATCCCTCTCTCTCTCAAGGAAAATCTAATGTCAGCCACAATCAAGTCCGTTGGTGAAATGAGTTGCTAACGATCTGGAAAGTCTATCTTTCATTCACTTATCTTCGAGACGCGATGCATGGTTCAATGGGTTAGCTCAATACAGATTGCAGGTTCTAACACACACGCAATGGTCTCGTTGAACCAAAGGGCCCGATTCCATGTTTTTATCACCATATGTTATTGCCCTGTATAATTCAAATGAAACAAATGGCAGCAATGTGGTTGATCTCCAGTTGTTCGGCTTTATTCACAAGTAGCAATACAAATATGGACAAAAGTAGAGCCTCTGGTCTTTCTAGATCATCCCACACTATTTATAACATTTTGTGCCTTGGAGACCCCTCTCCATACTGTCTACCCAAATAACGCCAAAAAAGGACCGATTTTGGCTCAGGAGGTGGTAACCAGTCCAGGAAATCAGCCTCAATCCTCATTTTTATAGTTTTGCCAAACTACAATTTTACACATTACATACCAATTCATTTCTCAATTTGTGGTGTGGAGTTAAAAGTCAGTCATTTAGCACAGCAACAGATCCTCCAGTCTACCAGGTCAGTGGCAACAATCAAGCACCCACTTACACTTATGCCACTTTATTCCCCCCCCTCCCACCTTCCCATCAACTCCCCTACACACAAAGGGAAATTTACAGTGGCCTATTAACTTACCACCCCACAGACCTTTAGAGTGTGGGAGGAAACCAGAACATCCAAAGGGAAGGGTCAGAAGGCTGTGGAGGCCAAGTCAGTGGATATCTTTAAGCCAGAGATGGATAGATTCTTGATTAGTACAGGTGTCAGAAGTTATGGGGAGAAGGCAGGAGAATGGGGTTAGGAGGGAGAGATAGATCAGCCATGATTGAATGGCGGAGTAGACGATGGGCTGAATGGCCTGATTTTACTCCTAATCCATATGACTTTATGAAACCCACAAGAACAAGCAAATTCCGCACAGTCGGCACTAGGGCAAAATGGAGAACATGATAACTCCACGCAGACAGCACTGGGGCAACAGAGCTACAAGGCAGCAGCTCTACCAGCTGCACCACTAATTGATGCAAATAGCACAGAAACAGGGACAAGCTGATACACACATGAAAAATCATAGGAAGGTGTCTTGAAAGGGTAAGATGAAACAGTACTGGAGATGGCCAAGAGTGGAGTGGTGAAATGACTTACTACTTCTGTGCTAGACATCCTATATCTTTTCTACATAATGAATGGAGATTTGGCATCTAGCTAAGAAATGGAGCTTCAATTTAAAGTCTCACCTAACAGATGGCCTTTAGTGCTCTCGATCCTCTGATGAAGGCTCCTTCATTGACAAAGGTTCTGTTACCAAAGAAGCACTGTCCCCACTCCTCGTTCAAGATAACACTCAATTTTGCAAAGCTTTCATTGACTTAAATATGACATTCGAGTCATGATACCAGCTGATATTGTCTCTGTTCCTACAGCATATTGCAGCCCCATTTCTCCATTGGAGCAGGGAAGTTCTACTGCAGTTGTACAGGGTCTTGGTGAGACCACACCTGGAGTATTGCGTACAGTTTTGGTCTCCAAATCTGAGGAAGGACATTATTGCCATAGAGGGAGTGCAGAGAAGGTTCACCAGACCGATTCCTGGGATGTCAGGACTGTCTTATGAAGAAAGACTGATAGACTAGGAGATTGAGAGGGGATCTTATAGAAACGTACAAAATTCTTAAGGGGTTGGGCAGGCTAGATGCAGGAAGATTGTTCCCGATGTTGGGGAAGTCCAGGACAAGGGGTCACAGCTTAAGGATAAGGGGGAAATTCTTTAAAACCGAGATGAGAAAAACTTTTTTCACACAGAGAGTGGTGAATCTCTGGAACTCTCTGCCACGGAGGGTAGTTGAGGCCAGTTCATTGGCTATATTTAAGAGGGAGTTAGATGTGGCCCTTGTGGCTAAGGGGATCAGGGGGTATGGAGAGAAGGCAGGTACGGGATACTGAGTTGGATGATCAGCCATGATCATATTGAATGGCGGCGCAGGCTCGAAGGGCCGAATGGCCTACTCCTGCACGTCTTCCATTTGTGTAAATAGCTTTCCCTGTTTCCCAACTCAAGCCTCAGTACCCACTGCTTTCTCTCCAGTGTCTATCTTGCTGAACCTGCACTGGTTTGAAGCCTGAAGTTAAAGGTAAAAGGCGTGCAATATACGAAGCAGTTTTCACAGCCAGGACATCCTGGATCGCAAATAACTGGTCATGTGGTAAACAGTCAATGACCGGTCGCATGGGAAATGCTACACAGCCAATGACTGGTTGGCGGTTGGCAGGACCTCACCCGACAGCTCGTTGGTCGGCGGGACCGGTAAACGGCCCGAAGGTTCGTCGGTCCGGGAGGGAGCTGGAGAAGTCAGGCGGTAGGAGAGTGAACTGGGGTAATGCTTCCAGCACCTCACGGTCGGCTGCAGGAGGTGCCCCCGGGACACAGAGATGGCCGGATGAGGATAGACGCAAAAAGCTGGAGTAACTCAGCGGGACAGGCAGCATCTGTGGAGAGAAGGAATAGGTGACGTTTCGGGTCGAGGCCCTTCCGGATGAGGCGAGGTTGAGTGGGAACTGCTCCAGTACATCAAGCGTGCGGGCCGGCAGGACTTTGAATAATGGCACCAGCAATGGCGGCACCAACATGTGTAATATACGCCAATATAATGTCACTGTGCAGTAGCATGCGTGACAAATAAACGCTGCATAGCCAATGACTGGTCACGTGGGATTACTGTGCAGCCATCTTGTGCTCCCACAAATTGCAATGTATTACTAATCTTCAGTGGTACTGTTGAGCCTGTGATACAGTAATGGCCGGGGCACCAAAGACATCCTGCAGCTCTTGCTCATAGTTGTGATGAGACCTTTTACTTTAGCTTGAGAAAGCAGACGGGGCGTTTTAGTAAAGGTCATGCATCACGCCGACTTGAGTCAAAAATCACACAGACCAACCGCACATATCACTATGGTAGATTGGAACATTAGTATTTCAGTTATATATTAACCGTCAACTGAGAAATTAAACTAACATTGAAGTGATGGAACAAAGTATACCATATAGTTTGTATGAACTATGTGTTCCAGTTGATCTTTATTAATCTATAGCCATGAGCAACAGTCCTCGCTATCTACCTCGATATGATCTTCATATCATCAGCAAACTGAATTTGCAAACCACAGACTTGCTTATCCAAGTTATTTATATGTACATGACAAACAATAAATGTGAAAACACTTCACGTTGGCACAACACTGGTTACACAGACTGCCAGTCGGAGAAACAACCCGCCAACACCATCCTCTGCCTCCTATCAATAAGCCAGTTGTTAATCCAGTTTGACAAAACGCCTTGGAACCCGTTTGTCCTAACATTCTGGACCAGTCCACACTGAAGAAACGTCAAAAGACCAGCAGAACTCCATGTATACCACATCTACTGCTTGTCTTCAATTTTCTTAGTAACCTGGAGAGTGGTGGGTGCCTGCAATGGGCTGCCAGGAAAGGTGGAGCCTAGTGCAGACACACAACCACCTCCTCAAAAATCTCAATCAGATTTGAGAGGTCGGATCTCCTGTGCAAAATATTATGCTACTTGAAGGGTTTCAAACTTAATAGATGGAATCATCTCCACTTATTGAGAATAAGGGGAGAAGGTGGGGGCATTGGAATCAGGATCATGTGTGCAAATACAGAATAAGTTCCATTAAAGGTACAGTGAAAAGGCTCCTTTGCCTGACCAAGTCTTGCTATCATTTAAGCAGTTGTGAAAATGGGAAATGGCTCATGGAATCAGTAATGCAAAATCCAAAGAAATAGGCCGGATAGAAACATCAAAGGCATCAACACCGTTGAACATTACAGGCTGCTGGACAAACTTCTCTTGTCCCTTAAGGGCCTGTCCCACTTGGGCCGTCACTTACGCGACAGGCTGGTAGTGACGGTCCCACAAGAGTCGCCCGCGTCATCATGCGCCCGCACAGCCGTCTGGAGCGCGTGACATCATTTGAAGATGGACACAAAATGCAGGAGTAACTCAGCGGGACCGGCGGCATCTCTGGAGAGAAGGATGATGTTTCGGGGCGAGACTCTTCTCCAGAGATGTTGCCGGTCTCGCTGAGTTACTCCAGCATTTTGTGTGTAACTTCAATTTTCTTGGCCCCGCTCTGGGAGTAGAAGTGGGGGCGGATCCGGACCACAACGGCCGTGAGCCCCAGGCTGAGTTCAACGATCGTTTGCCTGCTTCAGCTGCTGTTGGAGGTGAGACGTTGCGTCGCACCAGGGTCTTGAGCCTGTCCCACTTTGTCCATCAGTTACGCGACGGGCCGGTGGCACGCAAAGATTTTGTGCAGGACGAAGTCGACACTCCTCCACGCCACTCCCCGCGCTACCCACGCGCTACCCACATGCTAGCAGGTCGCGTAAATGGCGCGCGAAAGACAGCCAAGTGGGACAGGCCCTTTACTCTCTCATTTATACAAATTATTGAAGATTACAATTTGAATGATTCCCTTCACGAACTAGGCCCAGCCATCTTCAGCTGCTTTAATTGTCAACGTCACTTTGTCATTCACCATCCGATCCAACTTGCATCAACACTGATGCCATGCAAGTGCCAGGTAACAACCACAAAGACCCAAACACTATGCCCTGGCCTTCAGCAGAATGCACTCACTCAACCATCCATGGGCGCTAGCAGAGTTAATTTTATTTAATTAAAAAAAAATAAACTTTATTCTGAATTTTTTAAATATACAAAACATGAACAGTGCCAAAGTGCTTCAGCCATTCTCAGCGTCTATAAATTTAGTTGTTGGTGAGTTCTGCTGATGACACATTTTGTCAGACACATTGGGCGTTGCTCAAGGAACCATGCCACGGGATCCATCGAGTCTTTGTCCTGCAGGATGTGCCATGTTGACCACTGCCCGATGGACTTGATCATGGTGGCGCAGCGGTAGAGATGCTGCCTTACAGCGCCGGAGACCCCGGTTCGATCCCGACTATAGGTGCTCTCTGTACTGTATGGAGTTTGTACGGTCCCCCCGTTTATTTTCTCCAAGATCTTTGGTTTCCTCCCACACTCCAAAGATGTACAGGTTTGTAGGTTAATTGGCTTGGTAAATGTAAAAATTGTCCCTAGTGAGTGTAGGATACTTCCAGTAGAGTCCCTAGTAGACTCTTCAGGAGTGATGACCACAAGACAAGACTTGCAGTGAAAGGTATTGGTCTGGAAGAACCTTTTCACAGAGGACAGATGGTGCGGCCATGTACAGCTGACTGGCTCAGTGCATGGCTTCGAAGGCCAAGTCCATCATTCGTAAGACCACGGACAGGTAGAACCTCAGCAGACACCTAGTGCTCATGTGCTTCCACTCCGCACACGCAGATGCAACTATACATGAATGTGACCTTCAGGGTGAGGGTGATGCTGGGTTCACCTTTGCCCCCATTATCTGCCAACGTGCGTGGTGACCTGTCGTAAGCAGAATCAACACCTCTTCTGCGTCATCCATTTGACGAACATTTCTAAACGTGCCGAGGAAGTGAACCACAAGCAGTTCACTTCCTGTTAAATATGAGCACTCTGTTAAAAGATGAAGGGTTCCAGTTAAATGTGAGCACACTCAGTCAGAAGGTGGAGGGGTCCCATCCCAGTCCAGACCCAAATCTGGACTAAGACACTGAAGCAATGCCAAGGAAGCAAAGGTTACAGCTGTTGATTTGTGGATGAAATCTTCAATTAATGATACCATTGCCATCTCCGATGGACATTGGAGATTTCATCAACAAAAAGTAAAAGAACAGAAGATAATATCTCTGGATCCAAATTCATGTTTGTTCTGCAACCAACATCAACTGCACAGGTGGAACCAGTCATCATTTGTAGTGGGCCTTGCACCTGCCCTGTCTCCTACTTTGCAACAGGAACATTTAATCAGCCAGAAAGCAGTTTGGGATTGGGAGAGGCTCTTTGTAAATCCTTCTCATTTTATTTTTCTGATCCCTCAAAGCTCTCCCTTCCCTACTAATGGTCTAGAAATTGCACACAAATATCACAATGAATTATCATAACTCTAAACATTGGCACGGCGATAGAGATCAGACTTTCAAACTGCCATCCCCAAGCACACCAGATGAAGAAGCTCTTTATGCTAGGAATACAAATCTAATTACCAATATTTTTGTAGGCCAGTAGAAATTTATTCAAGCAATTTTAGGACATCTGGTTGAATTTCCACCCTGCTGCTATGCTTTAGTGCTAATTCCTCCTCAATGCGGTGTACAATTGATAATTCCACCCAGAGGGAGAGAAGATACTTTATATTCAATTCTGTTGCCTTTCCAAGATCTTCCATTAGTCAGAAAACCTTGCTCTGGTGTCTACAGTAAACTGGGAGCACAGGAGGAGCTACAACTGAGATATACAGTGCCCTCCATAATGTTTGGGACAAAGACCCATCGTGGAAAGGAAAACTGGTGATGAATAAGAGCAATGATGGCTTCTAACCATAAAGATCCATTAGATGGGGTTTATAAATCATGCACAGTGTGTCCATACACATGCAAAAGCTGGTCACAGGGACTCGGCTGTGGTGAGAAGAGCCCAGATCTCGAGTAGCATATCCCACCATGCCTATATACACCAGCACCAGGCAGATCTCAGAGCAGGCTCTGTTCCATTGAGTCCTGAGTACCTCAACCTGGGTTATCTCATTCCAGAATGACTGGGCCAGCCCTGAGCGTCCTGAGGTTTTACCCCATCTGACAACCGAAATGCCAAATTCCTTGACCCTTGCTTGTACTACTCATTCTGTTGGCGACTTAAGACTTATTCTGTGCACAAGAATGTCCAGGCTGGTCTTCAGCACCAACTGCAATGCTCCACCTTGGCTTGTGTCCCAGCCGTCTCTACACATACAGTTTAAAATCAGGGAAAGGGATAAAGCAGATGGATTTAAGGGGAGAATTTCAAAGACAGGGGACATGCTGTAATATTGGAAAACTGGCGCAAAAAGACAAGGCTTAAATATAAATAAGAATTTGATTTTTTTTTTAGGTCAGTAGAGCATTAAAGTGGAAGTCCAACCATAGGCAAGTAGAAGATGCAGGATAGGATCAGGAAGGGCTTGACCCGAAGCGTCACCTATTCCTTTTCTCTAAAGATGCTGTGTGGCCCGTTGAGTTACTCCAGCTTTTTGTGTCTATCTTGCAGGCCCCAGGTGCAGGTGCTGTCACACATGGAGGTATGTGCTGCACAAGTAGCCCTCCCTGTTGCAGTTGGTCCCTGTCTGGCCTTCAATAAGAAGGCTGCACGTTTCAAGATTCACTCCGGAGACTACCCGAATAGCGAAAGGCTTGGAGAGAGTGGATGTGGAGAGTTTAAGAAGAAATTGCAATGCTGGAAAATCGAAGGTGGACAAAAGTGCTGGAGAAACTCAGCTGGTGCAGCAGCATCTATGGAGCGAAGGAAATAGGCAGTGTTTCTGCCCGAAATGTTGCCTATTTCCTTCGCTCCATAGATGCTGCTGCACCCGCTGAGTTTCTCCAGCACTTTTGTCTAGCGTGGATGTGGAGAGGATGTTTCCACTAGTGGGAGAGTCTAGGACTAGAGGGCACAGGCTCAGAGTTAAAGGACATTCCTTTAGGATGGAGATAAGAAAGAATTTATTTAGTCAGAGGGTGGTTAATCTGTGGAATTATTTGCCACAGAAGGCTGTGGAGGCCAAGTCAATTGATATTTTTAAGGCAGAGATAGATTCTTGATTAGTGCGGGTGTCAGGGGTTATGGGGAGAAGGCAGGAGAATGGGGTTAGGAGGGAGAAACATATCAGCCGTGACTAAATGGCAGAGTAGACTTGATGGGCTCAATGGCCTAATTCTGGTCCTATCACCTATGACCTTATGAGACTCATGCACATAAATTGAAGCTGACCGTCCATCACAGCACTGATGACATGGAAATCGTTTGGCCACAAACATATAAACCAAGCCTTGATGCTCCCTCAACAGCAAGTGCAGACCTCATGGCATTATTTTCAAGAGGAACAGGAAATTGTCAAATGTGTACTCACCAATATTTATCCTTTAATCAAAATCACACAATCAGATTATCTAGTCATCGTCATGCTGCAGCTTGTGGGCGTTGAATATTGTTTTTCCTATTATACGTTTCAGCACTCTTTCGATAAGTGCCCACGTTAACATCCTTTCACACACAGACAAATTAGTAATGTGACATGTGCAACTATTTAACAGGCCGACCAAGCTCACAACCAACCTCAGCAGAACCTCAACTCTGAATACTCATTGACTTCTGTAAACCTCACAGCCCTGCGTACCAAGAATATACCTCCCTCTGCTTAAAAATATTTAAGGAGTCAACTTTCACCATTTGTGGGAAGAGAGCAGCAAAGATACGTAACCCTCAGAGAAATATTTCCACCCGAGGGCCCATTCAACTCTGCCTCTCAGAGCAATCCCATCAATCCAATTCCCTGTAATATTTTCTCCCCCACACATGTCAATTAACAATCTCCCCAATTCTCCCACTTAGTCTTGAAGTAATACATCATGGCCAATTAATCTAGCAACCAGGGATGTGGGAGGAAACCAGAGCACCTGGAGGAAATTAATACAGTCAATGTACAAACTCCACGCCATCAGTACCCAAGGTCAGAATCAAACTTGGATCACGGGAGCTGTACGGCAGCAGCTCCACTGTGCATTTCAGATTCAGATTCAGATTCAAATTTTACTAGCTCCCCACTTCATGCTAAGAGTGATGGATGGCAGCCAGGGAGTGAGAGAAGCTACCTCCCAATAGAAGACAAAAGACAAATACATCATCGGCCAAGTAAAATAAGTTAAAACTCTTCTTTCCACGAGGATCCAAAAACTTGTCTTCATTCACGAGTCGATGGTGGCGAGAGTCAACAACTTCAAGTTAACCATATAACCATATAACAATTACAGCACGGAAACAGGCCATCTCGACCCTTCTAGTCCGTGCCGAACACATATTCTCCCCTAGTCCCATATACCTGCGCTCAGACCATAACCTTCCATTCCCTTCCCGTCCATATAACTATCCAATTTATTTTTAAATGATAAAAACAAACCTGCCTCCACCACCTTCACTTGAAGCTCATTCCACACAGCCACCACTCTGAGTAAAGAAGTTCCCCCTCATGTTACCCCTAAACTTCAGTCCCTTAATTCTCAAGTCATGTCCCCTTGTTTGAATCTTCCCTACTCTCAGTGGGAAAAGCTTTTCCACGTCAACTCTGTCTATCCCTCTCATCATTTAAAAAACCTCTATCAAGTCCCTCCTTAACCTTCTGCGCTCCAAAGAATAAAGCCCTAACTTGTTCAACCTTTCTCTGTAACTATATCTCTGAAGATCTGCCCTGGACCCAGAACAGTGATGCAATCATAGAGAAAGCCCATCAACCCTTCTACTTCCTTGGAAGACTTGGTATGTCGATAAATATTTGCTTGAACTTCAACAGCAGTGTCCACCACTTTTTGTAAACTATGTTTACCAACCTGTTGGACTGCTGCAAGTAAGAATGTCACTGTTCCATTTCAGTACATATGACAATAAAACACTCTTGACATACAAACATGCTGATACTTGCAAAATTAATACGATAGATAAAGTTGCTGAAAATGTGGACATTTTATCAGATCTGAATTTGGCCACAGGTTTTTGAACCTAACCCTTCATTTCTGATTGGCCCTTATCTGTACATGCAAGTCATGCCTTCAACCAAGAGGAAGCTGTGGTGAACACAGAATCTGATCGCCCTGTTGAATAGACTTGCTTAGAGCACCCATGCTGGTGATGATTTCTTCTGAACGGCTCACTCCAGACAAGTCCCCATTTGCAACTCATCATCAAATGTCCTCCATGTCCGCACTTGGATAATACTGTTGATTCCAGGCAGACCCTGCTCTAATAATACTGGTATACAGAACCTCAGTCTGAGGAGAAAGAGGTGCATTATTCTCTGTTAATTGCTCCAATACAAGGCTCCCAATGAGTTATTAATATCCCTCTCCACAACAGCTCTTTGCAAATTTATATAGTAACAGTCTCTCTCGCTTCCTACAATAGGATAAACGTTGGCCCAAAGGACCGGTTTCTGCGGTGAAATACCCATTGACTTTGTAACAGTTTTAGTAACACACGGATTAGTCTTTCTCTGGCATATTAGACTTTTTGACTTTAAAGATACAGCAGTGAAATAGGGCCTTCGTCACACTGAGTCTGTGTTGACCGGCAATCACTCTAGTGCACTAGTACTATCCTACACACTACGGACAATTTACAAGCCAATTAACCTACAAACCTGTATGTCTTTGGAGTGTGGGAGGAAATCGGAGCATCTGGAGAAAACCCACGTGGTCACAGGGAAAACATACAAACTCCGTACAGACAGCACCCGTGGTCAGGATCGAACCTGATTTCAGGCGCTGTAAAGCAGCAGCTATACAGCTACAGTGCACCAATCATTATACAGCTTTATCGCTCAGAGAGCTTTTCCCTAATTTGTGTTGCAGCCAGGAGGTGATAACAAATGCCATCACTGAATTGGGATCAACGGCAGGTGAAGGTTTGACTTGCTACTTGTACATTAAGTGGTCCTATTGTTTAAAACCACCTATAGCCTTTGAGACAGGTGGAAGTCAGGGCAGCGTGCCATTAGGTATTCAGTGGGCACTTTGTTTTGGATGATGGTCACAGCTCAGGTTTATTCCATTCACTCTCACTGCCAAAGGGTGAGCCGAAAGTTAGTGTGAACAGAAAAGGTTCCTTGAATCCATGCAGTGGTACCAATGGTTAGGTTGGGATTTATGTAGCTTGCACCACCTCTCTGCTGGTGGTGGTGAGGAGAACTGACATTCAACAGCACCAGAAGCTTCAGTTGGACAAGACTTGCCTTTCGAGTTATGGGGTCGGGCCACATGGTCATATTCAGCAGCTTGTCCTTGAGATGAGCTGGTCAAACTAGAGAGGGGTCCACAGCACCAGAGTCTGAGAATGTGGGAGCTTGGATCTATTGAATCCTTGTCGCTGTGCACTTGAGGTTGTTATACCACGTTCTGATTTATGACTGCAGCCTTCCAAAGATGGTCACAAAAGGTCTGTGACCTGAGTCAGACAGCACCAAACAGTCTCTTCAGCCCAACTCAGCCATGTCTCTTCAGTCTCTTCAGCCCAACTCAGCTAAAATTCTTATAGAAACTTACAAAATTCTTAAGGGGTTGGACAGGCTAGATGCAGGAAGATTGTTCCCGATGTTAGGGAAGTCCAGGACAAGGGGTCACAGCTTAAGGATAAAGGGGAAATCCTTTAAAACCGAGATGAGAAGAACTTTTTTCACGCAGAGAGTGGTGAATCTCTGGAACTCTCTGCCACAGAGGGTAGTTGAGGCCAGTTCATTGGCTATATTTAAGAGGGAGTTAGATGTGGCCCTTGTGGCTAAGGGGATCAGGGGGTATGGAGAGAAGGCAGGTACGGGATACTGAGTTGGATGATCAGCCATGATCATATTGAATGGCGGTGCAGGCTCGAAGGGATGAATGGCCTACTCCTGCACCTAATTTCTATGTTTCTATGTTTCTATGTCAACCAAGTTGCCTGCTATCGTTTTGATTGAGTCCGAGGGGCCGAGTAGGATAATAATAATAATAATAATAAATTTTATTTGTGGGCGCCTTTCAAAAGTCTCAAGGACACCTTACAGAAATTAACAAGAGTAAAAAAACATATAATCGGAGTAAAATAAATAAGGATGACCTCTAACTTGCTCTCGTTTAGTTGGAGGAAGTTCTGGGCCATCCGACACTTTATATCCTCGAGGCAGTGAATAAGGCTGAGTAGGTTTGATCGGTTGTTGGGTTTCAGGGGGAGATAGAGTTGTGTATAGTCTGCACTGCAATGGAAGGAAATGCCGTGCCTTTGAATGACTTGGCCTAAGGGGAGCATATACAGGGAGAAGAGAATGGGGCCTAGGATGGAGCCTTGTGGAACCCCACAGCAAAGGCTAGCTGGGAGGAGAAAGAGTTGCCTATGTTTGTAGAGAAACTCCTATCTTTGAGGTAAGCGCAGCAGCGCCTTTACTTCCTGAGGAGGCTCAAGAAAGCCCACCTGTCCCCCCAGATCCTGGCCAACTTTTACTGCTGTACCATCGAAAGCATCCTGACCACCTGCTTCACGGTATGGTACAGCAGTTGCACCGCAGCGGATAGGAAGGCACTACAACGGGTGGTGAAAACCGCTCAGCACATCATCGGTGTCCTGCTCCCTGCCATGGATGCCCTCCACCGAAAACGGTGTCTGAGACGGGCCAGGAAGATCATCAAGGACCCCTCTCTCCCTAACCATGGAATGTTTGCCTCCTCCCGTCAAGGAGGCGGTACAGGAGCTTCAGGTCTCGAATTAGCAGGATGAGGAACAGCTTTTTCAACAACACACTTATATTGCTGAACTTGGAGTCCCGTCGCTAGATATCTTTGGTCTCTCCATCCACATTGTTAACCAGTACTCTTCTTACTCTAATGTATGCTTGTTCTGTATTTTTTTTTTTTTAAATTCCTATCTTGCACTATGACTATGACCAGATGCTAAACTGCATTTCGTTGTACCTATACTTGTATCTGTGCAATGACAATAAAGTTTAATTGAATTGAATTGAGGAGATGAACCAGCTCAGAGCAGTGCCATCAATACCAACCCCGTACCGGAGACAGTCAATTAGGATGGTGTGGTCGACTGTATCAAATGCTGCGCTGAGGTCGAGAAGGATCAGGATTGCACAGTGGCCGGAGTCAATGGTGAGAAGTAGGTCGTTATGTACCTTCAACAAGGCAGACTCTGTGCTGTGGTGGGCCCTGAAACCTACCTGATTGGAAAGTTTCCAGGATGGTATTTTGGTGAAGGTAAGGCATTAGTTGATTTAGAATTACCTTTTCAAGGATTTTTGAAAGGAAAGGCAGTTTGGAAATAGGTCTGTAGTTGCTTGGCAAGGTGGGGTCTAGGTTAGGTTCTTTCAGGAGGGGCTGGACCACCACGTGCTTGAGGCAGGTTGGAACAGTGCCAATGGCCAGAGAACTGTTGATGATGGCGAGGATGCTGGGTCCAGCTATTGCAATGACATCCTTCAGAAGGGCAGTGGGGACAACGTCGAGGGGGCAGGTAGCAGGTTTCATAGTGGAGACCAGCTTTACAAGGGTAGCCTCAGGACATACACCTCTAGGTAGCCTCAGGACATACACAAGTCAAGTACTGAAAGAACGAGATCTAATGCAATGCATCACAGAAGTGATTAGAATTGTCAACACCTGAAGTTGACTTTAGACCATGACAAAAGTTACTGGGTAAAAATTGGCTTAGACTCAAGATGGATTGAGCAGGTGTATTTACTGTCGAAGCTGATGGTCTACCACATGAACATCATGGCAATGGTATCAAAACCACAATCTTTACCAGACACATAGTAGAGGGTAATATATGTGATATTCCAATCAACACTGTAAAGACAAAACAGAAAGGTAACCTTCTGAAATTACACAAGGAGAAAATCCCAAAGGTAGGGCCAGTTAAGATAAGCATGTCAAAGATATTCCAAAGTGGAGACAAGGAATAGTCATTTCCATTGCACGGAGATGACAAGTCTCACATGAATGCCACCCAGAACACTTGGCATGGTAACGTGAAGGCTACTGCTGGAAGCAATGTATGTTGGTAAGTCATGAACAAAGAATGAAAAAACTTGTTAACAAAGTACGGACGTTCAGAACAAGGCCATCAGAATAAAGCCACTGGAGACACCCTAATGGGTCCAATATCACAATTTCAGTGTCCATGTTGATTCTTGTCACAAGACAACAACTTCCTATTCCTCTCGGCACCCATTCTAAATGGACTCAAGTTACACAGATAGGATCATGCACTTCAGCAGAACATACAATTGTAAAAGGCAACATTTGTATTTATAACCAATAGTATGCCTGATGAGTTGATCTGATAACAGGCATTAATTCATGCCATATTTGTTTGATGCTGCTCGAGGTGGAACAATATCAAACATTCATTACTGTCACCATTCTCCCCAGTCTCCAACAATGAAGCTGAAAGAATTGTACACATCCTTAAAGAAGGTTAAGGAGAGACTTTTACCAAAACTAATCAAGTTTAACTCAAATCATGATTTTGTTATCATCTTGTTCAAGTATTCTAGAATCTATCTCAGCATAGGTGTTGACATGTCACAGACTTCAGATGTGCTTGAATTTGTTGCAGCCCAGCTTGGAGGCCAGAGTACAGAGTTTGCTGCAAGTAACTCTGCAGCAAGATACAAAGAAAAGCTACTCTGGCAATGTGAGACAGTGAGAAGGAGAAACATAAGAGACTGCTTGAGCAAAACACAAAATGTTGGAGGAACTCAGCAGGTCAGGTACATTTGGGGAGGGAATGGACATGATGTTTCAGGCCAAGACACATCTTCAGACAAAAGTAAGAGAAGTAGGCTGATGAGTGAGTATGGCATACATATAGAGTAACCATGAGATAGTGTAAGCTTGCAATACTAAATAAAACCCAAGAATGAGAGGAATGTGCAACTTCACCTCTTAAGCCAACCTTGCCATTTAATAAGATGATAACTGATCCAAATGTAACCTTAACTGAGCATTCCTGTCTACTTGTGGTAACCTTTCACTCCCTTCATTACTAAATATCCACCTTATTCTGCTTTAGTAATGGACATTTGGGACGAATGGTGTGCCAGAGGGAATGAAGCTGTGATCCTTGCTGTTTTTATATACATTAGTGATTTGCATACGAATGTTATGATAGATGAAAGGATGCATGATCAGTAAGTTTCAGTAAGAAATCATGAAAACATTGGTGTTGTTGATATTGCGGAGGGTAGTCGGAGGCTACAGAATGGTATTGATCAGATGGTAAATTTGGTACATAGTTTAGTTTAGAGACACTGCGCGGAAATAGCCTTTTTGGCCCACCGGGTCCGCACCAACCAGCGATCCCCGCATATTAACACTATCCTACACCCACTAGGGACAAATTCTTTCTACCAAGCCAATTAACCCACATACCTGTACCCCTTTGGAGTGTGGGAGGAAACCGAAGATCTCGGAGAAAATGCATGCAGGTCACGGAGAGAACGTACAAACCCCGTACAGACAGCACCCGTAGTCGGGATCGAACCCAGGTCTCTGGCACTGCATTCGCTGCTAGGCAGCAACTCTACCGCTGCACCACTGTGCCGCCCTTCTAGATGTGTGAAGTAATGCATTTTGGAGGACGGGTCTAATAAAGGTATGACATACAACATGAATGGTTGGCCCTAGGGAGTATTGATGAAAGGGGATCGTTGCCTACTAGTTCAAATATTCCTGAAAGTAGTTGCACAGATGAATATGGCGGTGAAAGCTGCATATGAGATGCTTCCCATCATAGGCAGGGAATAGAGCAGGGAGCTATATAACAACTATATAAAACATTGGTTAAGCCTCAGATGGGATATTGTGAGCACTTTGGGTCACCACACTGTAAGGAGGACAGAATACACAGGGGAAGACTCAAGACTCACCTAGGCTGGAATATTTCAATTATGATGAAGACTGGATAAGGTGGGTTTTATTTTCTTGAGAGCAGGAGTAGGCTGAGGAATATCTGACAGAGGTATAAAACAAATCCTGAGGCATAGAGATCGGCTGCACAGAGATAAATCTTTCCCTGCTGAAGAGAGGTCCAAGAACGTTTCCGAAAAGGTTTAGAGGGGATCCAAGGAAAACATTTCACCCAGAGAGTGAGTGGTTGTAATCTGAATGCTTTGCCCGAGAAGGTGGTGGAAGCAGGGACTTAAACAACATTGAAGAATCAAATGGAAATGCCTGGGTAAAATCAGGTACGCAATAAGTGCTAGTAAATGTACTGTGTAGATCGGTACATGGTCGGCATGGATATAATGAACCAAAAAGCCCGAATCTGTGCTGTATATATTAAAACACTCTGCTTCCACTGCTCTTTAGGGAATGAGGTTCCAAAGACTCAGCTCCCTGAGAGAAAAAAAAGCTTCTGTCTTAAATGGTTGTCCCTTTATTTTACAGCAGTGATGCCAAGTCCCTTCACAACACTTCTTACACAGCAAGAACATAGAGAGATGCATGATAACAGATTCATCCCAGAGATGGATATAGAACCACTAATGAGAAAGGAACCAATCAACAATGCTGCACATTCGTCAGATCTCGGACCAGTGACAATGTAGGAGACGCAGATAAGAAAACCACTCAACGGACTCAACATTTAACTGCTGTTTTTACATGAAACACTTCTGCAAAGAGAGAAAGCAGTATTGACTCATTTATATATTTATGTGCAAATACACCGCTATTTGCACATAAATATATAAATGAGTCAATACATAATTATAACGCATGCATGATATACTGCGTCACACACATACGTTTGATGCGGTAAATCATGCATGCGATCCAAGTCCATGTGTTATTTGCTGTTAGTCTACAGCGAAGTACACAGCAATGTTTTGACGCTCCGAAGATCACTATGTATATTAGCTGCCAACATAAACCTGGCCCGCAGACTACCTCCAAATGCATTACACTCTCCAACAAGACCATTCTATAAATCGGACTATTGGAACACACTTATAGACATTTTCTCATTGTACATCGACAACTTTGCATCCATTTTTGTTGTTGTTTTGATTGTACATCTGTGAGGTTTAGCTGGAAACTTCTTCTACATTCAGGATACCACACAGATGCAGCTCACTGCTAATTTTAGTCTAACGTTATTTTGATCAAAAAGGTCCCAAGCCATTCATATGCTGCCTCTCTTTACATTTAACCTTTCAGCATTCAAACAGATAACCCACAAGAAACAGAACAAAGCATGAATGCACAGTTCAGGAGGAGAACAAAAGGAAAATTAGATTAGATAGGGCTTTAAAGCGTGCATTGGCTGGCGTTTGACTCTCTTTCTGCTTTGTAAATGCTGATCTTGTGAGTTTAGCGCCTACTGAAATCAAGAAAAGTCTCTGCAACCTCGTTAACACAATTACTTATCCTCAGCATCTTTCAAGAAGCCAGTCATGTCAAAGTTGAAAAGCAGAACAAGTCACCGTTACACAGAATAGCTCGACTGCATATTTATTTCTCTGGAGTTTCTTCAAAGGAAAAAAAATATATAAATAAAATATTTCTGTAAACAGAATCAAAGCCAAGTTTCTGCACTTTCATCTAACTGCACCTTGGGCTCTGTGCAGGAGGCACTAACTGAATGAGGCTACAGTCTTGCTCAACTACAGGTTCATGCAGAGAAACATATCCCACATGTGTAAGTAGGAACTGCAGATGCTGGTTTACACCGAAGATAGACACAAAATGCTGGAGTAACTCCGCGGGACAGGCAGCATCTCTGGATAGAATGTATGTGTGGCATTTTGGGTCGTGACTCTTCTTCGGACTTTCTACTGAAGAAGGGTCTCGACCGAAACGTCACCCATTCCTTCTTCCCAGAGAAGATGCCTGTCCCACTGAGTTACTCCAGCATTTTGTATCTATCATATCCCACATGTTCCCAAACACATTGCCTCCAGAACTAGTCAGTTTAAAACTATTACATGGCTTGGGATAATCCAATTTGTTTTAGTACTTGTCCTGCAGACTTGAAATTGTTGGCAAGCTAATCATTGGTGTCCACTGGTAAGTTATCTTGTCAATGTTGCAATGTGCCTTATTCTTAACCACGGCGCTCAGTATGTTGAGGTAGCTTCACAATGTGGCCTGGCCAAGTGTTCCAGAATTTGAACAAGTTTAACAACTTGAACGACATTTAAAAGACATTTGGATCGATATATGGATAGGAAAGGTTTAGAGGGATATGGGGCCGAACACAGGCAGACATGACTAGTGTAGATGGAGCAACTTGGTCCGCATGGGAAAGTTGCGCTGAAGAGCTTGTTTCCGTACTGTATGGCTCTAAGTGAACAGAAAGGAACAGTAATATCTGTCCAAGTGTAGACCCTTGAAAGATTATGATACCGCATTGTTGTTCTGTATTGCCAACTGCTGGAGTTCATTAGTTTGTGAATCAGGGATCATTTAATGATTTGCTGAGTAAAAATCCCAGTGTTCCCCCTCATCAATGTTGCCCAGGAAAAACAGATAGATCAAGCAACAAATTTGGAATATTGACATTACCTTCCATAATGCAACCTTCATCTTTGGCCAGTAACACTCCTTTTGTAAAGGCATGTGCAACATCACAGCAGCTCAGCAACCTCCATGCCCCAACCACATGTTTGCTCATCTCCAGCTGCATGTAACCCATATAGCACATTTTAAACTGGATATTCTTCCAATGAGGGATAAATGCAATCCATTATTAGTCGGCAGCTGGAAAGTGAAATCGGGGGATATCTGAAGGCATGACACACCACAGGAAATTATCCACCTAAAGCCGAGACAATCAAATGCCTGGTAGCAACATGAACAGCACTATTTTTAGTTCACAGTTGCTGTTGATCTCATTACAATTCCTCCAAAAACAACCCGAGGCCTAAAATTACCTACGGCAAACTGTTTAGAAATTCTGAGCAGTAACTAATACCTCATTGAAGGATACTCTTGCAATCATATTCATTGTTACATGCACGGGTTGATTCCTGCTCTCCTCTCTCACACATCATGTGCACAGCTTATGACATTAGCCTGCGGAGCCGTTCATGGAGCGAAAAATGTACGTGCCTTCATAGATAACTTAAAAACATTTCTCAGCACCATTTCAAGAAGAGCCTTCAATCCGAAAGGGAAGATGTCAGCACGAAAGCTTAATTGTTTTGTGTGGGGTGGTTCCGTGAGGCAGCTGCCGCATCACGCACAAGGGTTCAATCCTAACACCTGCGTGGAGTTTGCACGCTCTCCCTGTGATAGTGAATTTCTCCTGGGTGCTCCAGTTTCCTCCCACATCCCAGAAATGTGCAAATTAGTAGGCTAATTGGGCAGGCAAATGGTGGATGGTATGTAGACGAGTGGGAGAATCTGGGACAGAGTCGATAGAAATGTGGGGTGAGTAAAATAGAGAAAAAAACCACTACTGAAAGAACGCAAAAGGACACCAAGTGCTGGAGTAACTCAGCAGGTCAGGCAGTATGGTAGACAAAAATGCTGGAGAAACTCAGCGGGTGCAGCAGCATCTATGGAGGGAAGGAAATAGGCAACGTTTCGGACCAAAACTCTTCTTCAGACAGGTCAGGCAGTATCTTTGGCGAACAAAAACCTCACCTATTCACGTTCTCAATTGAGGCTGCTTGATCTGCTGAGATTTTCCAGCACTTTGCATCTTTTTGTTTTTTTAAACAGAATCAGCAGTTCTTTGTTTCTACACTGAATAAAATCTCAGCAGGCCAAGCAGTTATGTGCAGAGGGAAATGGACTATCAATGTTTGGGACTTCCCGAGTTCATCCTGTAGTTTGTTTTTTTGCACCCAGATTTCACCGTCTGCAATCTTGTGTCTCCAGAATAAAAAATGAGATTAGTGGAAGATTGGTGGACTGCAAGGACTCAGTCAGCTAAAGGGCCTGTTTCACTGCTGTCTGACTATCATTCTATGAATAAAGTTATTGCTCTAAGCAAAAAGCCAAGTGCTCTATAAAGTCCTTCAGGTACACCTGTGTGTATTTTACGCTATGCTTACAACCAGTTCCAAATTCAGGACTGACGAATGCTCATAGGATTTGCAAGCATTGAGACACCTCCCCACCACCCTCTCCTCCGACTGGTGCCATGGTACCAATCACCTCCCAAAGCAAATTAGAAGCAGGGAAAAACTTAGTTAGACCTCTTCAACATAAAGCTACAGGCAGCCGCATTTGGGTACTTTGAACTGAATAGGAAAATCTAATATTTTCAGTATTTATTGAGATAATTAATTCAATGTCTCGAGGCGCTGCCAGTTAATTCCTGCATTTTTTTAAAAGTATATCTCACAATAATTGTACAGTCAGTAGCACATTCAATGATATGTTAACATCCCATTAATTAAATCCCAGAAAATTCAACGTTCCTCTCAATCCCACACAAAATAATGTTGCCTGGGCAATAAACCTGAAGAGATGAATTGTAATCACAGTTTCTATAGGAATGCTGCCTTGAAAGAGAGTATCGTACAAAGTCCCCAGCTCAGGGCCATCATAATTCCTTACCAGATGGACTGAGGCTCAGCAATCAGACAGCATTGTATGGTCATTTAAGGGTCGGCATTATACACCACTTTAGACTCACTGCATCAACTTTACCATAATCTGCAATAACTGCCTCAGAATAATAACTGCATCAGACAGAGTGAAGAAAATTGGGGAAGGTCGAGGAAAAGCTTGTCCCAAAACAAGCCACAGCTCACAACTATTCTATCGTCCAACACCCTGAGTTCAGCAGGGTCAATAGGAGAACTACCCCAATCTCATTTTTACTTTATAAAGAAACCTCAAGATACCGTCAGCTTATTTCTTCAAAGTATCAATTTTGAGTTGACTGGATGACCAGTAGCACATTCGTGGGAAAATTAGCATCTCGTTAATGAAACCTCATACCATTCAAAGTTGCTTTCAAACTGACCCAAAGGGTTAGAGCTGAACTATGACTAAGGTTGTACCTTATTCCGTTATCATAGGGGTGTACATTTTGCCCTGATTTCATTTATCCTTACAATTAGTTCCAAGGTTGGTGGTTATAAACATTCACAGTGCGATGGTCACAGGAGAGAAAGCATGCCACACTTGCCGCCAATTAGATATAAATAACCACCCAATTAACCACTGCAGCTATTCGCTGCTGAGGTGCCTGTGTATGGGTCCACTGCAATTTCTTTCTGGAGCACATCAACACTCAACAGCAGCATAAGCACAACACCCAGCACACTGCCATGCACAACAAGGAAGGTTGACTTCAAACTGCACACATACTGCAATCACATTTCCTCAACTCATCAGTGTATACTTGACTACTGTGATGATAACCCACTATGGATGCATGAGCATAGTTAAATGTCAGTGATACTTATACTATGGTTAATGTACCCATTGTAAAGTACCTGGATCTATTCATGGTTACCTGCATGCTCTGCCACATGCAGGTAGATGGATATATGATGCATATATGTGGCGAGTTCACATCTACTACAGGCTGGTGTCAGAATAAATGGAAATGGGTACAATAACGCAAGAAGCCAACGTCACTGAACTTGTGACAACATTGTCTTGTAAATTTACATATGTTATTGCGGAAGCGTGTTACCAAGTGTGAGTGAGGGTGTATGAGGCTGCAGAAACACATGCTTGTGAGTGTGGTTAGAAGTGACAGTGTGCGAGGGTGAGATTTGTGTGGAGATGGATACAAGTGTGTGAGGGGCAGCAATCTGCCCTCCCCCCTGCCTGCCTGTACACAGAAAATGGGGCTGAGGTTCCAACACCCCTCCAGGTTTGCCCCATCCCCTGGAGAGAGTGAATGGCCACCCAGAGGAAGGAGGGAGGGGGGCAAACTGGCGGGGAGCCTGCCCGGGGTGGAGTGGGCTGGGGAGGTAGGGAGAAGGGAGAAAGGTGGGGAAGGAAGGGGTGAGGAGTGAGGGAATGGTGGGGAGAGAGGAGGGGGAGGCGCGTCCAGCTAACGCCGGGTAACACTTTCACTGTCAAACTCTCTCTCACTCACTCACCTCCGCCCGAAGAACTTGAGGCCGCCGAAGGATTTGTTTTGGTGGTGGTGGTGGTGGTGGTGAGAGGACACCGGGCTCCCGTCGGTCTCACATAACGCGGGCACGTCCGAGGACGAGGATCCGGACGCGCTGGACTCCTCCAACTCCGGCGCCAGCTCTTCGTCCCCTCCTTCGTCCATCACTTGTTTGTTGAGAGACTCTGTCTGTCTGTCTGTCTGTCTGTGTGAGTGAGAGTGTGTGGGCGAGATCAGGCTGTGCGCACACACACACACGGTCACCTCCTCATCCAGGAACCAGCCAGGGAGAAGAGGCCGGGGCTCAGAGCCAAGGCGGGGGGGAGCAGAGACAACGCCGGGCAGGAGAAGCCGAGCCGGGTCATCTGGAGCAAGGAGTCCCCACACTCAAGCAGCGCGACAGTGAATAAAGAGGGCAGGACCGAGCTCGAATGCTGGTCGTCTCCAACGCTGTTACTGTTGCTGCTGTTGCTGCTGCCACTGCCACCACTGCTGCTGCTGCTCTAGCGGGGCTGGTACGCGGAAGCTACTGGCTGCGCTGCGCTGGGCTGCGCTGGGCGAGCGGCGCGGAGCCCGGGGGAGCAGTGGCCGCAGCCCTGGCTCTGTTGCACAGGCTGCCTGCCCACAGATGATAGAGCGGAGCTGCCCGCTGCTCCAGCAACACCAGTCGGATGCTGCACGGTCAGAACAGGAAGTTTCATTGCCTGCAGTGAGAGGAGCGCCAGGACCCTGATAGTCGCCTGCTGATCTGCCTCCTGCCTGGAGCATGAATGAATGAATGAAACGAAACCTCCGGGGACTCGAGCAAGCGTCTGTTGCCCACTGGCCGGCCTGGGTGCCCGCTCCTCCCCGGGCCCCGCTGGGAGGGGGAGGGAGACCGTGTCTGCTAATCGTGGAGACTTGCCAAGTGTGGCTCGTCAGGATCAGCCAGCCATCCAGCGCTTTAAAGTGTAACCCGCTTTGATGGATGTCAACAGTCGAGGTTAATTTACTGCACATGTTTAATTTGTGTGCTATTGCAAAGGGGGCATTGATTCCCGAGTTTGTATTTCATGGACTGCAAACATTCAGTATGAATAAAATGTCAAGTTCTTCACCATTTCCCAGCCTGGTCCCGTTTTAGTTTGTAATTCCCCCATCATAAATCATCGGTGAAGTTGGGCATTGCACCCATTATCATTACCAGGCTGGCTAATGGATGTTAGACTGCAATAAGAGTTCACATTAACACAGCCCTAACCAACATCAGACTGTGCAGGAAGAAAGTGCAGATGCTGTTTTTTTTCTCTCCGAAGATAGACACAAAATGCTGGCGTAACTCAGCGGGCCGGGCAGCATCTCTGGAGAGAAGGAATGGGTGACGGTTTCGGGTCGAGACCCTTCGTCAGAGATCAAACTCTTCTGTTTATTTGATGACTGGTCCCGTACTCCAGCTATTTTAGTCACACGTTCAGGGGGCAAAATGCTTTCCAACAGTTTTGTCCAACCCCTTCATGTTCTGCCAATGAGTTACCAGGACTATTTCATCCGTGCAATTCCTGATTGGTTGTAGCTTAAATGTGTAGTCTCATTCTTCCAAAAATAACTCAAGTGGAATAAATAAAGTTGAAATGGCATTTCCTTATCTACTTCACTGAGAAGCAGTTAAGTTAAGGAGCAGGCATTAAAATCACAAATGTACCCTCAGTCTATTTTTCTTAGGCAGTCCCTCATGATCGAGGATGTCTTACTTCCCCCCTCTCATTCCTATGGCTGGCAAGAACAATGTGGGAATCGCAGTATCTTCTACAAATGAGAGGCAGCGGGCAGATTGTTCTTAATTCTGGACTACTCCGGCACTCTGAGGTACAATTGCTTCCAAGGTATAATGGTAATGTTGTACAGTATTTCTTCAAAGAAGCTTTGAACACACATGCTCAAATCATGCCTTGCTGTCACCTTCCCCTCAATCACCAATGAACCATTCTACATTTCCTTGCTCATCGTCTACTTTGATCTGTCGTTTTCACACCCTACCCTTCCATATCTCTAGTTTCCCTCTCCCCCTGACTCTCAGTCTGAAGAAGTGTCTCGACCTGAAACGTCACCCATTCCTTCTCTCCAGAGATGCTGCCTGTCCCGCTAAGTTACTCCAGCATTTCGTATCCATCCTTGAATCAATTATTTCATTGGTCCTTCCATGCCAGAGATTGAAATAAAGTGTTACTTTTCTGGGTCTGGTGTTGAACGAGTGAATGATGTGGCCTGACCAATTTAGCCAAATTAGTGCAACAAGGGCCCCAAAACTGAGGAGGTTGGCCTTTATTAAGGTTAATTTGCTCATCCTTCCATCGAATTTGGGGAATGTTGAGGGGATACAATTAATGGTCCAGGTCTCAGTACAGGAGCTTAACAACTGTTACCTCCAGATTCAAGAACAGCTTCTTCCTATCAACCATCAGGTTCTTGAGCCACCCTGCACAACCCTAACCATAACCTTAGTTCAGTAGCGAACCATTAAGGACTTTGCACTCTTATGGTCAGTCCATGTACATTGATTTTGCACTATCATGGTCTAATTACTTCTAATTACTAATTACGATAATTTATTGTCTACTTATTGTTGTTGCCGTATCCAAATTGCCTATAAATCTGCAGCAAGTAAAATGTAATTGTTCGGGTTCACATTCGGCACATGTGACAAATAAACACTCTTGACTCTTGTCTCCATTTTGAGTATAAGATATAGGAGCAGAATTAGGCTATTTGGTCCATCAAGTTTGTTCCACCATCCGATTGTAGCTGATCTATTTTTCTCCCTCACTCACTTTCGCTTGCCTTCTCCCCGTAACTTTTGACGCTCTCATTAATCACAAACCTCTCAATCTCCACTTTAAAAATACCCAGTGACTTGGCCTCCACCTCGCTCTGTAGCAATGAATTACACAGATTCACCACCCTCCGGCTAAAGAAATTCCTCCTCATCTCAATCCATTTATCAGATTGCTATTAGTTCAGTTCAGTTCAGAGATACAGCGTGGAAACAGGCCCTTCAGCCTACCGGGTCCACGCGACCAGCGGGTACAATTTTTACATTTACCAAGCCAATGAACCTACATACCTGTACGTCTTTGGAGTGTGGGAGGAAACCGAAGATCTTGGAGAAAACCTACGTAGGTCATGGGGAGAACATACAAACTCCGCACAGATAGCGCCCATAGTCGGGATTGAACCCGGATCTCCGGCACTGCATTCGTTGTAAGGCAGCAACTCTACCGCTGTGCCACCATGCCATGGTGGCCATATATTTGTAACTATAGTTTCTAAGTAAAACATCATCTTCGTGTAATTGGACATTAAGCGCATTGAAGACCATGAGATGGGAAGCAAGTAGGCTCTTCTAAGTGGCGAACAACAACCATACTGCAAAGTAGAGGCAGCAACATTACCGCTGTGCCACCATGCCATTGCACATAGATCATGATTCTATTTCGCAGTTTCTAAGTAAAACATGATCTTCATGTAATGTGGCGAATCAACTCAAAGAGCTGCAGTAGAGTTTTCATTCAAGGTCCTCCCATAATCAAGTTATTTGACAACAACCCATTCCAATGTGAGTCAGCTCAATTGGAGGCACCCATGTGAGCTTGACTAATGATTCCAGCAATGTGACTCATTGCAAAGGGGAGGTTCATGAGTCCCATGAGTGATTCCCAATGGGTCTCATGAGTAATGAGCTGAAGAGCTTCAGTGTTTGTTTTCATTCCAGGTTGTTATAATCTAGTTGATGGCACCCATGAGCTTGGCGTGGGGTGTATAAGATGTGAAGGGGGCATGTGCTGAAGCTTCAGCAAAGCCAGTCAGTTGTATGGATTGGACAGGATGCAATGTACCCAAGAACTGCAGAAGGTAATATTGAGCACAACATGGATTGATCTGTTCTCAGATCAACAAGGATTGATCTGAAACAATACAGCAGCATAGTGGAGAGCAAATGAACACAGAATCACACTGTTTGTGTCGAGCAGTACTATTTTACAATGTGATATGAAGATGATGCCATTTGATCCCACTCCCTCAAATTTTTGAGCAAATGTAACTGCACTGTCTTGCCATGAATAAAAGACCTATTAACCAGAAGTGACAAAAGTTGATGGCTGAGCCCATGGCTCTGGATTACATAGACTGTGCTGGCTCCATTTTTCTTGAACTCCCAACAGAAATGAGGATACCCAAAGGGCCTCAGAACTTGCCAGACCTGTGGGACCTTTACTGCTTAAGTCAAACTTCTGGTTGTAACCTCAGACCTGGTTGTCTCTCAGATGGACTGCAGTGAGAGTGCAAATAAATTCAAAGAGGCAGTGAGGAAGCAGTTGGTTCCTGGACAAGAGCAAAACTGTTGTGAGAAACCCAATCCAGCAGAAAAGCAAATAGAAACACACAGTACAAGACGATCAAAACTAATGAACAGGCGATGATTATTTAAGGAATTAGAGAGGTCTGGGATTAGCTCATTACCTTAGTCTCTGGGGATAAAATGCTAGCTCTATTTGCATATTAATAGTATCATCAAATTACTACACTAAGTGCTTCTGAATTTTAAAAAAACAAATTGCTGGAGTAATGCAGCGGGTCAAGCAATATCTCGTTGGCTATCCACGAACACAAGAGGTGCAACCTGACCCAGTGAGTTAATCCAGCACTTTTTTAAATAAACCAACATCTGCAGTTCCTTGTTTTCGATTGGATTCAAAGTCGTTAACAGATATTGTGGGACAGTCAGGTTAGGTGATATAGGGAGGGATTTGGGACAATGGGTTATGCACCTCATGTCTTATTTGTGTTTCCTTTCCTTTCCAGGTTCCTGATCAGTTATTTTCTCTTTCGCAACAGGTATCCAAGGCAGGGGTACTTCACGCAAGATCCAAGAACGGGTCCCGGTTTTTGAAGCTCATGACTCACTAAACACAGTCTACACAATGCAAGCCAATCAAAACCAACAAAGATATTAAAGACACACAAAAATGCTGGAGAAACTCAGCGGGTGCAGCAGCATCTATGGAGCGAAGGAAATAGGCAACGTTTCTGGCCATGGAGGAGACCCAGGACAGAGAGGTTGGATGGGGAATAGGAGGGGGAGTTGAAGTGCTGAGCCACCGGGAGGTCAGGTTGCAGGATGCAGACTCCCCAAGCAGAATGGCCAGAGCGAGCAACACCGGAAATTGGAGGAACAGCACCTCATATTCCGCTTGAGGAGTCTGCATCCTGCGGGCATGAACATTGAATTCTCCCAATGTTGTTAGCCCTTGCTGTCTCCTCCACTTCCTCAGCCCCCGGGCTGTCTCCTCCCATCCCTCAGCCCTCGGGCTCCTCCTCCTCCTTTTTCCTTTCTTCTCCCCGCCACCCCCCATCCGTCTGAAGAAGGGTTTCGGCCCAAAACGTTGCCTATTTCCTTCGCTCCATAGATGCTGCTGCACCCGCTGAGTTTCTCCAGCACTTTTGTGTACCTTCGATTTTCCAGCATCTGCAGTTCCTACTTAAACAAGATATTAAAGACAGCTGATATCTATGCATAGATATCTGATTGTGGATGATCAGCCATGATCATATTGAATGGCGGTGCTGGCTCAAAGGGCCGAATGGCCTACTCCTGCACACCTATAACTTCTTTACTATTGGTGGCGGGGGGGGGGGGGGGGGGGGGGGGGAGATAAGACAGACAGCTTAGGGAGTTATTGCAGTTTCAAAGGAATAGATTAAAAGCCCTGTTGAATTCAGAACAATACTCACATTAAGAGATTGTACAAGGTATTGTTCACTGCAATTAATCAAACTTCAGACATCATTGAATTTGATGGGATCTCTTAAATTCAAAGGCTGATGAATTATTGATGCAAAAGGGAAGCTCGATGGATCATTATCTATTAAATAAATCTCCATTTAATGCTCCAGAACCTGCCTCATTTGGTTTCTTATTTAAACTAAAAAAATAGACTTGTACGTATGTTAGGGCATTTTGAAATGATCTTATTTTCATTATCATTATTGTAACCATGCCCACATAGATAAACATCCCTCAGAAACGCAATGAAAGGTACAATCAGATGCCTGTTATCTTTTGGCAAAATGTCTTTCACAAAATGACCAGGTTATATTCCTGATCATAGTACGGATACCAAATGTAATACTTTTATTTTCTTAGGATATATTTTCCTATTCTGAGGTAAAGTGCTCTTTCATCCTGAGCTTATTCGAGTGATGGCGCCATAGAGTGTGGCAGCCTCGCCTGTAGCTGTTCGTTCTTCCGTTCTTCACCCTTTTAAAAATGTTTAGTTTGTTAAAAAGTTCTGGAGGCCTTTTAGTCTTTTTATGTGGAGGATGGGGATGGGGGGGGGGAAGGGGGAAACCGTTTTTCCAGTCCCTACCTGGGTGGGGATGCGTCCTTCCTCCAAGCCCCATCTTCGCCCCCCTCTTTGCGGCCTACCATTCGGATTGGCGCGGCCTTTCCTGCCGGAGACTGGCCAGAGCTTCGAGCTGTAGCTTCAGCACTGAGGTACCATCGCGGAGCGGGGCGATGCCTCACCCGGGTCGCTGTGTGGAGCTCTGGAGTGCCGACTTCAACATCGTGGAGCTGTGGTCTGCGGAGCTTCCAGCCGCGGCGGCGCTGACTTTATCAATGCGGAGCCTGGGATCTTTTGCCGAGGTCACCAGTGTTGGAGCTCCACCCAGCGTGGCCTGTGGACTTCGGGAGCCACTGAGAGCGTTCTTCCGACGCTGGAGTTCTATCATTCCGGCATAAGGCTGCTGGCCCTGACGGCATCCCCGGGCGCGTGCTCAGGGCCTGTGCTGCGCAGCTGACAGACGTCTGGACTGACATCTTCAACCTGTCACTTGCTCAAGCAGTTGTCCCCACTTGCCTTAAAGCCACCTCCATCGTGCCAGTGCCAAAACACTCCACTGCGGCAAGCCTCAACGACTTCCGCCCAGTTGCACTTACCCCCATCATCACCAAGTGCTTCGAGAGGCTGGTCCTGGCACACCTCAAAAGCTGCCTACCCCCCACACTGGATCCCTATCAGTTTGCCTACCACAAGAACAGGAGTACGGAGGATGCCATCTCAACGGCACTTCACTCCGCCCTCTCCCACCTCGACAACAGAGACACTTATGTAAGAATGCTGTTCATCGATTACAGCTCAGCATTCAACACCATTATTCCATCAAAACTGATCACCAAACTCGGTAACCTGGGCATCGACCCCTCCCTCTGCAACTGGATACTGGACTTTCTAACCAACAGACCCCCAGTCTGTGAGGTTAGACAAGCACACCTCTTCAACCCTCACCCTGAACACCGGCGTTCCTCAGGGCTGTGTGCTGAGCCCCCTCCTCTACTACTCCCTCTTCACCTATGACTGCACACCTGTACATGGTACTAACACCATCATCAAGTATGCAGATGATACAACTGTGATTGGCCTCTCATCAGCAACAACGATGAGCTGGCCTACAGGGAGGAGGTCCAGCACTTAGCAGCATGGTGCGCTGACAACAACCTGGCCCTTAACTCCAAGGAGACCAAGGAGCTCATTGTAGACTTCAGGAAGTCCAGAGGCGGCACGCACACCCCCATCCACATTAACGGGACGGAGGTGGAACGTGTTTCTAGCTTCAGGTTCCTGGGAATCAACATCTCCGATGACCTCTCTTGGACCCACAATACCTCTACTCTGATCAAGAAGGCTCATCAGCGTCTCTTCTTCCTGAGGAGACTGAAGAAGGTCCATCTGTCTCCTCAGATCCTGGTGAAATTCTACCGCTGCACCATCGAGAGCATCCTTACCAACTGCATCACAGTATGGTATGGCAACTGCTCTGTCTCCGACCGGAAGGCATTGCAGAGGGTGGTGAAAATTGCCCAACGCATCACCGGTTCCACGCTCCCCTCCATTGAGTCTGTCCAAAGCAAGCGCTGTCTGCGGAGGGCGCTCAGCATCGCCAAGGACTGCTCTCACCCCAACCATGGACTGTTTACCCTCCTACCATCCGGGAGGCGCTACAGGTCTCTCCGTTGCCGAACCAGCAGGTCGAGGAACAGCTTCTTTCCGGCGGCTGTCACTCTACTAAACAACGTACCTCGGTGACTGCCAAATCACCCCCCCCCGGACACTTATTATTTTTTATTCAAATCGTTTGCTATGTCGCTCTTCAAGGGAGATGCTAAATGCATTTCGTTGTCTCTGTACTGTACACTGACAATGACAATTAAAATTGAATCTGAATCTGAGAGGGCCTGAAACATCGGGCCACCGTAGCGTCGACTGCAAAGGCTTCAATAGGCTCTGACCACGGGTGAACATGGAGGAAGTGGAATGAACTTAGCTGCCTTCCCTCACAGTGGGAAACGCTGATCCCGCTGTGGGGGGGATGTCTTTTTTATGTTTAATGTTAAATTCTATTATGTTGAGTTTATTTTATTTGTGTGCTGCAATGGCAAGTCAAATTTCACTGCACCAACTGGTGTATGTGACAATGAACGTCCCTTGTCCTTGTCCTGTCTCTTCCAGGTGGTATAGCATAGCCCTTTTAATCATAATCATAATTTATTAACCGAGTATGTTTTGCAACATAGGAGGTATTTGATTTGCCATACAGTCATACCAATAAAAAGGAACAAGACACACAGAATACATTTTAACATAAACATCCACCACAGTGACTCCTCCACATTCCTCATTGTGATGGAAGCCGAAAAAAAAGTTAAATCTCTTCCCTTCTTTGTTCTCCCGCGGTCAGGTGCTTCGAACCTTCTGTTGATGGGATGATCTTCCTGTAGCCGGCGGTCAGGCCCTCTGTGTCGGGGCGATCTAGCTCCCACATCGGGGGATGTGAGGGCGATCGACCCCGGGTTGTGGCTGGTGGAACCTTCTGCGACTTTGGAGCTTCCCAACATTGGTCTCTACCCAAGACTGCGACCTCCTCGGTGGTGAAATCCGCAGGCCGTGGTTGGAGCGTCGATCCCAGGCAAGGGATCGCAGGATCCGATGGTAAGTCCACGGCCCCGCGGTGGGGCTCAAAGTGAGTCCTGAGCAAGGCCTTCACCTCCATGATGTTAGGCCGCAGAGCGACTGGAGATACGATCACGAAAACAATCGCATCTCTGGCAAGGTGAGAGATTGAAAAAAGGTTTCCCCCTGACCCCCTCCCCCACATTCAACAGACCATTAACACAAACTTTTAACACATACTAAAAATAACAAAAAGACTAAAAGACAGCCAAACTGTTGGTGAGGCTGCCATCGCCGATGGCACTACCTGTTGGTATTTACTATCTAAATCCAGGAATTATCAATGTGCAGATTGACACAAAACTCAGCGGAACAGGCAACATCTCTGGATAGAAGGAATGGGTGACATTTTATGTTGTGACCCCTCTTCAGACTGAGAGTCAGGGGAGAGGGAAACACAGAGATAAGGAAGTGTAAGATGTGAAACCAAGACATCAAAGGGGATGAGAACCAAGGAAAATGTAGAATAGATCATTGTAGGCGAGGAGAAGCTGACAACCACGCATACTGGGATAAGATTTAATCAAGACACCAGTCAGGCTAGTTGGAGAACGAGGAAGGGGAAAGATGGAGAGAGAGAGAAAGCAAGGATTACTTGACATTAGAGAAGTCAATATTCGTGCCGTGGGGCTATAACCTGCCCATGCAAAATATTATCAATATGCATTCAGGTTCGCCATTCCAGCTTCTTCCAGCATCCTGGCGACTAGCAAGTCAGGGAGACATGGCTCCACTAAAGCTAATGCTGCAGTAGATGTGACCTCTGCTGTCACTCTGTCACTGCAGTGACCAAGCATCCAGCAATGCCGAACCCTTTAAGTGTTGCATTGAATTTTAAATCTAAGCTTCATTTCCCGCTAACCGGAATGTAAAAAAGAAAATACGATACTTTATTTGAAGATGCAGTCTTCTTCCTCGTGTGCGGCCATCTTCCATATCACGTCTTTCCGGTCGGTCAGTGACGGTTGGCCGTCGGTGGTTGCAGTATTGGCTACTTCAGTCGGTCACTGTGGTACAGTTTGTGTCGTCAGCATTGCCCGGGTTGCGCCACGCGGAGGCTTCTGCTTGCATCCCGAAGATGCAGTAAGCAGAGACCACAGCTTGAATGGTGTGTTTCATACACATGCAAATATAATGAGATAATGAAATAGGTGAATTCCATTAAAACTAGTCCCTGGCAGTCGCCTAAAGAGTCGCCTAAGTGGGACAGGCCCTTTAGCATATTCTCTCTTTGACCACACAGGTTTCCACCTGCAGGGCTAATAGGCCACTGGTCCAGTGTGGGGGGGGGGTGAATCTTTTTAGCTGAAATATGTATCACCCCCAGCAATGTGCAACAAATATTACTCAACATCTCTTCCAACTTCCTGATAGCATGTTCCAGGCTCACAGGGTGAGACATAAGCTGCCTCAACACCTCAGCTTTGCTGTGAAATTTATGATTTACTTTGGAAAACTGGCTTTTTGTTAGCAAGGTTTGATGATGTGGATCAGTGTTTCCCCAAACATTTTCGGTCCCCATTCCCTTGGCTCCATGAACACATTGCAAATACCCCCTGACCCTACCCTATAAAAAGCATCATTCACAATAGCGAGTTGAGTAGTAGTAACTCACGCAGAGCACTATTTACTAACATTGCTAATAAAATAAAATGCTGGTTTAGGGACAATTACAAGCGTGAGTGCGCTAACAACACTGCTTAGACTATTATCTCAATATTTACGCATGAATCCTTAGATAATATGCAAGTAATAACCTAGGAAAGTTCCAAGAAATAAGATTTCTTAGTTCCTAGAAAAACAATGCACTTTTATAGGCCAGTGGAGTGGAAGGTAGTAGAACCAACCGAGAGCATGTCAAGTGTGTACTGACACCAACTTGCCCAGTGCCCTGTTCATCTCCGGCACCATGTGCCACCCCCTTGCCCCTTAGTCCCCCTTGCCTCAAGGTGTTGGCACAGCCCCCCAGGGGGTAGTACTGTCCACTTTGGCAACCACCACTAATGTAGATTATAGTTTGCATTGCAGTAGAACCATAGCCTCCCTATTATCCCCCTTCCCATAGGCAATCATTTCTTCAGATGCATGGACCTTGGAATTCCTTCTACAAACTTCCAATCCCTCATAAATATAAAAGAGCTTCCAAAAATTGAATCATAAACATCTTAACTGCAGGTGCAGGGATATTGATTAACTAACCTAAGTAACTAACCAAAAATTAAAAGCCCACTGTCTAATTAAGTATTGTACTGTTGCCATTAGACATCGTAAGGTCATAAGTGATAGGAGCAATATTAGGCCATTCGGCCCATCAAGTCTCCTCCACCATTCAATCATGGCAGATCTATCTCTCCCTCCTAAACCCATTCACCTGGCTTCTCCCCATAACCCCTGACACCCGTACTAATCAATAATCTATCTATCTACGCCTTAAAAATACCAATTGATATGGCTTCCACAGCCTTCTGTGGTAAAGAATTCCACAGATTAACCACCCTCTAACTAAAGAAATTCCTCCTCATATTTTTCCTAAATTCTGAGGCTATGACCTCTAGTCCTAGACTCTCCCACTAGTGGAAACATCCTCTCCAAATCCACTCTATCAAAGCCTTTCACTAATTGGTAAGTTTCAATGAGGTCCCCCTTCAACCTTCTAAACTCGAGTGAGTACAGGCCCAGTGCCATCAAACGCTCATCATATGTTAACCCACTCATTCCTGAGATCATTCTTGTAAACCTCCTCTGGACGCTCTCCTGAGCCAGGACATCCTTCCGCAGATATGGTGCCCAAAATTGCTCAGGTTACCAGAGTTATATCATTCTGGATTTAAGGCTCAGCCTTACTCACGTGTAATTTCTTGGCCCACAATTCATTGCAGTGCACAGAGAGGGCAGCGTGTTTAGAGATGCTGTTCATCAGATGAACCTGAAGAATCCAATTAATTCATTTGAAGAAAAGCAAGAAGGGTTTCCCACAATCCCAGAGCAATACGTGCCCATCATTTATTCATTTGCCCTTTGTCACATCTTGCTGTGCCGACCAGGTTTCCCTATCTCCCAGTGATCAAGTCTCAAGCAATTCACTTGTTACAATGCACTATGGGTCAGATGTCATAAAGCTTTATGTAAATGTGTACATCAGCTTCATCTCAGCTGCCTTCACTCCAAGTCAGATTATTCTGAGTCAAATCCACAGTCTACCACAAACCCTGTGGCTGCTAAAAGGCTCTCGGGCCAGCAATTGGTGGGTCCTGAAAAAAAGAGAGCTGAATTCTGTCACAACCGGTAGCCTGTGTACCTTTGTACGACGGGCGACGATCTTTCCCCCCAACCCTGAACTACTTCTCTGCTTTCTTCAGCACCTGATGAAGTTAAATTCTTAAGCTAGGCTTTCTATATTGAAAGTCAACCTCATCATGAGAGCTACGGGATTACCATGTTTTGGTATTAGCCTTTCTCTTTACTGTCACATTGTGGTTAGTCGCACTGTCACGTAAATTAGAGATGGTGTTCACTCTATAGTCATACAGCAATCTCGTTGCGAGGAGCGACGTAGCGTCCTTTCAGGCCAAGCGAGTCTGCCAAAACATAAACAATTTTATGACAAAAATTTGATGAGATGAGGGTATAGACAGACGTCTTGACGTGGGAAAAGCTTTTTTTGTCCCGATCCTGAGTCCGTAGGGATAGGATCTTTACAAACAAGGGGGGACATGACTTGAGAATTTAAGGGACTTGTATATTTTTAGGGGTGTTAAACATGAGGGGGGAACTTCTTTACTCAGCGAGTCAGCGTCGGTTAGAGCGTGGTGTGGGAATGACGCTTCCCAGTGAATGGTCTTTGGTGGAGGCGGTTCGTTTTTTTTATCATTTAAAAGTTTAATTGGAGTAGGTTATGGTCTGAGGGTCCGTGAAGGGAATGGGAGGGTTATGGTCTGCTGAGCTCAATCGGTATCACTGGCGACTCGTGGGCGATTATTTGTATGCCTTTTGGCACCGGACTAGAAGGGTCGAGAGTTGGCAGGTTGCCGTGCCGTAAGATTGCGTTGATATGGTTGTATCAGGGGATTACCACTCAGTCCTAAATTGCGTCTATTTCCCCCCAAAACAATCCCTATTTACACTCAAACGCAAGATTCACCCCATCAAAATCCACAGGGGGGACATACCGGAGCCAATTTACCCAAATGGTAAGATTACGATACACAAGTCTGAATCATACCGTCACTGGTAACCCCACGCGAAACTCAAGCGACTGAGCCTTTTTCCCTCCACTGGACAGATAAATGGTCCTGTCTGGATTTGCTCACACGTTTCCATCGCTTGTTGCTGTGAGCCCAATCTTAGTTAGGGCAAATTAAACCACAAACCCTGGGCTCTCTAGGCCACGTCGCTTTTTTGTTTGTTTGTGTGTCGCGAATTGACAACTTGGAGCACAAGGCGATTGAGCATTTATGTGGTCACTAGGTTGAATGATGCTTGTACAACTGAGCCTACTATCTCCCATTCACATTACCAGCCACCAGAGGGGGTCAAGAGGCTGAAACGGGGCGGTAATGGTGATGAGTGTGGGAATGCAGAAAATCTGGCCCACGACTGTGCCAGACATGGCCTGAGGACATCGTGATTTTGTCAATGTGTTCTGATCGCACCTTTACAGACTTGGTTTGAAATGCAGTGGCCTTCGACTGCATATTTGATTCGTTTTTCAGCAGTTATACCATGTCCGTGCCCATGTGGTTGCGATACAGGGGTAGTGAAGGGAAGATGTCAGTACTTTGGCTCAAGACTCTGCTATATTAAAGCGTGCAGCTCCGCGAGATCCAAGAATGGTTCAAAGTGCGTTACTTACACGGTGGATGAATGAACTGATGGGTGTACAGGGATGGGGAAGGTTACAGGACAAGGAGCTGACAACTTCAACACTGAGCCCACTGTTGAACAAGGGCAGCCCTGTATCGTCGTGTATGAGTAGGGCCACAAAAATGGGGGTATGGAGGAATGGAGTCATGTGAGGTTTTAGTTTAGTTACTTGTCACGTTGGTACTGAGGTACCAGTGAAAAAGCTTTTCGATCTGCAAGGAAAGCAGAGGAGGGGAATGGACTCGAGTTTAGACACACATCATTTCAGACAGTATTATGGCCCAGGATAGGGACTCCAAAAGACAGATGAGTTCGGGTACATGAGATGGGGTTATGTGTGGATGAGATTTGGTACGATGCTACAGGTTGCCAACTTGATCGGCATGGATTCAAGGTTGGGCCCATTATGGGCCTGTTTTGGTGCTCCCTGTGGTGACCACAACTGTTACAGGGATGGTCTTGGTCTGTTGACAGAGTGGATGTGGGCATGGTTCGAGCTGTTAAAGTGCCGTAAGCTTGCTCTAAGCTTGCAACTTACAGTCTGCAAACAGTTCTGGCTCCGCCTTACGTTGGAGCTGGACCAGCAAAATGGGGGTGTAAATTTGATGGCTTGGAAACACAGGTGTTGGTGGCAAGGATAGAGGATAATGGATTCGTCTTCATAACTGTAAGATATGTCAATTAACTCAGACCGAAATGTTGAACATGGCACCAAGGCACAAGAGCCTGCGAGTGGGGATGGCGGAACTGGACAAGGGATATTCGGTGGTGACGACCCCCCAGCTGAAATGGGGGGACATTTACACGCATTTCTGGTTAAGGTGATGAAATTTCCCTCATTGTGTTAGCCCGGGCAGGCACAGGCACATACCCGTAGTATGATCAGTTGAAAAACTCAGTCACAGGGTAAAAGCTTGGCTCTAAACTGAAGAAGAAATAAAGAATGGGATATCACTTGAGAGCCGGGGTTGTAAATAACTGAACCAGAGATGACCAAGTGCCGTGACAATTCGCACTATGCAGAGAGAATGCAGTGAAACAGGAAGATTCAGATTGGGAGCCAAACACAAAACGTTACCTGGGACCAAAAATAATCAAACACCACGATCCTTCAATATTCATTAATGAGCAACTGACAAGTGATCGTAGCAAGCAACGGGGTTTTTTTTTTTCTTGTCACCAGAGTTGAGAAAAACATCTACACATGGCAGTACTTAAGTGAGAACCCGCCATTTTTGCCTGCAAAAACACATGAGTTAAGAATACATGGCAACCAAGCTACCATAAATTCATATGAGGAACAGGAGTATATTGGTAATAATGACTGACCATATCTCTTTGGACAGAGCAATAGAATATGTAGACTTGCGATGATATAGCAATACTTCTATGACAAGGAGAATAATGAAAGGGCATGGAGGGAGCTACCCTGGTCTTATCTCGCATTGAGGTAATTCTATCTAACTATGTAGTAGTCAAACTAAATCCGATGGGTAATGCACGTACAACCCAAAATCAAGGTGGCTTCGGCGGCCCATTCAGTATATCATTATGATAGTATGGTAGGGCTCGTCTATTCTAATCCATTGGTTCATGGTAATTATTTATATTGTATGATTGCTCTTTTTTATGATTTTTAGTGGTCTTGATGATGTACCAGTGCCTGATGAACTTGTTCAGATATACAAGTACTATTATTTGGATATTTTACTGGCAATCTGTGTTTCTCTAGTGATGAGATAAACGTGTCCACACATGAATTGTTTCCTGTGGGGACCCCTACTATCCACTTTCTCTCGACTTACTATTCACTCAAGGCGACTCTTAGCTTACCTAACTGACGTAATTCACTTTCCTAATCCCAAATAACCTTCTATTGCTTACACTCTTACTTTCCTATTATCAGTATCATAGGCCTTAGATAAACACATGATGTTCTGGATAAAAGGGTATTCAAAATCTGGGAGAAACAATATATATCACTAAGCGGGACTTACACTTCAGCCGTGCCCACTGGAACACTGCTGGAAGGCGTTTGCAGCCCAGGCCACCCTGAATACTCACACGGACATTGATTCTATACATCCTCTGTTCTGGACTTTATCCAACTCCACCATTCAATAGTAGGCACTCGCCTCAAAACAGTGGACCCATATACCCGAATCAGTACAGAGCATGGATTGAACAGGCGGAGGTCAGGCATACTGCGGAAGCTACGGGACACCGCTTTCAGGTTCAGTGCGATCGCCTAGAGGCCTACAGTTCATCCAGGGCTAACCTGAAGCGGGGCCATCAGGAAGTGCACCACTGACCATAAGCTCAGGATTGAGGAGCACTTCAACAACAACTCCGACCCCCGAAGCATGTGGCAAGGCACCTCCAGGCCATCACGGACTACAAGGACCCTCCCAACATCACCCCCACATCCAGCGACGCCTCCTTCCTTGAGGAGCTTAATCATTTCTATGGCCGCTTCGACAGGGACAAATCTAGAGACAGCCATCAAGGCTGTGACTACCTGCCGGATCACCAACCCCTCAGACACTCACGACCCCTACGTCGTGTACGTGTGCGTGGCACTGAGTAGGGATAATTGACGTAAAGGCTGTCTGGCCATGACGGCATCCCCCGGATGGTCGCGCGTGCTCCGGGCCTGTGCTGCGCAGCTGACAGACGTCTGGACTGACATCTTTAATATCCTGTCACTGCCAAGACAGTTGTCCCCACTTGCTTTAAAGCACCTCCATTACGTGACAGTGCTCAAAACACTCAGCATGTGGCCAGCATCAAGCGATCATTACGACTCCGCACCAGTTGCACCATTACCACCATCATCACCAGTGCTTCGATGAGGCTGGTCCTGGCACATCCTCAAAAGCTGCCTACTGCAACTAACCCCATCAGTTTGGATCCGCTAGATCAGGAATGAACATAACGCTTTAGAGAACAGAGAGTACGGAGGATGCCATCTTCAACGGCACTTCACTCCGCCCTCTCCCACCTTGACAACAGAGACACTTATGTAAGAATGCTGTTCATCGATTACAGCTCAGCATTCAACACCATTATTCCATCAAAACTGATCACCAAACTCGGTAACCGGGGCATCGACCCCTCCCTCTGCAACTGGATACTGGAGTTTCTAACCAACAGACCCCACAGTCTGTCTGTGAGGTTAGACAAGCAAAGCATCTCTTCGAACCCTCAACACTGAACACCGGCGTTCCTCATGGGCTGTGTGCTGAGCTCCTCTACCTATCTCCCTCTTACACCTATTGATGCATCACCTTGTACATGGTAACTAACACCATCATCAAAGTATGCAGATTGATACAACGGTGATTGGCCTCATCAGCAACAACGATGAGAGCTGGCCTCAGGGAGGAGGGTCCAGCACTTGCAGCATGGTGTTGCCGGATCAACAACCTGGCCCTTAACTCAAAAGAAGACCAAGGAGCTCTACTTCGGTTGTGCGTACCTTCCGAGTCCAGAGGGTTGGCACGACACCCCCATCCAACACATTAACAGGGACGGACGGTGGAACGTGTTTTTTTCTAGCTTCAGGTTGTGGTCGAACCTGGGACGCGTCAACATATCGGAGATGACCTCTCTTGTACCCACAATACCTCTACTTCTGATCAAGAAGGCTCAGTCAGCGTCTCTCTCTTCCTGGAGGAGACTGAGAAGGTCCATCTGTCTCCTCCTCAGTCCTGGTGAACCTCTAACCGCTGCACCATGAGGAGCATCAGATCCTTACCAACTTGACGCATCACAGTATGGTATGGCAACTGCTCTTGTTTCCGACCGGAAGCGCTTGCAGAGAGTTGACGTGGTGAAAATTGCCCCAGACGCATCTCTCGCCAGCGGTTCACCCGGCTCCCCTCCATTGAGTCTGTGTCCAATAGCAAGCGCTGTCTGCGGAGGGCGCTGAGCATCGCCAAGGACTGCTCTTCACACCCAACCATGGAGTGTGTTTACCGCCCCCCCTGGCCCCCCCCCAGCGATCACTCGAGGCCTTATTTATTTTTATGTCCCAAATCCGTTGCTATTGTCGCTCTTCAAGGGAGATGCTAAATGCATTACTTTGTCTCGCTGTACTGTACATACTGACAATGACAATTAAAATTGAATCTGAATCTGAATGTCCTTAGGGTGGTATTTTCACTAGGTGTTTGACATGGACATTGTGAGCTGAAGGGATGTTCCTGGGCTGCACTGTTCTATGTTCTAAGATAGACACAACATGCTGGAGTAACTCAGCGGGACAGGTAGCTTCTCTGGAGAAAAGGAATGGTTGAGACCCTTCTTCAGACTGAAGAAAGGTCTCAACCTGGAACGTCACCCATTCCTTCTTTCCAGTGATGCTGCCTGTCCCGCTGAGTTACACCATCATTTTATATCTATCTTCATTTTAAACCAGCAGCTGCAGTTCCTTCCTACACTGTTCTATGTTCTGTTCTATATTTCCAGCATATGCAGGGTTTTTTTTTTGTAATGTTGCATCTTGACACGCAATTTCATTAACAGAAATATAATTATGGAATTGGAAACCTAAAGAATGTTTTCCTGAGGTCGCAGGAAAACTTTGACACCAGTGCTGCGATTCTAATACTAAACACAAAACTCTGTCTCTGTTGACAAGCTCTTTCTCATGTACGCATTCCGTCATGAATAGAGTTACCCAGGATAAAGTAAGCTGACTGGACATTAAAGTGCTTCAATGTTCATGGACGTGGGCAGGAACCCTATAAGTTACAAAGCATTTAAGAACGTGTACAATAGATGTACCAGATGCACTACAACCATCTGAGCCAATAAATAATTTTATTCATATGAACAAATCAATATTGAATTTAATCTACAAATAGGGATGTTTCAGCCAATTTGAGAATTAGAAAAAAAACTTTGAAATTGATTGGATCCTTTGTCCTTGTTTTTTCTGATTTAAACTAGCTGGGCTGTTTTGGTGCCAAACAAGTCATGGAGAGCTAACTGTGTATATGGAGCCCACAGGGGCCACAGTCCACCTTCCACATCATTGACCAAATATCTAACTGCTCTACTGGTATCCAAAGAGTTCTGGGCTAGACATCCTACATGGGACAACAGAGGAGGATGACTGAATTTTGGAGCCTTCCCTCACAGTGGGAAACTTTGATCTCGCTGGGTGGGGATGTCTGTGTTAAAGACTATCGTATTCTGTGCTCTTTGTTATTTGTATGGCGACCACACATTTCACTGTACCAATTGGTACATGTATCTTGTATCTACTGTGTAGCAGGCTTTCATCTGCAAAATATATTGACTAAAAACGATCACAATTCCCTGCAGGAACAGCAAGATTTGAGGAACGTATGCTGAATTCTACCTGTCCCAAGAAGCTAATGCCTCACAACTGGCATCATACCCCCGGAGGCTGTTTGGGTAGATGACAGCAACATCAGTCAATGGGCCATATAAGATTGATGCGACTAGGACAAATCTGAGCCATGCAAACGCGGGGGCTGGGTACACAGCTATAATCCTTCGTTTTTTAGTGATACAGCATGGAAACAGGCCCTTTGGCCCACTGAGTCTACACCGGCCAGCAATCCCCGCACATTAACACAAGCCTACACACACTGGGGACAAATTACACAAACAACAAGCCAATTAACCTACATACCTGTACATCTTTGGAGTGTGTGAGGAAACCGGAGATGTTGGAGAAAACCCATGCGGTCATGGGGAGAATGTACAAACTCCGTACAGACAGCACCTGTGGACGGAATCAAACACGGGCCTCTGGAACTGCAAGCGCTGTAAGGCTGCAAGCAACTCTACCGCTGCACCACCATGGTCACCCTGAGCTCCAATGCCAACTCCAGCACTAAAGGACAGATCCTTCCTGAATGCAATGCTTGGAATTCTTCATCTCCCAGGGAACTCATTTTTAATGGGACTATGGAAGGAAAAGGCCAAACTGACAATAACCTCTGCCCTAGTTGAGCTCCCCATAGGCAAGATATCCATTGGCGGTGGGCAACATATGGTGCCCTTGCTCCATCACAGACCCACACCACTTCAGGGCAAACCTGCCTCAAAGCAGCAGATTGTCGGACACCTGCCATTGCAGGAGCCAGCGCAATCAAGGTTGCAATGCCCACACAACTTCAGAGCTCCTGCATTTCAATCATAAGGGCTGCACAGTGGAACAGCTGCTGCCTCACAGCAGTCAAAGACCCAAGTTCAATCCTGACCTTGGGTGCTGCCGGTGTGGAGTTTGCACGGTCTCCCTGTGACTGTGTGGATTTCTTCCAGGTGCTCTGGTTTTCTCACACATCCCAAAGACATGCGGGTTTGCAGCTTAATTGGCTTCTGTAAAATTCCTTCTAGTGTGCAGGGAGTGAATGCCAAAGTGAATAACAAGGAACTAGTGTGAAACGAACATGTAACACGAAGATAGAGACAAATAGCTGGAATAACTCAGGAGGTTAGACATCATCACTGGAGAAAAGGGATAGGTAACGGTTCGGGTCAAGACCATTCTTCAGATTGAGAGTCAGGGCTAAGGAAACGTGGAATATGGGCCTGTTTCCATGCTGCAACTTTAAACTAAATTAAACTAATTCATACTTTAATATTGTGAAGCTATTATTTCTCCCGTATCCACCTATTGCTTGCCAGGCTTTGTTCTGCCCTCTCCCGCACCACAATCAGTCTGAAGAAGGGTTCAGAGCCAAAGTGTCATCTATCCATGTTCTCCAGAGATGCTGCCTGATTTACTGAGTTACTCCAGCATTTTGTGTCTATTTTTTGTAAACTAGCACCTGCAGTTCTTTGTATCTACATTTTACTTGTCTATTGTATCCTTGAAACAGCCATGAACCACCTCACAGTGACGTTTTCAAACACATTTTTTATGTGGTCGACACAAAAAGTTTAGTTACTACAGCTTTTTGTGTCTATCTTCAGTTTAAACCAGCATCTGCAGTTCCTTCATACGATTCTTTGTGTAGTAGGATTTTCTGGCCTTGATGACCATAACAGCTGCACTTCACCTTCCCGTGTTCCTTGTCAACAGTGATATAAAAGATGATGATAGACACAAAAAGCTGGAGTAACTCAGCGGGTCAGGCAGTATCTCTGAAGAAGGTGAATGGGTGACGTTGGTCGAGACCCTTCTACACAGTTCTTATTTTGTATTCTCACTGTCCCGATCTTTGTTCTTACTCAGAGCAGAGGGGTAGCTGTCAAAAAATACGCACATTCTTCTAATTGAACAACAATTCATTCAAAACCTCAAAACCTCACTGCCATACACAAGCTTGTGATTCTTGTGCTAAACTTGTCGCTTTACCTCCCCCCTCGACTCCATTCAAGGACCCAAACAGTCGTTCCAGGTGCGACAGAGGTTCACCTGCATCTCCTCCAACCTCATCTATTGCATCCGATGCTCTAGATGTCAGCTGATCTACATCGGTGAGTGCAAGAGTAGGCTTGGCGATTGTTTCGTCGAACTCGTCCGCTCGGTCCGCATTAGCCAACCTGATCTCCCAGTGGCTCAGCACTTCAACTCCCCCTCCCATTCCGAATCCGACTTCTCTGTCCTGGGCCTCCATGGCCAGAGTGAGCACCACCGGAAATTGGAGGAGCAGCACCTCATATTCCGCTTGGGCAGTCTGCACCCTAGCGGCATAAACATTGAATTCTCCAATTTGCGATAGCCCTTGCTGTCTCCTCCCCTTCTCAGCTCTCCCTCCGCCCTCGGGATCCTCCTCTTCCTTTTTTTCCTTTAACCTCTTCACCCCCCCCCCCCCCCCCCCCCCCCCCCCCCCATCAGTCCGAAGAAGGGTTTTAGCCCGAAACGTTGCCTATTTTCTTCGCTTCGTAGATGCTGCTGCACCCGCTGAGTTTCTCCAGCACTTTTGTCTACTTAAGTTGTGTACTTGTCGACTTAAGGATAAAGGGGAAATCCTTTAAAACCGAGATGAGAAGAACTTTTTTCACGCAGAGAGTGGTGAATCTCTGGAACTCTCTGCCACAGAGGGTAGTTGAGGCCAGTTCATTGGCTATATTTAAGAGGGAGTTAGATGTGGCCCTTGTGGCTAAGGGGATCAGGGGGTATGGAGAGAAGGCAGGTACGGGATACTGAGTTGGATGATCAGTCATGATCATATTGAATGGCGGTGCAGGCTCGAAGGGCCGAATGGCCTACTCCTGCACCTAATTTCTATGTTTCTATGTTTCTACCTTGTGATTCTTACAGATAATTTTACCATTACTTTTCCTCTTGGATTAGCGGTAATAACATTTGGAGCTTGCTAGCATCAGGTCAATGCTTATTATTCTTTCTGCATCCATCATCGTATTAGACACTATGTATTTGTTCTGGCAAAAGTTTGGATTTCAGAGCCACTGGATTAGCGAACACTGGAACTGTTCAGAGAGAATGCTCTGGTGTGTAGCCAAGACTGCCACCCAGTGCAGTTCTACAGGCAGTGCAGGGCTCTCATTCAATCAGCACCCTTCCCAGGCCACCATCTCGAATAAAACACTCAAACAGCTCCACTGTGTGGCCAATTCATCTGCATGCTTGGCAATACACTTCTGAAACTAGCATTCCACTCTGAGCTCCGTGCCAACAACAAAAGCACTTCTTGAACATTGTGAATTTCTTATTCTCGCTAACTCATGATCATTTCTAGCATGTGACTACTGAAACTAGGGGACAAAGCATCAGAAGGCTCAGAGCTTTTGTGTCTTGTATGGAGGTATAAAATGATCCAATAAAACCTAGTGCAGTTCTGGTCACCACACCGAAAGGAGAACATGGTTGTGTGCTGGAGAGTGTGCAGAGCAGATTCACCAGTTTTCGACATTCCCTATCTCCAGAGATGCTGTCTGACCGGCTGAGTTATTCAGCTTTTTGCATCTATCACCAGGATGTTTCCTGGATTGGAGGAACTTAAGTTAAGGGAAGGGATTGGAGGAGCTTAAGTTAAGGGAAGAAATTGGACAGGTTAAACCTGTTTTCCCTGGGCCAACGGAGACTGAGGGGTGACCTGATAAGAGATATATAATGTATAAAGGGCATTAGAAGTAACAAACCTGGTTTTGACGCTCTGGGCTATAGGAAAAAAGTTGGGCAAGTTAGGACAATTCATTGGAAAGCAGGATGCTGAATGGTTATAGAGGTGTATGAAATCATGGGTTTTGTACCCAGGGTAGGAGAATCAACAACTAAAGGGTAAAGGTTTAAGAAGAGAGAATAAATATTTAATAGGAACCTGAGGGGCAACTTTCTCATATAGTGGATAGTGAGTATATGGAACAAGCAGTAGTTGATGCAGATAAAATAACACCATTTTAAAGACAGTTGGCCATGTACATGGATTGGAATGGCTTCAAAGGATATGGACCAGGCTTGGGTAAATGGGATTAGCTTGGAATGAGGCATCTTGGTTGGCAGGGTTGATTTGGTCCTTTTTCCATGCTATATTGCTCTATGACAGAATCAAACACAGACTGATGGTCACCATCACATTGGTGAGAGCTCCATGTGCCAAATTGATTGCCATGTTTCCTATGTTAAAACTCCAAGTACCATGTTTGTTGTGAAATTAAAGATATTCCTTTTTATTTGCCTATAAACTCAACCCCTGACTATACTTAGAGACGGAGATACAATTTGAAGCAGGAATGGGCCATTCAATGCCTATTCCTGCTTCTTGTTGATATGTTAAGCCTCAGGACCATAACATAGAAACAAAGAAAATAGGAGCAGGAGGAGGCCATTCAGCCCTTCGAGCTAGCACCGCCATTCATTGTGATCATGGCTGATCGTCCCCTATCAATAACCCCTCTGTGGCAGGGAATTCCATAAATTCACAACTCTCTGGGTGGAAACGTTTTTTCTCACCTCAGTCCTAAATGACCTCCCCTTTATTCTAACACTATAGCACTATTCAATAAGATCATGGCTGATCTGACTGTAACTTCAACTTTGCATTCTCACCTTAATCTGGATAAAATTTCCCTCTTACTCATTAAGAACATGTCTCACATTGACAAAAAAGTTTGTAGACTACCATCTCCCTTTAAGGAAGACACACGACTCTTTAAGAGAGAGGAAAAACATTTAATTAACGATTCCCATTTAGGCTTCATAGGTAGCTTCCTCCCATATAGAATTTGAAAATCATTGCAACACAGGGACAAGACCAATTAGCAAAGTGTCAGTAACCCTGTCCATGAGAGATCATGCCAGCAGGAGCAATGTCTCATCAGATTGAGGCATCAATCCTGCCTTCACTGAGACTCAGCTAGGATTAGTTGCAATGTTCAGCATGAATGAAATGTTTAATGGTTTATGGCTAAAAATAAAATCCTCAGTTCGGTATTATGTGAATTTTCAGTGGATGGGAATGTGATCTTTCAAGATATTAATTCTGTCACGTTGAAATAGAAAATGCTGCAATCATTCTAGAGCTCAGAGGGAATAGGATTTCTATTGGGAGGATTAGGGGTAAGTGATTGCAGATAGATCAGCCAGAACTGCTGGGAATGCAGTGTCCTGTCCAATTTAACTCCATTGTCAACCAGCAGCAAGCCTGGTTAACTGCTGTGATGGAAAAACCTGTCAAACAGGGACAGCCTTTTGGACCGAGTCTGACAGTCAGAGAAGATGATGACTTGGTGAGAGTGGGAGGTACATTAGGTAGCATCCAGATGTGATCACTGTGGGAGGGATGGCAGGGTAAAAGATGGGAGGAGGTTTGTTTCAAGTTTTGCCAGATGTACTGATCTGCTGCGTCAGGCACATTGCATCTCTCATGGCCTGACCTAAGGTTGACATCACTTTTATAGTCAATGGAACTATGTACTGAAAGTTTCTCCTATCCCCCACCCACTCCCATTACATTGTTTGTGCTGCATTGTTCCAAAATTTCACAGAGCTAAATGGTATCATGCATTAGTTAGTCCCAACTTACCTCCCAACATCACATGGCGCAGCCGAAAAGTCAGTCGGGATAGCCAAGGAGGCTCTAAAGAAACAGGTTCTTGAAGGGAATTTGAAATTCAGTATGTCACAGCGGTTAGTTAGTTTCTTACTGCACAACTCCACAGTCAACCATAGGGTTTACCCCAGCTGAACTTCTCATGAAAAGAAGGTTCAGAACTTGACTGAATTTGATTCTATCTATCCTGCCTCCCAAGGTTAGTCAAAAAGTACGTAGGTTCAATACACATGATTAGGTTTGTGTTCACAGCCCTGCTCAGTACCACAACCTGACTCTCTCCCTAAACCAGCCAAGAGGTCAGAATGAGCGCATAAACCAGTTGTTAGATTAGGTTTGTAAAGTCCATTGTAAAATAAAGAAGACCCACCACACTGGCAATTGTTTGACAGAAACCCATGTCTGTTTCTGTCGACATGCCACGACAGCAGTATCTCACTCACGTCTATAAATCTGATTCTGCAAACTGGTGCAATGTTGCACTTGGTTGATTTACCTCATTGAGCGATATTGGGGTGGAAATTTGATCAATTTGCTAAATGTGTTCTGCGATAACCTTTGTGCATTGAATTCTGTTTTCGGAAAGAAGAATCCACTGACTGTAACACTTATTTCTGCAAGCCCTTCAAACTGGGGGATGGCAGTTTCATCTGACACTTTAACCATATTCCGAAAGAACATGAATGGAATCATTCATCTCTGCTTTGAACTCAATTATCAGTAAAATTGCAATTGATAGAACAATTTCCGTCCAGGACTTGACATACGATCACACCACTCATTCACTCAATTTACTCAGCCTCTCTGGAATCCTATACAAGTGGTTGACTGTCTTTGATCATTAGAGCTAACAACCTTGCTTATTGACGTCACAGTTAAACAGTGCAGAAAGAGGTCATAAAGCCCATTATACCAGCCTGGACCTTTGAAAGTTTTCATTTTTCTGCTGCAATGCATATCCCCTGTGAAAACTCTACACAATTTTTCTTTCTCTTGTACACTAAGTCATTATCTTAAGGGTTAGGATCATGAATTTTCATAGAAAGCCGAAGAACATCGATACCACCAAAGTCCCCTCTTATGAACTCAATAAATATAAATATTCTTTAAAATGTTCGAAAAGCAGTAACACTTAATCTGAAACACTTTAAAGTACTTAAATAATAAAATTAATTATATCAGCAAACACTACTGACTATATGTTATATTCAGTGCCTCATGTTCTTTTCATTTTGGAGACAAACAGATTTGATTGTTTTGAGTTTTAGAGGCATTTACAATCCCCCCCCCCTCCCCCCATCCATAATCATACTTTATTAGCCAAGTATGTTTTGCAACAAATGAGGAATTTGATTTGCCATACAGTCATACCAATAATAAGCAACAGAACACACAAAATACATTTTACATAAACATCCACCACAGTGACACCTCCACATTCCTCACTATGATGTAAGGCGAACAAAAGTTCAAACCGTTTCCTTCTTTGTCCTCCAGCAGTCTCTTTGGGGCGATCAAGCTCCTGCATCGGGAGGGAATCTGGGGATCAGGGCGAACGTCTATGCGGCTTCGGGAGCTTCCCGAACGTCATGCGTCTCTTACCCGAGACTTCCCGCTCCTTGATGTCTAATGTCCGCAGGCCGCGGTGCGAGCGTCGATTGATGTTAATGTCCGCAGGCCGCAGTAAATCCACGCCCCACAGAACCCTGGCCGCATGCGGCATAATCGACCCGCTGATTGACCGCTGAAGTCAGCTATGTGGACAGATCTGCCGGCTCTGGCCTAGCCGGAGTTCCAGAGCCTTGGTCGCAGGGGGAAAATTTGACCCGCGATCGGCGCGGAAGTCCCGATGAGGTCAAGATCAGCTGCCTCACCTGGCCTAGGCACCACATTTTCATGGAAACTTCCAGGGGAATTTTGTCCGGATTAAAAGAAAGGCCAGGACACTAATTGCCGGTAAATCGGTGGTGGACCTGTATGTGGCACATACTGTGCAGATTCAGGCCACACAACGTATTCAACTAATTCTGTCAGCATTACCCTCTACTCACTTTTCTCTTTTTTTTTTAAATGCAGTACTGCCCACGATAAGGAATCAAAATAAAATCTGCAGATGCTGCAAATCTGAAATAATATGTTCAACAGATCAGGCAGTGTATTTGGGACCAGAAAAGAATTGCCCTTTTGACCCATATTCAGTTCTGATGAAAGGGGTCTGACATGAAACATTAACTCTGCTTCTCTTTCCACAGATTCTGCTAAGTCTAAAAATGTTCACTTTTTATAACCATTATGGCAGCTAGTGCCACATTCTCAGTAAAGATGCTTCTCGATTCTCGATTGAATTTCTTGGAGATTATCGAGACAACATTAGTTTTTCGGCTTCTTTGTAACTGGAAATATTATTCCCTAGAAATTCATCCCCAACAAGTTCTGCTAAATGTGATACAGTAGCAGTACATGGTAGTAGTTTGAACGCCACCGAACAGTAATAAATTGCTTGGCATCTGTGTTGAGCCAAGAGTACTTTACATGACTTTAAGGGCCCTAAGGTCCACTTCAGCCTTTTTCTTTGATCGAGACCTAAGTCTTGTCCTGATAGAAGTAACTTCCTATCTGATATTAACCTTTTTTCCATCTTCCTCAGTGTTTCATTTCAGCTATAATAATGACAGCTACATTTGTGCACAATGCTGCCTCTGGCAGCCTCAGGTTTGATTCAAGTATAATCAAACCTCTGGTTTTCAATTAACACTAGAAACAAACATTTATGTTTAGATTTTCTTTTAAGGGACTTATTAAATTACTTTGAATGACTTCCAGGATCAATTTGCTCCTCTCCCCCAATTTAGTTTAGTTTAGAGAAACAGCCCGCTGAGTCGGCACTGAACAGCAAACCCCACACACTGACACTATCCCACACACACTAGGGACATTTTGTTTTACATATATAGCAAGCCAATAAACCTACAAACCTGGACGCTTTTGGAGTGTGGGAGGAAACGGAAGATCGCGGAGAAAACCCATGCGGTCACGGGGAGAACATACAAACTCTGTACAGACAGCACCCGTAGTCAGGATTGAACCCAGGTCTCTGGTGCTATGAGGCAGCAACTCTACCGCTGCACCACTGTGCCGCTCGCTCGCCACCTTACCGCCCAATCAGATTATTATTTTTCAATACACAAACCCTTTATTTTTCTTAGTAAATCAAAATACATTACCATTATTGCTTTATAATTCTTTTGATAATATATGCCAATCACTAGTTTATTCCTGTTAATTACTTTTCTTTACTGCCATATTAAGCCCTGCTACACCATATAAGAATTGGTGCTACACCACCTGCAAATTCAGACATTGCATTCTTTATTTCAACATCTAAGTTATTAATATAATCCATTAATAACCACAGTAATCCCAATACTGATCTTGTGATGTTTTTTGTCTTGACAAGAGGTATGGAAACAATTGTACGGATCGTATCAGATCAATCCTCCATAACTGATAGCCATGCATGAATCACACATCACACTGAGTGAGTGTCCCCCTCATCACAGAAAATAGCTAATAACAAACCAACGATAGATAAAACCATAGAACCAATAACTGCCATCAGATTCCAGGACTAATTGGATAGGACAGGTTTGGAGGGATATGGACCAAGCGCAGGCAGGTGGGACTAGAGTAGCTGGGACATGTTGGGCATGTTGGGCCAAAGGGTCTGTTTCCACACTATGACTCTAATTCACAGACTCTATAGGTCAATCGGAAACAATTTTTCGATATATTTTGTCTTCAGTTTACAAGTCTCTTAAATTCAGTTTAACATCATCCCAATGGTGGAAGTATATATTTACAAACCAATCAAAGCCATATATAAAATCATATTTTACTTGTGTCTTCCTGGTACAATACTTGTTGGAGGATGTATTAGTGCAATAAAAGTATACCATAAAGTCTAGAAGAAGCATCTATTTAATAGGCCTATTGAGCTCTTAGATGTTGTGTTCAGATATAACAGTTTTGAGCAATAGTTTTCACATTCAAACAGTTTTATAGAGTCACTTGGAGCTCATTAACTCTTCTGCAGGAATAAAAGCAGTTTACACTCGTAAATGCAGAGTTTACAAGGCAGTGAGGCATAAGGAGCACTTCAGGCAATCCAGCTGTTGCCTCATAGCTCCAGTGGCACCGATTCAACTTAAGAATAAGGGCTAAACCATTTAGAACGGAGACGAGGAAACACTTCGTCACACAGAGAGTTATGAGAGTGGAATTCTCTGCCTCAGAGAGCGGTGGAGGCCGGTTCTCTGGATACTTTCAAGAGAGAGCTAGATAAGGCTCTTAAAGATTGCAAAGTCAGGGAATATGGGGAGAAGGCAGGAACGGGGTATTGATTGTGGATGATCAGCCATGATCACATTGAATGGCGGTGCTGGCTCGAAGGTTCGAATGGCCTCCTCCTGCACCTATTGTCTATTGTCTATTGTCAACCCTGACCTTGAGTGTTGTCTGTGTGTAGTTTGCACATCTCCCCACGACCAGGTGTTCTGTTTTTTTCTCCCGTATTCCAAATATAGGCGGTTGGTAGATTAATTGACCATTGCAAACTGCTCCAGTGAGTAGGTGAGTATTCCAATCTGGGGCAAAAGGATAGGATGTGGGGAGAATATAGTGGGATTAATGTACAAGTACTATAAATGTAATGTAAGTGGATGCTTGATGTGTTGACTTGACCTGAAGGGCCTGTTTCCAATCCGTGACTGCAGTGATATATGTATGTGTGCGCTGACCAATAAAACACATATGCTTCTTCTTTCGTGAGAGTTCCCAGTGTGTTACTTGAAGCTGTGCAAAGTAAGGGAAAATGTATAAGTGTAATGCAAAGTTTATCATATAGCATAGAGTAGGCAACTATTTATCATCTGTATTGAACTCTTAGATACTGGCTCCAGATATAACAGTTCTGTTGAGCAGGTCGTACTCCAAAGAGAAGACACAAGAAACTGCAGATGCTGGTTTACAAAAAAGGCACAAAGTGCTGGAGTAACTTAATTGGCCAAGCAGCATCTCTTGAGAACATGGACAGGTGACATTTCGGGTCGATACCCCTCTTCAGACTGGATCCTGCATGACCCACTGACTTACTCCATTATTTTGTGTCGTGCTTTCAAAGAGTTTTATAGACTCACTTGGGGCTCATTAATTCTTCTGGTAGAGAAAAAAATATTTTGCAAGAGTGCATGCAGAATTTACAAGGCAAAGCAACATTAGGATGACAATCTATAATCCAAAGGAGTACAGTAATCCATATACCTATCCAATATATAAAGCTGGGCTTTTTTAGGAGTATAATATGAGCTACATTTTAAATTGTAAAGGGTCTCACTCCATGAGAGTGGTTGTCAGCTGTTGCAATGACTAATCATTGTGAAATGACACAGCTAGTATGAGATGAAGCAGATTCTGGGTGGGTCTCAAGCAACAGAACACCCATTCTCAGTTAGCAGAGAAGAGAAGGAGAAGTACAGACTTTTTGTAGGGCCTCTTGCAAATTCAAGACATCCAAAAGTGCTCAATGGTCAATCATACATTTTTGAATTTTAGTCTTTACAAAAGGGTAAGGGATGGGCGAAGGGGGTGTTAGGGAGTGAATTGCAGGGAGATTCAAAACACAAGACATGTGAGTTTAGAGCAGTAGCTGAACACTGCCTATGGTGCGCCTGTGTACATTTCAGCAGAGGCTGAACTGAGGCAGAATTTCATTTTAAACCAAAGAGTGAAATTTCGATCTCATTTAAATTAGTATGTAACTAGTAACTTCCTTCCTGAGAACAGAATAGACATTGCTCTACATCTCTTCACTGCTGGCTCCTCAGAGCAGTTTGAGCCAAACCACAATGACACATGGAATTTGTTTAAATTGGGAGGCAGCAGAAACAACTCCAATTGTATGCAGAAGATATCCCTCAGGTTCCCATCAAATCTTCCCCACCTCACCTTAAGCCTATGTCCTTACGTTTGTGATTCCCCTACGCTGGACAAGAGACTCTGTGTGTCTACCCAATCTATTCCGCTCATGATTTCATGATGAATTCATAGCGATTTCATATTTGCTTGATTAAAATACAATGTGGAGTAACACAGTCCTGCCGCTGCAGAAATTTAGTGTACAGATTGAATGGCAACATCTTGCTCAATAACTGGGTGGGTTTTTAACTCTTGTGGTGAAGGCTTCTGCAAATAATCTCCTTCCCACAGAAAATAATTATTACATCCAATAGATAAGGAATAATTTGTAAGGGATAGATAATTATCATAAAATGTAAATTAATTTGTGAAAAAGCAAATGGATAACGAGATGCCTGTAGATGGGTAGCAGTAAAGTCTGCGAGAACACAATACTTTTCCGACCTTACTTCCAAAAACACCCATAACTCCAAGGTCCTTTTTTGTACCATTACCTCTATCATATGTTCTGCCCTCAGTGCCAGCTTAGCTGGGTCCCCTGCTAAGTGCGAAGAATTTAATACATTTTTCACCAGCAAGTTAAGAACATCAGATTGAATATTTCCCCTCCCATCCGTGACCTAGATGTCTCATTGGTCTGTTCTTCAAAATTAGACTGTTTCCAACCCGTTACTCTACCCTCCCTTGTAAAGCTGGTCACCACTATGAAACCTGCCCCCTGCCCCCTCAACGTTGTCTCCTCTGCCCTTCTGAAGAATGTCATTGCAATAGGCGGTTCCAGTATCCTCTCCATCATCAACAGTTCTCTGGCCAATGGCACTATTCCTACCTGTTTCAAGCACGCGGTGGTTCAGCTCCTCCTGAAAAAACCTAACCTAGACCCCACCTTGCCTAGCAACTACAGACCTATTTCCAAACTGCCCTTCCTTTCAAAAGTCCTTGAAAAGGTCATTTTAAATCAACTTATGCCTTACCGTCACCAAAATACCATCCTGGAAAATTTCCAATCAGGTTTCAGGGCCCACCACAGCACAGAGTCTGCTTTGTTGAAGGTACATAAAGACTGACTTCTCACCATTGACTCTGGCGACTGTGCAATCCTGATCCTTCTCGACCTCAGCGCAGCATTTGATACAGTCGACCACACCATCCTAATTGACTGTCTCCGGTACGGGGTTGGTATTTATAGCACTGCCCTAAGCTGGTTCATCTCCTTCCTCAAAGATAGGAGTTTCTCTACAAACATTGGCAACTCTTTCTCATCCCCAGCTAGCCTTTGCAGCGGGGTTCCACAAGGCTCCATCCTAGGCCACATTCTCTTCTCCTTGTATATGCTCCCCTTACGCCAAGTCATTCAAAGGCACGGCATTTCCTTCCATTTCCGACACACAACTTTGTCTCCCCTCTGAAACCCAACAACCAATCTAATCTTCTCAGCCCTATCCACTGCCTCGAGGATATAAAGTGTTGGATGGCCCAGAACTTCCTCCAACTAAACGAGAGTAAGTCTGAGGTCATCCAACTTGGCCCATCGGACTCAATCAAAACGATAGCAGGCAGCCTTGGAAGCTTTACCCCATTACTCAAACCTCACGTCAAAAACCTTGACATGATATTTGACACCGTGTTGAAATTTGACAAACAAGTCAATGCCGTGGTAAAAGCTAGCTTCTTCCAGCTTCGGGCAATAGCTAAAATAAAACAATTCCTCCAATTTGACGACCTCGAAAAGATCATCCACTCATTTATCTCCTCCCGCCTTGATTACTGCAACTCCATTTACACTGGCATCAGCCAATCATCCCTGTCCCACTTGCAATTGGTCCAAAACGCCGCAGCGAGACTCCTGACGGGCACCCAAAAAAGGGACCACATCACCCCGATTCTGGCCTCTCTCCAATGGCTCCCAGTGCGGTTCCAAATCAATTTCAAGCTCCTTCTTTATGTATACAAAGCCCTTAACGGGCTTGCCCCCACCTACAACTAAAACCTCCTTACCCAACATAACACCTCCAGGTCCCTCAGATCGGCCTACTTGGGGCTACTGACCATCCTGCCACCACCATGTTTCACAGTGGGGATGGTGTGTTCAGGGTGATGTGCAGTGTTAGTTTTTCGCCACACATAGCATTTTGCATTTAGGCCAAAAACTTCAATTTTGGTCTCATCTGACCAGAGCACCTTCCTCCACATGTTTGCTGTGTCCTCCACATGGCTTGTTGCAAACTGCAAACGGGACTTCTTATGACTTTTTTTCAACAATGGCTTTCTTCTTGCCACTCTTCCATAAAGGTCCGATTTGTGGAGTGCACGACTAATAGTTGTCCTGTGGACAGATTCTCCAACCTGAGCTGTGGATCTATGCAGCTCCTCCAGAGTTACCATGGGCCTCTTGGCTGCTTCTCTGATCAATGCTCTCCTTGCCCGGCCTGTCAGTTTAGGTGGACGGCCATGTCTTGGTAGGTTTGCAGTTGTGCCATACTCTTTCCATTTTCGGATGATGGATTGAACAGTGCTCCGTGAGATGTTCAAAGCTTGGGATATTTTTTTATAACCTAACCCTGCTTTAAACTTCTCCACAACTTTATCCCTGACCTGTCTGGTGTGTTCCTTGGGCTCCATGATGCTGTTTGTTCACTAATGTTCTCTAACAAACCTCTGAGGCCTTCACAGAACAGCTGTATTTATACTGAGATTAGATTACACACAAGTGGACTCTATTTACTAATTAGGTGACTTCTGAAGGCAATTGGTTGCACTGGATTTTATTTAGGGGTATCAGAGTAAAGGGGGCTGAATACTTTTGCACGCCACACTTTTCAGTTTTTTATTTGTAAAAAAATTTGAAAACCATGTATCATTTTCCTTCCACTTCACAATTATGCGCCACTTTGTGTTGGTCTATCACTTAAAATCCCAATAAAATACATTTACGTTTGTGGTTGTAACGTGACAAAATGTGGAAAAGTTCAAGGGATATGAATACTTTTGCAAGCCACTGTATGTACCACTGTATGTAGCACGTTAGTACTTGCACCAATGTAAAGCACTTTGGTCAACAAGAGTTGTTTTTAAATGTGCTATAGAAATAAAATTGACGACTTGATATTACCAATAATGTTATTTCATGAAGTGCCTCTCAAAAAACAGTTAGGATTACTTGAAGCTCATCGGATTTAAGGCATCTTATAGGACTCACGCTGAAACTGTCTGGTGGTAGGAGAGAGAGAGTGTAATGTTATGATTGACTATTCAAGCATTTGAATCTCTCATGGATCTTTATTGGGGCTGGAACTATTTACAGTATTTATAAACCACTTAGATGATAGGGACACAAAGTTGAGTCCATTCGGTTAGTTGGCTTTTCGGCATCGTTTCCGTTTGGTTATTTGGCTTCCACTTCTTCGCTTCGGCTTCTCGTCCTTCGACGCCACGTCCACACACGTTGTCACTAAGCTTACTCTCAGTTGAGAATTCTCCTCCAAGCTGGCTCCAAACCAATCTCAGAAGCCCAGCATGATGCCAAGCCTCCCAGTTGAAAAGATTCTAGAGCCCATTTATCCATGACCCAGACAGGTCCAGATGCTGACATATCACAAAAATGGACACTAGTCACAAATATTCCAAAAACGCAAGATTCATTGAAATAAAACATAATTGAATAAATATTTTACTCTTAATTAACATAATTAAATGGATAAACGCTATTAAAGATAATTAACAATGAAGTGCATTTTAATTAATTCTATTACCTCATTAAATAATAAATTATCACGCCTGCTTCTTAGTTTTGCAGCTATTCAACGAAATTAACGCGCTAATTTTTTCCTGTGTCAGGTCGAACTGGCACAGATCCAATGAACAGTCAGTGTTCCCAGCATCAGTGTTGGGAAATCAGACTTGAACATTGTGAACAGATTTGATAATATATATGAAATGCCTTGAAACGTCTGCATGTCTGTGGAGGAAACCTGCCAATTAACACTTTGGGCAAGTTACAAGATACAAGATACATTTAATTGTCATTTGGACCCCTTGAGGTCCAAACGAAATGCCGTTTCTGCAGCCATACATTACAAACACATAAACCCAAGACACAACATAATTTACATAAACATCCATCACATCGCTGTGATGGAAGGCCTAATAAACTTATCTCTCCACTGCACTCTCCCCCCCCGATGTCAGAGTCAAAGTCAAAGCCCCCGGCTGGCGATGGCGATTGTCCCGCGGCCATTAAAGCCACGCCGGGTGGTGCGAGGTCGCACACCGGGTCTTGGTGTTAGAGCCCCGGTGTGCGCTCGCAGAGTCCCGCGGCCATTCCAAGCCGCGCGGGGCAGTGATGTTAGGCCCCGCTCCAGGAGCTCTTCAACCCCGCAACTCGGGCGGGGGAAGTCGCCATTGCGAGAGCCCTGAAAAGCGGTCTCCCTCCAGGGAGCCGCGGGCTCCCGGTGCCGCCGTCCACAGACCTGCCGTTGGAGCCTCCGACTCTCCGGTAGCAGCAGCAGCAGCAGCAGCAGCAGCAGCAGCAGCAGCAGCAGCAGCAACAGCGCTCCTCCACCGCTCCACCCGCTCCGGACTCGGCCAGCCCCGCGACGGCGACGGTGAGTCGTAGCACCAGAGTCCCCGGCTTCTTCCTGTTGGAGGCCGCTCCTCGTTGCGGCCCCAACGACAACGGAAACCCGACGAGAAAGGTCGGGTCTCCAGTGCAGGGAGAGATTTAAAAAGTTTCCCCACCCACACACACACACCCCAACAAAAAATAACAAAAACTACATTAAAACACAGACAGAAAATAATAAAACGCGGACAGACTGCAGAGGCCGCTGCTGACCAGAGTCGCACCGCCCACCGGATCACCGGATTGGCATCTAGGGCAAATGGATTTCAAGGTGAGCAAATGTGGGGACACAGTACTTCCTGGGTAATAACAAGCTGGAAGCAGTGGGATCCAAGATCAGTTGGGGATCCATGTATGGAGGATATCAAAATAAGATGAGTAGATGCTGAAAATACTCAAAAGCCTTTAGATCTAGACCGAAGATAGAAGTTATAATACAATGACATAGCCCTGTTGAAACTACAGCTGGATAAGAGTGTAAATTGCACTGCACAGTACATGGTTAGAAGATAAATTGATCTGCAGCACTAATATGCTAGACTAATGCTGGATTCCAAGAATTAATTTGCACAAGATTATAAAATAATTACAAAATATTCACTGGGATTTAGAATATAAGGTATGAATTTGATCACATTTTGAAGAATCCAATGGAGAAATGGGTATCTAGAGAGCAGCATGTACAATTCTGTTATTTTGCTCAGGATAGATTATAACTGTGACCAATTCCTGTAGACTGACCAGGGCCTGATTTCATCGGCAGACATACAGGATGACATCAAAACCTGTCCCAAAGTCCTTTTAGGACCTTATGAGAGTACCTGTCCCTCAATGAAATGGAGAGATTGCAAGCTTTTCTTTACCTATATCCTAGTCCACTCCACTACACTTTGCTTTGGAGAGGGTGCAGAAGATGTTTACCGGAATGTTGCCTGCATTAGAAGATATTAGCTATAAGATGAGGTCAGGCGAATTTGGGTTGTATTCTCTGGAGCATTGGAGGCTGAGAGGAGATCTGATAGAAGTCTATCAAATTACGCGAGGTATCCAGTCAGAATCTTTTACCCCCAGAGTGAAAATATCAAAGATTAGAGGGCACAGCTTAAAGGTGAGAGGGGCAGTTTAAAGGTTACATGCATTGCAAGTTTGTTTATGCAGAGTGGTGGGTGTCTGGAATGTGCAGTCAGGAATGGTACATGGGGAGGTAGATATGATTGTGGCATTTTAAGGGGCTTTTGGAAGATAAGCGAGAAATTATGGGATATGTATCACATGCAGGCAGATTAGATTATTAGTCAATAGAAACATAGAAATTAGGTGCAGGAGTAGGCCATTCGGCCCTTCGAGCCTGCACCGCCATTCAATATGATCATGGCTGATCATCCAACTCAGTATCCCGTACCTGCCTTCTCTCCATACCCCCTGATCCCCTTAGCCACAAGGGCCACATCTAACTCCCTCTTAAATATAGCCAATGAACTGGCCTCAACTACCCTCTGTGGCAGAGAGTTCCAGAGATTCACCACTCTCTGCGTGAAAAAAGTTCTTCTCATCTCGGTTTTAAAGGATTTCCCCTTTACCCTTAAGCTGTGACCCCTTGTCCTGGACTTCTCTAACATCGGGAACAATCTTCCTGCATCTAGCCTGTCCAACCCCTTAAGAATTTTGTAAGTTTCTATAAGATCCCCTCTCAATCTTCTAAATTCTAGAGAGTATAAACCAAGTCTATCCAGTCTTTCTTCATAAGACAGTCCTGACATCCCAGGAATCAGTCTGGTGAACCGTCTCTGCACTCCCTCTATGGCAATAATGTCCTTCCTCAGATTTGGAGACCAAAACTGTACGCAATGTGGGTCAAAGGGCCTGTTGCTGTGCTGTGTTCTTACTGAAATCACCATCCATCAATTGTCTCTCATCTCCAACATCTCTCCATCTCCCAACATCTCCATCTTCTTCCAATCCCACAATCCCCTCTAGCAAGCACAATTTCCTGAACCACACCCCCACCCCTGGACAGGAAACGTTTAGGGGTTAGACCTTTCTTCCGACTCACAAAGTGCTGGAGTAACACAGCAAGTCAGGCAGCATCTCTGGAGTCTGAACAAGTGTCCCGACCTGAAACTTCACGTATCGATTTTCTCCAGAGATGCCGATTGACCCGGTAAATTGAAGTCATTTCCCAACAATCCAAAGCAAACCCACTTGTCCACCTCACCCCCGAAAAAATTCAACACTCCTTGGCCCACAACACACATCCTACATTAACTCCCAGACCCAATGCATGCCCAACATAGGCTCCTGGGTGGAGCCAATAACTAAAATGATAACTGATGTCTCACTGTTGCACCCTTCCAGTCCACCTTGACAGCAGAATTTCGAAGAAAGGGGAAGGGAGAAACTCCTTATTCAGGCTGGGGAACTGAGAAATGAGAAAAGATTAAGAACAGGAGCCTGACAAGAAACATAGATTAGTTAAACAAATTAAATGGGAGATAGAACATGCTGTACAGTTCATCATGTAGGGCCGCACTATCACCAATGATATTGCGATATCACGATCACCAGATATCAACATGTTGATACTTGCACAACTAAGCTAATTTCTTAAATGAACTGGTTCACACCATTTTCAAGACAGAAGTTTTTTCAATTTTTGATAGGGGATGATAGAGACATACAACATCGAAGGAGGCCCTCTTGGCCCGCCTTGTCCATTCCAATACTAATCCACATTCACCATTTGCCAGCATTAGGCCCATATGCCTTTAGTCAATAGTCAATTTAATTGTCATTTGGACCCCTGGAGGTCCAAACGAAATGCCGTTTCTGCAGCCATACATTACAAACAAATAGACCCCATACACAACATAATTTACATTTTACATAAACATCCATCACATTGCTGTGATGGAAGGCCAAAAAAAACTTCTCTCTCCACTGCACTCTCCCCCCCCCCGATGTCAGAGTCCAAGTCAAAGCCCCCGGCGATGGCGATGGCGATTGTCCCGCGGCCATTAAAGCCACGCCGGGTGGTGCAAGGTCGCACACCGGGTCTTGATGTTGTAGCCCCCGGCGTGCGCTCGCAGAGTCCCGCGGCCATTCCAAGCCGCGCGGGGCAGTGATGTAGGCCCCGCTCCAGGAGCTCTTCGACCCCGCAACTCGGGCGGGAGAAGTCGCCGTTGCAGGAGCCCTGAAAAGCGGTCTCCCTCCAGGGACCCGCGGGCTCCCGGTGCCGCCGTCCGCAGACCCGCAGTTGCAGCCTCCGCATCAGCAGCAGCAGCGGCAGCAGCAGCAGCAGCGCTCCACCACCGCTCCACCCGCTCTGGACTCGGCCAGCTCCGCGACGGTGAGGTGAGTCAGCACCAGAGTCCCCGGCTTCTTCTGTTGGAGGCCGCTCCTCATTGCAGCCCCAACGACAACTGAGACCCGACAAGAAAAGGTCGGGTCTCCCGTGCAGGGAGAGATTTAAAAGTTCCCCCCTCCCCTCCCACCCCACCCCCCCCCCCCCCCACACACACCCCAACAAAAAATAACAAAAACTACATATAAACATAGACAAAAAATAATAAAAACGCGGACAGGCTGCAGAGGCCGCTGCTGACAAGAGTTGCGCCGCCTACCGGATATTTGTATCTTTCCTATCCAAGTACTTGTCCCCATATGTCTTTTAACCCCAGTATAACCATTCCGACATGCAGAATGGGGCAAGGTCTGAATATTATAACTGGCTGCAAAGTGAAGTCAGGCAATATCACTGGTGATAGTGTGGCCCTATCTGATGAACCTAATGCTTTCATTGCTCGCTTTGAGCAGAAGGCCAACAGGGCAACGACAGCCGTCCCATCAGACGTAAGAGTGCCTCTTCCCAGGATCACTATTGCAGAAGTTAGATCGGCCATCCTACGGGTGAACCCACAGAAAGCAGCTGGCCCGGACGGAGTCCCTGGCCGTATAATTCGAAGCTGTGCAGACCAACCGGCAGGAATATTCACGGACATCTTTAATCTCTCCCTACTCCGTTCTGAGGTATCTATTTGCTTCAAGAAAACCACAATCATCTCAGTGGCGAATAAAAGCAAGATCTCATGCCTTGACAACTATCGTCCAATGGCCTTGACATCCACCATCAGTGCTTTGAGAGGCTAGTTATGGAACTATTGAAACTATATATTATATTTATGAAAATTAAATCCAGTCTGCCAAGCAGCCTCAAACCATTGCAGTTTGCCTACAGCCACAACAGGTCCACAGCTGGTGCCTTATTCCTGGCCCTACGCTCATCCCTGGGACACCTGGATAAGAGACACCAACATCAACATTCAATTCCTAGACTGCAACCCTGCCTTTAACACCATTATCCCATCAAATCTCATCACCAAACTCAACACTCATCTCTGCAACTGGATCCTTGACTTCCTGACCAACAGACCACAATCAGTGAGGATCAGGGAAAAATCACCCTCTGTGATAATCCTCAATACTGGTGCTCTGCAAGGATGTGTTCTCTGCCCCCTTTTCCTCCTTATACACCCACAACTGTGCAGATACAAATCCAATTCAATCTACAAATTCACGGACAACACTACTGTAGTGGGCCGGATATCTAATAATAACAGGATGGAGATTGGAGGAGAACCTCATGTACTGGTGTCAAGACAACAATCTTTCTCTCAGTGCCAGCAAGACGAAGGATATAGTGATCGATTTCAGGAAGTGAAGTGGTACAAATATCCCGGTGTGCAGTGATGGCACTGAAGTAGAGATCGTTGTAAGTTCCTCAGAGTAAATATCACCAACAAGTCCTGGATCAGCCATATCAAAGCTTTGGACAAGAAAGCACACCAACGCCTCTACTTGCTTGGAAGGCCGAGGAAGTTTGGCATGTCCCCAACAACTTTCACCGACTTCTACAGATGTGCCGGAGAAAGCATTTTATCGGGATGCATCACAGCATGGTTTGGGAACAGCTCCATCAAAGACCGCAAGAAATTGCAGAGAATTGTGGACGTAGCCCAGACCATCACACAAACCTACTTCCCTTCCATTGACTCTATCCACATTTCATGCTGCCTTGGCAAGGCCACCGACATAATCAAGGACGAGTCTCACCCTGTTCACATCCTCTTCTCCCCTCGCCCATCAGGCAAGAGGTACAGAAGTGTGAAAACGCAAACTTTCAGTCCAGATTCAGGGACAGTTTCTTCCCAGCTGTTATCAGGCAACTGAACTATCCTATCAACACTAGAGAGCAGTCCTAAGCTACTATCTACCTCACTAGAGACCTTTGGACTATCTTTAATTGGACTTTATCTTGCATTAAATGTTATGCCCTTAATCATGTATCTGTACACTGTGGATGGCTCGACTATAATCATGTCTTTCCACTGACTGGTTAGCACGTAACAAATGCTTTTCACTGTATGTCAGTACACGTGACAATAAACTAAACTGAAAAAAACATTGTATTTGTTTCTGCCTTCACTACATCCTCTGGCAGCTTGTCCCAGATATTCGCTACTCTCTGTGTGAAAAATGTACCCTTCAAATCTCCTTTACATTTCTCCCTTCACACTTCAAACATGTACCCTCTCCTTTTAACTACAGCGTTCCACTCTTAGCAACATCTGAGCAAACCTCTTCTGCATGCTCACTACTGCTATCGTATCTTTCCTGTTGTGTGGTGACCAGAACTGTACACAATGCAGACTGACCAACGTTTTATACAATTGCAGCAAGACTTCCCAACTCTTATACTCAGTATCTCAGCCTATGAGGGTAAGCTTTTTTCACTACCTTATCCACCTGAATTGCTACTTTCAAGGAGCTATGGACTTGGTCTCCAAGGTCTCTCTGCATCAATAATCCCACAGCCTATGCTATTTGTTCCATATGTCCTACCAGGTTTTCAGATTGTCCTTAATCCTACTTGCCAAAGTCATTTATTTCATGGCCGTTACCTTCTTATTTTTTTCCTTAAAAGTTGTCTCCTCTGTCTCCTATAAAACTCCTAAAGGACCTGTCCCACCGAGGCATTTTTTCAGTGGACTGTCGGCGACTGTCAAGTTGCCGGCAGTCGCCTGAAAAACCGGGAACTGGCACAGTGACTGCCAGAGTGGAACACACACACACACACACACATCGCAAAGGCGGGGGGCCAGGGCAAGCGAGGGAGTGCTGTCTGAAATTCACACGGTACGAAGCCAAGGTGATACAGACACACACCGCGATGAACAGGAAGGTTGGCGCTGTAATTAAGATGGCCAGCACAGTGTACGGTAAGTCCTTTAAAAGAGGGGAGAAGGGGGGAGAAAGAGTGGAGACAACTTTTAAGAAGCCAGATAACTTTTAATAAGCCAGAGATACACGGCTGTGAAGTTTGGAGCACATTTAACATTATCCTTGGTTCTGAAAACTCTTGCTTACATTTTTTTTTCCCAATGAGCCAATGAAATTGACTGGTCAGCAAAAGCGATTAACTAAACCTACTACTACCTCGATTACCCATAACTACCCATGACAGACGCAACACACATCTCTGTCCTCCAGTTCCTGTGGACCTCCGCCGCTGGAAGTATAGGATTTTGGCGTGTGTGCTTTATCATCATTCCTTTCAATGCTATATACAACAGTGATATAAGAAGCTCATCCGCCCTCACAAGAAGCTCATCCGCCCTTTAACATGTCTTGTTTTTGGTATTGCTGGGGGTCCACAGCCCCCTCCGCCCGACTATCCATCCATGGAGCAGGTGGCACGGGATTACATGGTACCCGTGGCAGGGTGAACCCCCCCCCCCCCAACCCGACCTGACCTGAGGTACTATGGTACTTTGTACTAGCAGCCCAAACAGTTATCTGGAAATGAGATGCTACAGAAACCCACTCCAAATACAAGGCCAAAATCATGTACAATATTTGTGGCCTTACAAAGCTGCTGGGCGAGCGCTGCACCAGCGCTGGTCCAGGCCCGACTGCCAGCACAGAGCCGATCTGGATCAGTTCTGGCTGTCAGCAGAGGGAGGAGAGATGTCGGCGAGCAAGCAGGGACGTTGGTGAGAGTGGAGGGCCATTGCCTGCATGAGTCCCGGCGTTCATTGGGGACGTGCAGCCGAGAACAGAGAAGAACCCAGAGTGTGGGGGGAGAAGTTGGAGCACATTTAACATTATCCTTGGTTCTGAAAACTCTTGCTTACATTTTTTTTCCCAATGAGCCAATGAAATTGACTGGTCAGCAAAAGCGATTAACTAAACCTACTACTACCTCGATTACCCATAACTACCCATGACAGACGCAACACACATCTCTGTCCTTCAGTTCCTGTGGACCTCCACCGCTGGAAGTATAGGATTTTGGCGTGTGTGCTTTATCATCATTCCTTTCAATGCTATATACGACAGTGATATAAGAAGCTCATCCGCCCTTTAACATGTCTTGTTTTTGGTATTGCTGGGGGTCCACAGCCCCCTCCGCCCGACTATCCATCCATGGAGCAGGTGGCACGGGATTACATGGTACCCGTGGCAGGGTGAACCCCCCCCCCCCCCCAACCCGACCTGACCTGAGGTACTATGGTACTTTGTACTAGCAGCCCAAACAGTTATCTGGAAATGAGATGCTACAGAAACCCACTCCAAATACAAGGCCAAAATCATGCACAATATTTGTGGCCTTACAAAGGTGCTGGGCAAGCGGTCCACCAGTACTGGACCAGGCCCGGCTGCCAGCACAGAGCCGATCTGGATCAGTTCTGGCTGTCAGCAGAGGGAGGAGAGATGTCGGCGAGCAAGTAGGGACGTTGGTGAGAGTGGAGGGCCGTTGCCCGCATGAGTCCCGGCGTTCATTGGGGACGTGCAGCCGAGAACAGAGAAGAACCCAGAGTGTGGGGGGAGAAGGAAGAGGGTCTGTATTGAACACTTTAGTAAGTTTTCCAGCACCCTTTGTGGCGACTCCTGCATACTTGCACTTTATGCAAAGAAACTAAAGTACATTGGACAATGAAGTATCAATCAATCTCTTCTCTCCACATTAAAGTTTAACATGGTTATCATCAAAGATCCTATAGCAGAGCTCTGCTATAGGATCTTTGGTTATCATTGCAGACAAGCCAGGCAATTCCATACAACTGTCGTCACACACTGAGCATTTATAACCTGCCAATTCAATTAAAGAGAGGCCAACCTCGTTCAGGGTCTTCCACTATTTCCTTCCAATGGGCTGAATGAAGGCAGATATTCATCATGGCCCTCTCTATCTGTAGCACATTAGCGCCTCAGAACCCCCAGAGAACTGGAGCACAAGCAAGGCATTCTCTATCCCAGGGGAGTGATTGCGAAGGAGAAAGGCTGTGGTCAGCTTTCTCATGGCTTGCCAATGTGCAAAATTTGCAAACCTTCATTGGTGTCTATGTACAATGTACCCTACATGGCTTCTGCTAAATAAATTTGTTGTCTACTTTTAGTTAATTTTAGTTTAGAGATACAGCACAGAAACAGGCTCTTTCACCCACTGAGTCCACGTCGACCAGCGATCACCTCGTACACTAGCTCTGTCCTGCACGCTAAGGACAATTTACAATCTTTACTGAAGCCAATTAACCTTCAAACCTGTAGCTCTTTGGAGTGTGAGAGGAAACCGGAGCACCCAGAGAAAACCCACGTGACCACAAGGAGAAAGTATAAACTCCGTAAAGATAACACCCGTAGTCAGGATCGAACCCGAGTCTCTGGTGCTTTAAGGCAGCAACTCTACCTCTGCGCCACCATGCCGCCCCTGTTGACATCAATAAATATTTAACACTATAGAATGATCCATTTAAGGGGATACCATCATGTCTTTGCCAGATCTTGCATGCTGTTCAATAAGTCCTGACCATTGTAAATCACAAAGGGACAGAACTTCCCCGAACCTTCCCTCTGGTTAATTTGCCTATAACAGCAGAAAGGGAGGCCAGATGTTAATTGTCCATCAGGCAAATGAACATTATGCAAGGAAGTTCATAGACTACTTATTCTGCAGTTAACACATTTTTGACAGAAGTATATTCTTGTAAATGTCATACCTCTTTAAAAATAAATTACACCCTCCCAACCAAATTTGACGTGTTGGTCAATGCTGCCGGAGTTTTAATCCTATACTTAGCCCTTCCTGTTTCCCCATCTGCCAGAAGCATTCTTGCAAAAGCAATATTCTTTTAAAAATAAGCTATTTTATCCACTGAATCTGACTCAAATTTGGCAATGCTGCTGAGGTTATTTTTATGGTCTCTTTGTGACTTTTGCATTGAGCTCTGTCTAAAACACCGTCTTGGCCGTAAAACAAATCTAATACAGAGAAGCCGGCATAAGAAAAGCTAAGCATCAACCTCAAATTGATAACTACAGTCTTCATCAAAAGAAGCACCAATACCGAGGCAATGATATTGGTCAGTCATCGAGATATACGGTATGGAAATAGGTACTTTTGCCCAATAAGTCTGTACCAACAAGTCAAATACTCATTTTAACACAAATTCTACCCTAATCCATATTATTCTTCACACATTCCTATTAAATGCCCCTCCCCCTCCCCCAGGTTCTAGAACTCACCGACAAATTTGTGGAAATTCACAGTGGCTAATTAGCCTACCAATCCGCGCACCATTGGGATGTGGGAGGAACCTGCAGCACACAGAGGAAACCCATGCAGTCACTAAGAAAACATGCAGACTCCACACAAACAGCACCAGAGTTCAGGACTGACAGCAGTTCCAGCGACTGTACTACTTCAACCAGTTCAACAAAGCGCAAAGTAAAAACCTCCAAGCATTTTGTTGCTCCCACCTGCAGATGGCAAAGGTTCCAATCCCCTTTTTGGCAATCCACAATCTCAGGCATCGGATCTAAAGTGATACAATGCTGAGCTGCAATTGAATGGGAGGAAATTACTGACCCTGGTGTTAGTGCACAATGCTGACAGTTTCTGTTTGATGCTTCGATACCTTTGTCTAGGAGCTGAAGGAGAAGTTGGAGGCACCTGCCAGGTCTTCTTCTTTCTCCACATCTGTCCAATCGTTGTGTGGATGCTTTTTAATATGGCTGCTCAGTCCAAGGTCTTCAACAGTTCAGTAACCAGCAACCAGATAAATGTTCTTGGACCATGCTGCAGCCCAATTTATTTTGCAATGGTTCAACTGGTCACGTCTTGTTAGTTCCTCATTGCCGTTTCCTGCTCACATAATAAACCACAGACATGTATTGCTCTTTCTCCGCACAAGTGCTTTGGACATGTGTGGCAAGTGAGCAGGAGTGTTGAAGGCAATGGCAGACAGGGTGCTACTTAACCAAGGGGAGTGCAAGGGAAATAAAGTAGATGACTGATGTCACTTTGTAAACCCAGGGAGTCATACAACCATCGTTAACTGCTGTTCTATGCATTTAGTTTACTTTAGTTTAGATTAGAGATACAGTGCGGAAACAGGCCCTTCGGCCCACTGAGTCCGCACTGACCTGCGATCCTCGCACATTAACACTATCCTACACAAACTACGAACAATTTATATTTATAGAAAAGCCAATTAACCTGCAAACATGTACGTCTTTGGAGGTTTGTAGCAAAAACCAAAGATCTCGGAGAAAACACACGTGGTCACGGGGAGAACGCGCAAACTCCGCATGGCGGTATCTGTAGTCGGGATCGAACCCGAGTCTCTGGCGCTGAAAGTGCTGTAAGGCAGCAACTCTACCGCTGCGCCACTGTGCCATATTCTGACGTAGAAGGAAGCCCCCGCCCCACTCCCCCCATGGCTCATTCAACGGCAAGGTTTAAATTATTAATGCATGAGCCTGGAACTTCTGACCAATAAAAAATTCAAAAGAGCTATTGAGACAAATCATTTCTATTAACAATAAAAATAGTGTTTCAATGACGAACAGGTTGAATTTGAATTTTGCTTTCTGGATACAACAAGTAGCTTCCAAAATAAGCCTCATCTACTGACCAGTCCCTTATGTCTCTGGGATGTGCTCATCAGGGGTTAGACTGTGGTAAAAAGTTTAGAAGCAAAACAGTGCAGCCAGAAGTTTATGACTATGTGAAACATAGAAACGTATCAGAACAGAAGGAGCAGGTTATTTAACCATTCAAGCTCACTGTACCATTCAATGCAATCGTGGCTAATTTTCTCTCTCAGCGGCATATTGCTACTCTTCCACACATACCATCTGATGCCCTTTGCGATTAGGAATCTAGCCTTCTTAAATATATTCAGCAACTTGACTTCCACAGCTTTCTATGGTAGAGAATTCTGCAAGTTCGCCACTTTCTAAGTGAGGACATTTCTTTTCACCCAATCGTTAATATTTTACGCTGCACTTTTAGATTACGAACCCTGATTCTAGATCTCCCGTCAAGAGAAATATCCTCCCTTCCTCCTTGCTTATTCGAATGTTAAGGGCCTGTCCCACTTGGGAGACCTCCATCATGAGTTCTGGCGACATTAAGCGACTTTTAAAAAACAAAATCAAGGTCGCAGTGACCTACAACCTCTTACGACTCTCCTCGACTATGTGTACGACCTCCTACGACTATGTTGAAGACTCCCCTCGATTATGAAGAAGACCTCCTTCGACATCCTTCTACTGTGTTGAAGACTGGCTTCCACCATGTACGTTTTACTCGAGGATGGTCTCTGGCAAATTGGTCCGTGAATGAGCACGACCCCCTTCCACCTCAGAGGACCACACCGAAAACCAACAACGACCAGTGAAGAGTGTCTACGGCTCAAATGATCACCTGATAAAATGATGCAATGTCTGCATTTTTTTCTCACTAAAAAATGCCTCCCAGGTTTGGTTTAAAATCATTCTGAACCATGCAAGCAAGGAAGGAACTAGTTTGGAGGATGTTAGTAAAAATACAACTACTGCTGTTTGCAGTAGCCCTTTTGCTTCAGCAGCCTTTTAAGAAAGGCAGAAGGGGAAGAGCAAGGGTGAAGAGGAAGCACAAGAAGAGGTCTCAATGGGTGAATGGAGATGATGTGATGGACTGTCCCAGTACACCAGATGACTGGAAGAGAGTGGCGCTGGGCTTTGACAAAAGATGGAACTTTAAGCACACATGTGGGGCAGTGGATGGCAAGCATGCCATTCTTGTCCCTGTCCCTGTCCCCCTCATTTTCCTTATCGTACAGGATGGCATTCTGCTGGAACCATTCCTCAAGGTCCCCCTCCTGCTGCCTGGTGAAGGTGTAGGGCATAACCTTCCTCCAGCCCTCCCTCACCACCAATGGGGCATCTGCCTCTGATGCTGTGTCAGACACAGGAGAAAGGGCTGCTTTGCTGCCTCCAAATGAGACAGTGAAGGATGGGGTGGTGGTGGGGACATGTACTACCACCCTGGTCTCCTCCCACAGGTGTCTCTCATGCAGGGCTACCCCCTCCTGCACTATCACCTCCTGTGGCATCACCTGCTGCCACTCCCCCTCCTGGGTGGGCAACACCTGCATGCCAGGTTTTTTTTAGGGTTGTGCCCTCCCCCCTGTGCTGCTGCCTTTTTGGTGCCATCTCTAAAACACGTCTCCTCTCCAAAAAACTCTCCAGCTATGAATGAACAAGCCCTAGAGTGACAGAGGTCACGTGCTGCTGTTTACATTACCTTTTTTTTGTCTACTGACCTTTTTTTTCACCCCGGAGCTATTACCTTCGACCACCTACGACTAGCATCACGATCTACTACGACCGGCTTCGACTAGACCTACGACTAAAAAAGTATCAATTTTTCCCACGGCAATCTATTTTTAGTCCCGGTCAATTTTTAACATCTTGTAAAATACACCGTGGCCTAGCTGAAGCCTCGACTACGCGGAGACCACTCTTGACCATGAAGGAGAGTGACAAAGACCTCCTACGACCTCGTGGTGACCTTCCCGCGACTATGGATCGCCAAGGTCGCCAGAACACGTGGTGGAGGTCGCTCAAGTGGGACAGGGGCTTCACATGTTGCAATGAGATCTGCCTCATTCTTCAGAATGCTATAAAATGCAGGCCTAGTAAACCCGATCTCTTCACATAAGACAGTCCTCCCTCCCCAGGTACAGTCAACCTTTTCTGCATTCCCTGTATGGAAAGTACATCTTCTCTTGGATGAAGAGACCAAAACTGCAGATAATACTCCAAGGCTCACCAAGGCCCTATGCTACTCTTGCCCCCATGTTCAATGCTTCTTGTGTTGAGTACAACATATCATTTGCCTTCTTAGTTGCTTGCTGCTGCAACTGCATGTTTGCTTTCATTTAGAGAATATGGATATTTTATACATTTAATCAGTGGGCACCTGCTCCTGAGGCTGTTGTAGAGTCATTCAGCAAGGAGATAGGCCCTTTAGCCCAACTAGTACACACCGACCAAGATGTCCACCTGCTAGTCCCATTTGCTGCATTTGGCCCATATGCCTCCAAACCTTTCTTATCCATGTACCTATCAAAAAGTATTTTAAAAGGTTGTTATCTCTGCCTCAACTATTTCATCTACAGCTCGTTCCATATATCCTCAACGTGGATAAAGAACAGGTTCCGATGAAATCTTTCCCCTCTCACTTTAAACCAATGTCCTTTGGTTCTTGATTCCACATCACTGGGAAAAATACTTTGTCCATTCATCCTATATACACAGACACTAGTGCCACCGGTTGGTAGTCATTGAGGCACGTCCCCTTACTCTTCTTGGGTACTAGTATTATTGATGGCCTTTTAAAGCACGTGAGAACCTCGGACCTTATTAATGAGAGGTTGAAGATGTCTGCAAAAACTCCAGACAGTCGGTTCACACTGGTTCTGAGAACACAACCAGGTACACCATCAGGTCCAGACGCTTTCCGAGGGTACATGCTCCTGAAGAAGTTTCTGACGTCGGCCTCTGTGACATAGACGGTAATACCATCGTGGGCTATGAAGACGCAGGAAGGCACAACCTTCGAAGTGTGCATAGAACGCATGGAGCTCATCTGGGAGTGATGCTTCGCTGTTGCTTGAGCTGCCTCCTGATTAAGCTTTGTGATGGAGAGCAAGCCCTGCTTAACCCGGGCTGTTATCTTTCTGTTGCCTCCTCCAGCCTTACAGTCCCCTGGGATACCCGTTCACTGTCAATTTGCACATATAGCCACCCTAAGGCATAGTTTAAAATGTGCAATTCTTCTGCATGTAATTTTTAGCTGTAATGTCATCGACTCTTTTGGGTACTTGTCCTCAAATGACACCGCTATTTTTTAACTATAACAAATAACATGGCATGCTCCAAAAGTGAGGAATCCAATTTATCAAAATACCTGTGAAAATTCGCACCCAGCCTTTTTGATCGAACAAAATTTGCTAAATTAACCAACTAATTTGAGGAATTATTGCATTTCTTTCACAGCTTTGACAATGGTAAACTATGACAACATTGACCACTGTGCCTGAGTCTTAAGCTCTGGAATTCGTACTGAAATTTCCGCCACCTCGTGCAACTATCATGCCCTCTCCGCGCACACTGCCCCTCCATCACCAATCTTTAACCTTCCCTCGTTTAAGATCCTCCTTTAAAATCAACCTTTGACTAAGCTGTAGGTCATCAGTCCTCATAACACTGTTGGTTATGAACATATGATGAGCGTTTGATGGCACTAAACCCATATTCCATGGAATTTAGAAGAATGAGGGGGGACCTCATTGAAACATACAGAATAATGAAAAGCTTGGTTAGAGTGGATGTGGAGGGGATGTTCCCACTAGTGGGACAATCTAGGACTAGAGGTCATAATCGGTGGTGGGGCTGCGTCTACGGCTGTGGCTCGCCTGCAGTCTGTCTGTCTCTCTCCTTTCTTTGTCTTATCATTAATGTTAGATTGTGTAATACTCTATTTTTAGTTGTGTATTATGTGGGGTGTGGGGAAACTTTAATAAATCTTTCCTTCAACGGAAATGCACCTTTTTTTCCGTGTCGCAACTTCATTCGCGCTGCCGCCTAACATCGAGGAGCTGGGCGACCTCCAGCTGGGATCGACCTTGAGGGCTCCGGTCGCAGAGTCTGTGGACGCGTGGGGCTGGCTGACTTTCCGAGGCTGTGGTGGTGCAGCGATTGCGGCTGCGACTCAATTTTCAGAGGCTTCGGCCGCGGGCCCTGTTGTTTGTAACATCAGGAGCTCGCAGGTCCCTGGTTGGTGACCGACTTTTCGGGAGCTCCAGCAGCTTCATCTACCCCGAATCGTAAGGCTTGAATTGACCCGTTCGCAGGGCCTTTCATCGCCCGGTGGGGGCTTCAATATCGGGAAGCCTTAATCGCCTCGACGCAGCAGTTTGACTGCCTGACCACGAGAGAAGAAGCAAGGAAGAGATTACTTTTTTACCTTCCATTACAGTGAGGAGGTGCCTGAAGGAGAATCACTGTGATGGATGTTTATTTTAAATTTATGTCATTTTATGTGTTTGCTTTTTATTGGCTGTATGGTAATGACATTTCGTTCAAATTTTTATTTTTTTGAATGACAAATAAATGCAATTCAATTCAATTCATAAGCTTCAGAATTAAAGGACATTCTTTTAGGCAGGAGATGAGGAGGAATATCTGTAGTCAGAAGGTGGTGAATCTGTGGAATTCTTTGCCTCCACAGAAGGCTGTGGAGGCAAAGTCAGTGGGTGTATTTAAGGCAGGGATAGATAGATTCTTGATTAGTATAGGTGTCAGAGGTTATGAGGAGAAGACAGGAGAATGGGGTTAGGAGGGAGAGATAGATCAGCCATGATTCAATGACGGAGTAGACTTGATGGGCCGAATGGCCTAATTCTACTCGTATCACTTATGATTCGATCTTATGACTGGATGCTAATATTGCTTGGTCATTCTCATGTTAAGTGCTTTGGGGCATTTCATTAGGTTACTATCTCTGTTTGATTACAACTGTCCTTGTGGTTCTGCATTTAACATTTCCGAGCATGTTCTAATAAGGGTACAAAGGAAGAAGCTTGTTTCTGCCTGACTGATGAGTCAATGGGTCAAAGCAACAATTCAGTGAACCCTTCACCCATCATATTCACTCCCCAAGGTCCTGGTCTGAGCTCCTGCTCAGTGTTGAAGGTGGCATTCTTGTACGAGATAAACCCAAATGCTGTTTCAGATGATGAGAGGGTGTTTTGTCTAATGAGGAAATGAACAGTGGGGCATAGTTTCAAAATAAATTAGAGGATGACAAAGAATTTCCTCTCTCATCTATGGAATTAATCTACGGGATTAACTCTCTCCCCCAGAGAACTACTGAGGGTGAAATATTTAGTCTAATAAAGTCTGAGGCAGATAGATCTTTGGTCCATAAGTAAGTTGACAGGTATGTGGAACAGGCAGGAAACTACCATGACTTTCTTGAAAGACAGAGAAGGCTTCAGGTCCCCAAATTATAATATTTTCATTTTTACTAATAATAATAATAATAAATACTTTATTGATCCCCTCAGGGAAATTCAGATGTCCAGAAGCCCCAACCAACAAACCCACAGATTCAAAACGAACGCACAGAAAATACATAGAATACACTGTGGACACTACCTGAGAGCAATAAATACTTAAAAAGACCAATAATTAACAATTAAAAATTAAAAATTGCAAAAATGCATCCCCCTACAGCCTAGCGGTCCGAATTATAAAATCTAATGGCTGCAGGAGTGAAGGATCTCCTGAACCGCTCCGTTCTACAGGGCAGGGAGAGGAGCCGGTTGTTGTTCCGAGTGCTCTTTTGACTCTCCAGAATTACATGGAGGGGATGCCCGGGGTTTTTCAGGATGACCTGCACCTTGTGCCTCATACGCCTCTCAAGCACATCCATCCCAGAGTCTACTCTCCCCTCCAGCACTGAGCTAGCTCGTTTAACCAGTTTGACCAGCTTCTTGTTGTTTTTTGCACTAATGCTGTTGCCCCAGCAGACAACAGCGTAGAAAATAACACTTGCAACCACAGTGTTGTAAAACATGTGCAGCATATCACTACACACATTGAAGGATTTGAGCCTTCTGAGGAAAAAGAGTCTGCTCTGGCCTTTTTTGTAGAGGGAGTCAGAGTTGACAGACCAGTCCAGTTTTTTATCAAGGTGCACTCCAAAATATTTATATGTCTGCACCACCTCAATGTCAGCCCCAGCAGCGTTGACCGGCTGAAGGGGGAGCTTGGACCTGCCAAAGTTAACCACCATCTCTTTAGTCTTAGTTGATAAAAGAAAGCAGAATATAATTCACACTAATGTAGGTTCGAAACTTTATCTGTTCCATTAATAATACACTATATTATGTTTTGACAGTTTTATTGCTTCAAGAAAACTGCAGCCAAAAATATGAACAATTTTGAAAACAGACAACCGCAAGTGCTATTTTAAATGATAAATGTTAAATTCTAATATGCCTAAACTTAATGAGGCGCGCACTAGGGAATAAGATGCCCTTCTAAAAATACCCAGACTAATGGACCAATTTTTACATTAATTACTTTAACAACTGGTTATTTCAAAAACAAAGTTACTCATGTTAGATGTGCGCTTCAGTAAATCTCCTCTTAACTACTCCACCAGTCTGTGTTGCATTGGGATGACTAATCTAATTTAATAATGACAATCTATGCAAGTTAAATAAACTATCCCATCGCACTTGATCAGCACTAATGGAGGTATAAATGGAATAATGGAATTGTTTGGTTTTTATCTGCAGCACTCATGAACAAACAGACCTTTGTGCCACTGAAATAAATGCAGCAAAGTATCACTAATGGTGCATGACCCTCTACATAATATATGGTAAACAAGGCTCTTGTGCTAAGATACCAGTTATGCCCAAGAAATATTCCACAGATAGAATCAAAGGCTGTGGCTGAAATATTTGAAAATTAGTGTTCTCTGTTTCCAATCTTTTATCAAGTTTTAAATAATATAAACTAAAAGCTTATTTAGTTTAATATGGAGCATGGAAATAGTTCTCACCGACCAGCAATCCCCGCACAATAACACTATCCGTCATACACTAGGGACAATTTACAATTACACCAAGCCAATGGATGGACAATGAAGGGATGGGTGATAAATTCTGGTCTTTGCCAGTGAAACACCAAACCTGAGAAGTTAATGAATTAAAAAAAGAGATATTTTGCTTTTCATTTCATGTGATAGGAGCAGAATTAGGCCATTCGGCCCATCAAGTTTACTCTGCCATTCAATCATGGCTGAACTATCTTTTCCTCTTCACCCCATTCTCCTGCCCTCTTCCCATAACCCCTGACACCAGTACTAATCAAGAATCTATCTGCCTTAAAAATATCCATTGACTTGGCGTCCACAGCCTTCTGTGGCAATGAATTCTACAGATTTACCACCCTTTTATTAATATTTGTGTCTCAAAATGCTTTAAAATGTCTTCCTTTGATAAATCAGTCAGCAAGATGCATTAATTATTAAAATTTAACTTGTGAAAATGCTAAAAATTATAAAAAGTAATAGTATACAGACTATCTAAAAATTATAGAATGTAATGAGGACTTTAAGACTTTAAGACAGCATATTTCTTAAGGCCATGAAGAAACAAAACATTGTTGTGGAACATCTTGGGCTAAGTCATATTTCCATATGTCCATGGATATTCAGCCTATCTAATTTACACAGCAATACTATTCCCTCACTAATTTTCTCTGTAACCTATTCTACACATATTCACACTGTAACCCCCCCCAATTCAAGAGATTCTAGATTCAAGAGATTCAAGATTCAAGAGACATTTATTGTCACGTGCACCAATTGGTACAGTGAAAGTTTTGCGGTCACCATACAGCCATACGAATAAAAAATACACAGAACATGATAGTCTTTTACATAAACATCCCCACACAGCGGAATCAAAGTTTCCCACTGTGAGGGAAGGCACCAAAGATCAGTCATCCTCCTCTTTGATGTTCACCCGTGGTCCAAGCCACCCGAGCCCCCCGCAGTCGTCGCAACGGTGGCCCAATGCTCAGGCCCTCTCGCCGGGACGATGGAACTCCAACGTCGGAACGGAAGAACATCCTCAGCGGCTTGGACTTCCGAATCGGCCACTTCTTACCGGAGACGGCGGCTCCCGAAGCCCACAGGCCAAGCTGGGCGGAGATTCACGGCAAAGGATCCCAGGATGTTGAAGTCAGCGCCGCCCACGGCAGGTGCTCCTCAAACCACAGCTCCACGATGTTGAAGCAGCAGGCCCAACACTGCGGAGCTTCAAACGGAGATACAGGTAAGGCATCGCCTGCTCCGCAATGAAACCAGTGCTGCGTTGCCGCTGAAGCTCTGGTCCGGTCTCTGGCAGTTTAGAAATGAGAGGGCCGTGCCAATCCAGGGGGCCGGTAGGCCGCGGGGGGGGGGGGGGGGGGGGGGGGGGGGGGGGGGGGGGGGGGGGGGGGGGGGGCAGCGAGTACGCGACTTGGAGAATAGTCGCATCCTCGCCAGGAAGTGACTGGGAAGGGTTTCCCCCTTACCTTCCCCACCTCCCCCCACATAAAAATACTAGGAAATTCTGCTCACACTAAGGATAATTCAATGGAAGCCTATTAATCTACATCTTTATGGGAGGAAACCAGAGCACCCAGAGGAATCCAACAAGGTTATGGGAAAAATGTGCAGACTCCACAAAGAAACATCAGAATTGAGGATCAAATCCAAGTCACCGGAGCTTTGAGGTACCTAACACTCACTGTGCCATCTTTTGATGCACCTTAGCTGTCACCATCACCTATGAGAAAACAGCCATGGTGAACATTAAACCCCTGCCCAAAATGTCATCCACCTATGTTTTCCAGAGATCCTTCCTGACTCGCTGAGTTACTCCAGCACTCTGTGTTTTGTTGTAAACCAGCATCTGCAGTTCTTTGTTTCTACAACGTGAACACTAAGTGGATTTGGGCTTTCGCTGCTTCACCTCTTTAACCTATCTAATTGCCAATCATCTTTCCCCTTTCTCCAATCAACAGCTATACTCTTATTTCAGTCGGAAGTGTAAAAACAATCAAATCTGTGGGAAAGGTTTGTGTGGCAGCAAAAATATAACTATTCCGATACGTCACAGTTCTTGGGAGCACTGAACCTCCTCACCAGTGCTGATTTATTCATTGGTATCAGAGCTAACGATGGCTTCTTAATTACAATGCTTTTGTTAGCTGTCAAATGTTAGCTCTGCTCTTAAGAGATCCTCAGTTACATCAGCAGCACCACACGTGGACAAGTGACACCAACAGGCAATCGTAAAGGGCTATGATACAAAAGCAGGCCACAAGATGGCAGTAAACATATATATATTTTAAATTAACAGCAACGATAATCCAAAGCAGAGAAGCCCTCTGCAGTTTGGACCTGTTACTATCTGACTGATCCCAATGCAGTTAAGCCCTGTAACTGTCTGATTTACAGATCTATTTGCAGACCATGCATCCCATCAAGAAAACACGCTGGGAGTATCATAGAAACAAATGTCAGAAACATAGAAATTAGGTGCAGGAGTAGGCCATTCGGCCCTTCGAGCCTGCACCGCCATTCAATATGATCATGGCTGATCATCCAACTCAGTATCCCGTACCTGCCTTCTCTCCATAACCTCTGATCCCCTTAGCCACAAGGGCCACATGTAACTCCCTCTTAAATATAGCCAGTGAACTGGCCTCGACTACCCTCTGTGGCAGAGAGTTCCAGAGATTCACCACTCTCTGTGTGAAAAAAAGTTCTTCTCATCTCGGTTTTAAAGGATTTCCCCCTTATCCTTAAGCTGCAGACCCCTTGTCCTGGACTTCCCTAACATCGGGAACAATCTTCCTGCATCTAGCCAGTCCGATAACCCCTTAAGAATTTTGTAAGTTTACTATATACTGATCCCCTGCTCAATCTGTCTAAATTTTACAGATCTATTTGCAAACCAAGTCTATCCAGTCTTTCTTCATAAGACAGTCCTGACATCCCAGGAATCAGTCTGGTATCTTGGCAAGAAGGCCCGGTTCGCCCGCCACGGACCAGAGACTTGCTCGCACCGACTGAAGATAGCAATGTTACAACATTTTGAGATTTTAAAAATCAAGTCTGCAATTTGACCCATCCGATAAAGCATAAAAATAAGTTTAATTTGACACCTAATTCACTTTCATATCTTCAGTATTAAAAAAGTTATGGACATTTTCATACTCGGAAATTATCATCTTGTTCCCTATTGCTTTTCCATTGACAACACAAAAGCTGTGATCGAGGACGGTCAAAAGCCCATAACTTTCTTAAAAATTAAGAGAACTGAAATAAATTTTCAGTTATTGTAGATAGAAGCATTCTGAAACAAATATGAAACAATCTAACTTGGATGACCTGAAATTAAAGCATATAATTAGTTAGTTACCTAATTGTAGCTAATTACAAAATTCAATTACTAGATCTAAACATCTATCCATTTCTTAAGAAAAGATTCACATTTTTAAATAGCCTAAGTGTCCAAATAACATTCACACAAGAATTCACAATATAACATGATTTTTAAATCTCATTGTCATGAATTTATAGGCCAAATGGAAGGAATTTAGTGTTTAATTCCCATAAATTAATGAGCATTTTAATCATCCTGTGAGTGAGATTTCGTGGAATGCGATCGATTGGAACGTTGCGGTTGTGGTGAATTTAAACCCCATATCGGCAGGAAAAACACTGCCGGTTCGTATGGGGCCTAAATCACCTTTTCTCAACATAAAATTTGGATTAAGGCAATCCTAAGAAGCACGTTTATATGTAAAATAAACGGCTTACCTTTAGCTGTCCCGTACGGGAAATATGTCCCATTGTCGGCGTTGACGGCATTAGAAGCGGATTTTTATTTTACTTATTTTATTTTACTCCAGCGCTGAAATTGTCCCGCGGTTTAAAAAAAATAATTCAAAGAATGACAGACGGAACAATTCTTCAGCATTAGCTGGCAACCAGAGAAAATAAAACTCCGGTAGGCAGGAGAAAACCGCATTTTAACCCCCCCCCCCCCCCCCCCCCCCCCCCCCCCCCCCCCCCCCCCCCCCCTCAAAGGTGCCAAAGTCGCACACATGGCCAGTGGCAGAACTGCAGCGCCGCTGAAGGTAAGTTTTGTAACATACCTACTGAAGATGGATGACGCACTCGGTAGGTCCGGCCAACGCCACCTGCCGCGGATCGAAGGCTTGCTGGCGCAGAACAAAGAAGGATGACCCGCCAATGGGACCGGCGTCCGAAACTCCAAGACTCCAAACTCGGCCACGAGCCACTGGTGTCGACGGGACTTGCGCTGCCAGGAGCGAGGACGACTGTCGAGAGCTAGGAGTGCTGTCCTGAGCGAGGAGGGGTCCTGTGCCGCTGAGAGCAATCTGTGGGGGAGACCTCGAGAACAAAGGGGGAACCCAGCGGGGAGCCACCGAGAATGAAGGGGCGATCTGGTTGGGGGGCATCTACTGCGGCAGGAAGAAGGTGAAACTATTCGATGAACTCGTTGGAACTTTGTCAGCATCAGAAACATGCTGACTCTTGTGTACGACCTCAGTGAGTCTGCTATATGATCTTAATGGATTCTATCCAAAAGAAAGCATTTCACTGTATCTAGGTACATGTGACAATAAAGTATAATTGAATCATTGACTGATCCATTACATTTGTGGCAGAATAAAGCATGAAAGTAATAACTTTAATGGATTCTTCACTGCCGGTTTAAAAGGAAATTAATTGATTTTCAGGATTATTGTTCAATTGGCTGCGTATTAACCCCTTATAAATCCTTCAATTATTTGATGCATTGAATTCAAAGGTTGAATCCGACATCTATTAATCTGAAATTCATGAGAATCATTGATTTGTAATCTGATTTCGTATATCTTGAACATGGAAGCTACTATTTTCTCAAACAACATTACAGCTTAACAAACAAATTAGACAAGGCAGAGATAGACCAACTCTTGATTAGTACAGGTGTCAGAGGCTATGGGGAGAAGGCAGGAGAACAGGGTTAGGATGGAGAGATTGATCAGCCATGATTGAATGACGGAGTAGACTTGATGGCTGAATGTCCTAATTCTACTCTTATCACTTATGACCTTATGACACTCATCCTGCTCCAATAGTTTAAATCCTCTCTCTAAATCTCATTTATACTTTTTCTATCTTGCACTAAGCATTACCTTCTTTGGTTATACATATGGGCCCTCTCCGGGTTACAGCAGCTCTCCTTTCCCTGAGAACTGTACATAAGCTGGTCAGTTCATTAGTGGGAACTGAAGCCGCAAACCAAGCTCTCATGTGGCAGAAGATAACTGCTGCCTCATAGCAGCCAACAAACCCATCCCTGATGCTCCTATATACAGGCTGTACTTAAATAAATTGGGGACCATTTGTACTGTGCCTTAAAGCATTCTGAAGATATTACAGTTTGGCAAAGGTGATCTCGAAGGATCTGTTGAATGTTCTTAACTCTCATCTGACAGGTTTTAGATGTAGTTCGGGCACCAACATAGATTTTTTGCAAGCATGTCCTTGTGACCACTTGCATGGCTATCATGAGGGGCACACTTCGGACAACAGTTCTCAGTTTCAATCTACTCTGTTCACTTAAAGTTCAAAATGGTTAATAAAGATACTCTGGTTCCTTCGTATCATCCGGTTTCAAACTGAATAGCCAAGGGGACAACAGAATTGTTAGGGATGATCTGGCGAAGCAAATATTGCAGAACTATTCTACCTTCTACATGAAGGTCACTGGATTGATATGTCACTCGAGCACAGAACAACTCCACTCACTACCTCACTACAGCATAGCCCCCAATGAGGGGCAGATTGAGATCTCGCTTGTTCACACAAACTTGGTTTTCCAAGTTGATCTGAAACAGTTGTCATGACGCCATGATGATCAAATTGAATAATGCAGCTTTTTTTTTGACTTTTTAAAAATATTTCTATTTATTAGAAGTACAGTAAATTACAGTAGTACAAGCCAGATATATCTTATTTCATTCATTGTACCCCTTCATTTTTTAAGCTTTGTGGAAAGATAGAAATAAAGAAAGTGAGAGAAAGTTGTGTTTGTGTAAAAGAGTGATCAATAAAAAAAAAAACCCATTAGTTAAAGAAAAGAGTTAAGAAATAGACCCTAGAAAAGAAAGAAAGAGAAAAAAACCCACAAAACCTCTATTATAAAAACCGCGCATAAGGGATAAACCAACTTCGTATTTTTCCTCCCCCCTTACCAGATCCTGACACCATTTCATTTTTGAAGTACTAATGCAGCTTTGAGTACAAGTGTGTTTGTTGCTCTGAAGAACGTCAATGAAATTGATGTCAGTATCCAAAGTGTCTCTGTAGAACCAATGACCTCTGCCAGAGAGGAATCAATTCTGGATGGTGAGATACTTGACCTTAAAATTGTTTAACGATACAGTATGGAAACAAGCCTTTCAGCCCACTCGGTGCTCGCCGACCAAATGATCACACTCGTTCTACGTTATCCCACTTTTGTATCCACTCCCTACACACGGGTTGCAAATTTACAGAGGCCAATTAACTTGTAAACCCGCACATCTTTGGGATATTGGAGGAAACCAGTGCATTTAGAGGAAGCCCATGAGGTCACAGGGAGAACGTGCAAACTCCACACAGATGGCACCCAAGGTCAGGATTTAACATGGGTCTCTGGCACTGTGAAGCAGCAACTCTACCACCTGTATCGGCAAGTTGCCTTGTTCCAGACTTCAGGAAGTCAAGGTCCAAATCCAAGCAAGTACATCAATGAATGCAAACCTTCTTTGAACTAAACAGGCCAAAATCTAAATCAATAAGATCAGGAAGACTCCAAAAATAATTACTGCACTAGAATAAAGTTATTGTTCATTTAATGTGCATATTGACTATGTTATGCATAGCTTACTGTTGCTTTAAAAGGAAGCAGATGGCAAGTAATGTAAGCTCTGATATTTCTCCCTAAACTTTTCCACTTCCCATTCTTCCTCTCCTTTACAACATCCTTTAAATCCTACCTTTCCTTACATAGAACGGTGCAGCACAGGAACTGACCGTTCAGCCTGTGATGTCTGTGCCGACCATGATGCCAAATTAAACTAATCCACTCTGTCTGCACCTGGTCCATATCTCACCATTCCCTGCCTGTTCATGTGCCCGTCTAAATGTCTCAACTGTTGCTATTGTTTCTGCTTCCACTACCTCCCCCGGCAAAGTGTCTCAGGTACCTAACATTCCCTTTGTAAAAAAAACGCACCTCCTACACTTTCTTTAAACTTTCCCCTTCTGATCTCTTTCCCCTTCTGATGTTCCCTGGTATCTTGAAAAAAGACTGTCTATCCAACTAATCTATGACTCATCATTTTATATGCTTCGATCAGGTCGCTTCTCAGCCACTAACGCTCCAGAAAAAAAAAATCAAAATTTGTCCAACTATTCCTTATATCCCACACTATCTAATCCATGCAACATCCCGATGAAAAATTACATAAAGTGCTGGAGTAACTCAGTGGGTCAGGCAGCATCTCTGGAGAACATGGATAGGTGATGTGTACATTGGGACCCTTCTTCAGACCTTATCCATGTTCTTCTGAGATGCTACCTGACCCACTGAGTTATTCCAGCATTTTGTGTCATTTGTTGTAAAGCAGTATCTGCAGTTCCTTGTGTCAACGTTCTGATTAATTGCTTCTGAGCCTTCTCCAAAGTCTCCAATTTGTCACCCTAACGAGGCAACCAGAAATACACGCCCTACACAAATGTGGGGTAAACAAAGTCCTATAAAGCTGCAACATCACTTCCCTTCTTTTATACTCGATGCCCCGACAATGAATGCAAGCGTACAATATGTCTTCTTTATCACCCTCATCACTTGTATGCTACATTGAGGGAGCAATGGACCTGCACACCAAGATCCCTATGTATATAAATGCTCCTAGAGGTCCGGCCATTTACTGTATCCTCTTACATTTGACCTCCACAAGTACAACAGTTGTCTGGATTAAATTTATCTGCCATTTCGCTGCTATATTTCAAATTTATCTATATCCCGCTTTATCTTTTATCAACCTCCCTTATTATGCATAACTACCAATTTTTGTAATGTATGCAAACTTACATATCAGCATACCTACATATTTGTCCAAATCCTTTATGTATATCACAAACAACAGACCCCCAGTACTAATCCCTCCTGTCAGAACAACACCCACCTACCACTACCCTCAGGCTTCTGTGACCAAGCCAATCTACCGAATCACCATGGAGCTCTTGTGCCTTACTCCTCTGGGCTGGCCTACCATGAGGGATGCTTTACTAAAGTCCATGTAGACAAACCCACTGTCCTACCCTCATCAATCTTGTTTGTCACATCAAAAAACTCGATCAGGCTTGTACGACATGACCTCACCAGTGCAAAGCCATGCAAACAATGCTGAATAAGTCTATGGTTTACCAAATACAACTAAATCCTATCCCTAAGGATCTTCTCCAATAATTTTCATACCATTGATGCAAGGCCCTCCGGTCTACAATTTTCTCGCTTGTTCCTTTTGCCGTTCTTATCCGATTATGCTCGTGATGCTTCTGAATCTTACTCGGTAAACAGTTACAGGAGGAGGCCTTTTTGTCTTTTGGGTCAGTTTTGCCATTCAATACAATCATCACTGATCCTTTGTCTCCATATCATATTCCCACTCTTTCTGCCCGACATCCTGATGCCTTTTGTGTCTGACAATCTACTTTCTTCTTGAATATGTTCAGTAACCTGGCCTCACCTTTCACTGTATCTCGGTACACGTGACAATAAACTAAACTAAACCCTGCTGCATTTTGTGGTAGAGTATTCCATGTTTTCATTACCATGTGAGTGAAGAAATTTCAGGAGGGGATGTCCAGAAATAGTCACTGTATCAGGATGTATAGGAAAGAACTGCAGATGTTGGTTTAAATCGAAGGTAGACACAAAATGCAGGAGTAACTCAGTGGGACAGGCAGCATCTCTGGGGACGTTTCGGGTCGAGACCCCTCTTCAGATATCAAGGATATACTGTATCAGGATATGAGGTAAGCTATCCAGGACTGACACAAGTAGCAATTTCTTCATTTAGAGGGCTGTGAACCTGTGCAATTCTTTACCACAGAAAGCCCATGAAACATTTCTTCTGTTCAGGGGACGACGTGACTTCTTTGATTAAAAAAAACCCCCATCCATATCAGCTTTGAAAGTTAAGAATTCATTAGACATCAGGGCTCAGCCTCGTTTGCCTCTTAATCAGGGGTTTCATGTCGGAGGTGAACCTCAGCTTAATCTGCAAACATTTATTTCATCCTTTGAACATGAGAAGGTAAGGAACCAGGCTGAGGAGTAGGCCACAGCACTCCTCCACCCTGCCCTAACAATCAAAGTGATCACGGCTGATCTTCCCACGGTCATGTTGCCTCTTTCATGCCGGTTCCCCGCAACCTCAATTCCCTGGTCTATCAAAAATGTATTTACTTCCTCTTTAAATAAATTTAGGCTTCAGAGCTCCTTGGGGTACAGCATTGAGAGTCAACTCTGGCCTCTGTCATACCACTTCCCCTCCCCTCTATATATTGTCTTTTCCCTCCCAACTCTCAGTCTTGATACAGGGTTTGTCCCGAAACGGCACAACTTCCCACACACTTCAGTCTTAAATGATTATCAACTAATCTTGTGATTTTGTCCCCTCCCTCAAGATTCTTCCACAAATATGAAGCGAGAGTGAGAGCTTCTGACTGTTGCAAAAAGTGGCAACGTCACACAGTTATTGCAGAACTAAAAGTAGTGACGACAGATTGATGTACAGGGAACATTGTATTAGAACATTGTATAATGAGAACATTGCATTAGTACCTCGTCACAAATGTGTCTATGGAATTTAGCATCATTATTTGCACAAATTCTACAAATGACCAAAAATTGTTTTTCTGTCATTGAATCAAAATACAAATTTTCACACCTTTATTCCCAGATTCCCAAGACTAAAAAACAAAGCAACAGCAACAGAGGTTATAGAGTTGACATTCTGGAGTCATACGTTCATAAGTGACAGGAGCAGAATTAGGCCATTCAGCCCATCAAGTCACCTTCGCCATTCAATCATGGCTGAACTATCTTTCCCTCTTAATCCCATTCTCCTGCCTTATCCCCACAACCCCTGACACCCATACTAATCACGAATATATCTATCTCTGCCCTAAAAACATCCATTGACTTTGCTTCCACAGCCTTCTGTGGCAATGAATTCCACAGATTCACCACCCTCTGACTAAAGAAATTCCTCCTCATCTCCATCCTAAAGGAACATTCTTTAATTCTGAGGCTATGATTTCTGGTCCTAGACTCTCCCACTATTGTAAACATCCTCTCCCCATCCACTCTATCGGGCCTTTGCAGAACATGCAGAAAGTTGGAACTAGAGATTTGTTGGTAGACAAAAAATGCTGGAGTAACTCAGCGGGACAGGCAGCATCTCTGGTGAGAAGGAATGGATGATGTTTCGGGTCGAGTCCCTTCTTCAGACTCATGTCTTCAATCTCCTCAAGGTATGTCTACTTTGAAGAAGTTCTCCTCCTCTCTCCGACAAGAGTTCAGCGTTCGAAATTTCCTAGTGATTTCTTGCTTGGATTGGGAATATTCAGGATTTATTCAAGAGTCACTGACAAAGGAGTCAGCTCCCCACCTCTTCTGGAGGGAAGGCATGAGGAAGTGGTAGGCAACTGAATCCTAGCCTGTGAGTCTGGCAGCTCTCCCACAGCATGAGGAGATGGTGCTGGGCTAAGCTCATGGTGATATGTTACCCTCCATTGACCTCACCCCACCCCCTTCCCCAAGCCCAGAGAAATTCCTGATAGATATTAGTGGGTTTTAACTATTTACAGTGGGATCCATCACCAAGACCTTCAATGGAACCACTGAAGGATTTCCAGTTAGTAAGATTTCAACTATGCGCTCTAACAGCTGAATTACATGACTTTGGGCTCAGTTCTGATAAAGGGTCATTGATATGAAATGTGAACTCTGTTTGTCTCACCATAGATACTGCCTGACCTGCTGAGTGTTGCCAGCACTTTTTCTTTATTTCAGTTTTCCAGCATCTGCAATGTTTTTGCTTTACAATAGTTATGTACTACATGCTATTAATAACCATATAACAATATAACAATTACAGCATGGAAACAGGCCATTTCGGCCCTACAAGTCCGTGCCGAACAACTTTTTTTTCCCTTAGTCCCACCTGCCTGCACTCATACCATAACCCTCCATTCCCTTCTCATCCATATGCCTATCCAATTTATTTTTAAATGATACCAATGAACCTGCCTCCACCACTTCCACTGGAAGCTCATTCCACACCGCTCCCACTCTCTGAGTAAAGAAGTTCCCCCTCATGTTACCCCTAAACTTCTGTCCCTTTATTCTGAAGTCATGTCCTCTCTAATCAATGTGCTTGGACCCCAATTGTCATTGAAGATATATTAGGGTCTCTCAGGTGAACATTAAGGATTCTACGATGGTATTTTGAAGAACACGAGCATGCTCTTTGATGTCCATGGGGCATTATGGTTAAGTTACTGACCACCTTCTCGTGTCCTGGATTAGAGATAGGGTTCAATTCACACAATCGCAGTTGGGGAATTGCAATTCAGGTATTAACTAAATCTAGAATTTTAAAGGAATCTGTTGACAGGAGCGGTAGCTGTGAAAATCTTGGATTACCATTAACATCCATCTACTTAGGCGCCCACGTGTACAGAAAAGGCAACCAATTTGACTGGCTCCAATTCAGACCCAAAACGAGCCTGAGTGTTAGTGTGCTTTTCAATGCCCACCCCACCCTGACAGATGGTACCAGCGTCAGGCATACTGGTCATATGCAGTGATGCCAGGCAGAATGCCCTGACTTGGATGGGGTGCTGAGAAGTGATGATGGAGTGTCTGGCCCGAAACCCTTCAGGCTGAATCCAACTCCACTGAGCCCAACATACACGCTGGGTAACTGGTTCATCGATGTCCCAGAGTGAAGATGCCATTGTGTCATTGTTACCCAATCTAGCGTTCTCATAAGTAAAGATCCTTCAATGCGGTTGATCAGCTACTGCCTCAGTTCAGGAATAGACAATCAATGCTGGCATTGCCAACAACATCCACAACCGGTTTTGAACAAATGAAAAGTAGAATATAACTTCCATCACCAAAATGATGGCGACTCTTTAAAGAAGTGCTTAAGTACATTTGTTTGGCTTGTGCCGCAAATATGTTCTTTCTAGCCATGAAACAGTTAATGACTGCTGTGCCTAATTGTTCTTTCAATTTCCCCAATGATGGAAAACGTAGCTAGGATTTAATGATCAACATAACTCTTTATCAATCTTTATCTGTCTCAATCGGATAGCACATTCCGATCCTAATTACTGTCAGCTCAAGGTGATTTCATATGCGTCCATTGTGGACTCCAGGGATAAATATACTGAGCAATTTTCTAGCAGCAACCGAGCGTTGGGGCCATGACTGGTACGAAAAGGAACTATGAATTCTGGCATGTGATGCTGGTAAACAGATGATCAGAGGCAGGCTGTGCATTTTAACTCCCTGGCCTCATTAAAACAGCCTGCGGCTGACAACAACCAGGACAACTCTCTGACAGGAAACATCAAGGAATTACAGTAAGTGAAATCATTGACGTCAGCCTAATAAGCCTGGGAAGCTGGTACTCAGAATCTGGAGGCTGGCTGATGGTTCTTCAGCCATTAAACGTGTCCTTCCTGTAATCCTGGCACAAGTCGAAGGAACGGCAGTTTGATTCACAACCACTGTCATGGGAATCCAAACAAGTCAGAATAAGGCCCAGAAGAGACAAACAGTGCTTTCATACTAGGTATTTAAAAGATAGATTTATAAAGTGTTAGATTTGTAAAGCTGTACTACATTCACAAAATGTGTTACAGCTTGTGAAGTACTTTAAAGTATACCCAATGTGGCAATGCAAAGAGATTTAGCAGCTAATCGAGCAAGTTTCCATAAACATCAAAGAGTAATCACCATGTAATCAATTTTAGTTGAGAGTCAAATATTCTCCAGGAAAATGGGAGAAGATCACTTGGCTTTTAAGGGTCATGATCATGGTGGAAGATGTGGGACAGGGACCAGGGATACACACCCCAATAATTAACAAGATCATTGCAATGGATTATGTTTGAAGAAGGAACTGCAGATGCTGGAAAATCGAAGGTAGACAAAAATGCTGGAGAAACTCAACGGGTCAGGCAGCATCTATGGGGTGAAGGAATTCCTTCGCTCCATGGATGCTGCCTCACCCATTGCAATGGAATGTTTGTTCTGTGATACAGGCAAGTATGTAAGCCTTGCTATAAACTAGAAAGCTTACATTCTGCCTCTTCTTTATCCAATGATACCAAATATCTGACAGGGTCACAATTTGATGTTGCCGAAAGATTACTAGGAGTTCTTGCTTTCATTTCGGCAATAAACAGAAGGACTAAAGGAAATAGTCCAAGGAATTTTAAGGGAATGAAGGGCTTGTCCCACTTTCGCGACTTTTACAGGCAACTGCTGGCAGCCGTGATAGGTCGCAGAAATTTTCAACCAGTTGAAAATTCAGGGGCGACCAGAAATACGCTATGACTCTTTGGAGGCCTCTCACGACCAAACAGGCGACCCTTGGCGACATGTCGCGGGTGACCTCTCATGACCATAGGAGGCTTCTCACGACCACGTTGTCAGCTGCGGGCCTTTTTAATGAGACCAGGGACTTAAAATGCACACAAAAAAGCTGGAGAAACTCAGCGGGTGCAGCAGCATCTATGGAGCGAAGGAAATAGGCAACGTTTCGGCCCGAAACGTTGCCTATTTCCTTCGCTCCATAGATGCTGCTGCACCCGCTGAGTTTCTCCAGCTTTTTTGTGTACCTTCGATTCTCCAGCATCTGCAGTTCCTTCTTAAACACTTAAAATGCACAGCCTGCCTTTGAGAGTCGTAGCGTCTTTCTGGTCGCTGCTGAATTTTCAACATGTTGAAAATTTTGGTCGCCTATCACGGGTGCCGGCAGTCGCCTGTAAAGGTTGCGTAAATGGGACAGGCCCTTTAGAATAGAAACTAAAGACTAATGCTGGAGCGGTTTAGGCAACATCTGTGTTGGGAACAGACAGGCAGCGTTTCTAGTCGGAATCTTCTTCAGAATGTACGGTAACCGGGAGCTTGGCTGAAGAGTTGGTTTTTGGAGGTGGGAAGAGAAGTGTGACCCAGACCATCACACAAATCAATCTCCCTTCTATTGACTCCATTTATACCTCACGCTGCCTGGCAAGGCCAGCAGCAGAATCAAGGATGAATTGCATCCTGGCTACTTCATCTTTCCCCCCCCCCTCTCCCATCAGGCATAAGGTATAGAAGTGTGAAAACGCACACCGCCAGTTTCAGGCCAGTTTCTTCCCAGCTGGTATCAGGCAAGTGAATCATTCTACCACAATCAGAGAGCAGTGCTGAACTATTACCTACCCCTTTAATGACCCTCGGACTATCATTGATCAGACTTGTTGGCTTTACCTTGCACTTTATCTTGTACCTTATCATGTATCTATGCACTGTAAATGGATCGATTGTGATCATCTATTGTCTTACTGCTGACTGGTTAGCACGTCCAGAACAAAACGATGCACTGCAATTGAAAACTCTCTTAATCCAAAAAAAAAACAAACGATTTCATGTCTGTTTCCGATTGCCTTAACACTTGCAGGGAAATTTAGCTCCTGTTTTTTTCAATAGTATGTAGCTATGCCCAACCATCCTTTAGTGGTGTGAAATTTCTGGGAGGTGTTTTCCTGGTGTTAAGCATAAGCAATGCAGGGCCTCTCACCTCTCACAACACTGAGTGGAGAAGCAAAATGATGGAAAGTGTTATCTCTGCTTCTCTCTGTGTCAAAGTTGTATAACCTGCGATAGTCTTCAGTATTCTCACTGGAGAATAGTAATGATGTCCATAGTTCCCGGAGTTGGGTCTCACACAATCCATGTGCTAAAATCTTTCCTTACTGTCTCCTCCCCTTCTCTGCTCTCCCTCAGCCTTCTGGCTCCTCCTCTTCCTTTCTTCTTCCCCGCTGCCCCCACCCCCCTCCCACCACCACCACATCAGTCTGAAGAAAGGTTTCAGCCCGAAACACTGCCTATTTCCTTCGCTCCATAGATGCTGCCTCCCCCGCTGAGTTTCTCCAGCATTTTTGTCTACCTGCTAAAATCTGGAACTTGCTTCTGTTTCAATTAAGGTACAACTGATAGGTCGAAATGCAAACAGAATATTGTAGTTCATTGGCAAGGGAATTGGAAACAAAAGTAGGGAGGTTATACTTCAGTTATGAGAACCGTTAGTGAGACCACATTTGGAGTACCATGAACAGCATTGACTCCCCCTTTTTAAGAAAGGTCAATAACATATGGAGGAAATTCAATAAAGGTTTACCAGATTGATTCCTGAAAAAGACCGGTTGTTCTCTCAAAAAAAGATTGGACAAGGCAGGCATACAGTCACTGGATTTTAGAAGAACGAAGAGCAAGTTCAATGAAATATATACAATACTGATTGATCTTAATAGGTCGGCATGGAGAAGTTGTTTCCTCTTGTGGGAGAATCAATAAGAAAGGGACATTGCTTAAAAATAAGGTCTTGTCCATGTAAGAAGGAGATGGGGCAATTTTGTTTCCTCAGAGTGTGCTGCAACTCTCTTCAACATAGGCTGGTGGATACTTAAATACTTAAATTATTTTAAGGCGGAGGATGGAACTCTCTGCCACAGAGGGTAGTTGAGGCCAGTTCATTGGCTATATTTAAGAGGGAGTTAGATGTGGCCCTTGTGGCTAAGGGGATCAGGGGTATGGAGAGAAGGCAGGTACGGGATACTGAGTTGGATGATCAGCCATGATCATATTGAATGGCGGTGCAGGCTCGAAGGGCCGAATGGCCTACTCCTGCACCTAATTTCTATGTCTATGTTTCTATGATAGATTTTTGATAAGCAAGAGAGTGGCTCGGTGGAAACGTGGAGTGGAAATTACAATCAGATAGTGTGATAGGCTTGAGGGTTCGGAATATCTATGGGGATTGTGTAACTCCTGTAAATAGCTCATTTCCATCATCATCCATTTCTCATCTTCCAATAACTGCTTGAGAGTTTTTTTTCTTTCCCTGCTCTCAATTTCCTTCCGTGCTTCGAAACTTTAATGCTCAGTTCCTAGGTTAGATAAAAGGTCTTCAATTCAGTCTTGCCTTCTTGCGGGCTACATTGACCACAATGTTCTTCTCATCAGCGCAGTGTTGGGGACACTCAGATAAGTATCAGAGTACCAGAAATAGATTACTCACGCGGTGTAAAATTTGTGACTCACAATTACAAGAACATGCTTATTCACCGTTTCTTGCAATGTTATTACTCCCCTTTCCTCCACTTCCTCTAAAGGCAAACACCCATGTCTGGTTTACACATGCTGTGAATGAAGCTGATAGAGCTGACAGCCCCTATGAAGGAAACCTTGAATTTTCAGGGGACTTGTGCATGAAATACAGACTAACATGCAAATCTGTGGCAAGAGTAGGCCACTCAATCTCTCTATGATCCCTCCCTGTTCCATGATTCAGTAAGGCTTGTGCCAATCGGACTATATACTCCATTCTGCACTCCCTTCTATCTCAGCAACCTTTCACTCCTGGATTAATCAAGAATCTATGTACCTCTGCCTTAAAACATCCTTGTCCCATTACAGCAACAGAAGCAACCCAAAATGGCAAGTGGAGCACTGAACCTGAATTTGCTATCCAAGAGGACCATGGTGACTGAGTTACTGAGAACATTCAATGCGGGGATCAATATAATTTTGGATATTAAGGACATGTGGTAAATGCAGCAAAGTGATGCTGAGGTATAAGACCAGACATGATCTTATTGAATGGCAAAGCAGACTCAAGAGCCTAAATGGCTTACTCTTGCTTTTTCTTATTTCCAGCATCAGTGTGGTAATGTAGTGCAGTCTATTGTGTTATTCAACGGGAAAGTTAAAATAGGAAACGTAGCCACTTTACACCCCTGTCCTCTTCCTCGCTCAATTATCTCCTCCTCCCTTGCTTCCATTCTCTCTTCCATGGTGAAAGTCCGTTTTCTTTTTTTTTTGAAGCAGGATTTTTTTTTGGTAAAAGCCACATTAATAAATGAAACATATTAAACTAAATTTCTCCCTTTCATATTTTTTCCTTTCAATTCACAATATTTCAAGTTATCAAATTCTCTCGACATCATTGTCTATATCTCTCGTTTCTCTTTCCCGTGACTCTCTGTTTGAAGAAGGGTCTCGACCCAAAACGTCACCCATTCCTTTTCTCCTGAGATGTCCCTTCATGTCCCGCTGAGTTCCTGCACCATTTTGTGTCTATCACATTCTGTGCCTATCCCTATCTTAGTATGACTCTTATCCTTCCTAACATTCTCTCTAAACTCTTTTATACCTTTTTTCTATCTCGCTCCTTCTCCATGCTCATCCTCATTTTTTACTTGTCTGTTTGTTTTCCTTCTCTCACCCGGCATCTTGTCCAGTCCCACTAATTTTACCACAAAAAAAACATTGTCCTCCCTTGGTCAATTCTTTCTCCCTTTATTTCTGCCTTCAATAGCTCTCTCCCCTTCTGTTTGTCTGGCAGTCTCATTCTATCTCTCTTTGAATTCTCTTTCATCCTATATCTCTCTCCTTCATGTTTCAATGTCTTGTTCTGACTCCCTTGTTGCTGTTTTATTTTTTCTGACCTCTTATTGCCACCACTCTCTGTTGCTATTCACTCATTCACTTTAATATCTTCTCCATTGTCAGATTTGTTTCCCTCTTACATTTTCTATTTCACCTATTTTCTTTCTCTTCAATTCTTTCTTTTCCACTCTTGGTTTGTCTCAACTTTAATCTCCATCTCCGATTACTTTACTCCCCAAATCATTCAAATCTGCCCCCCTCCATCATTTGCATACTTTCTCTCCATAACTTTGCCTCACCTATTCTCTGTCTGCATCTGTATTTCTTCATCCCACTCTTCTGTGCTTCTTGCTTTTACCTCTTTTTAAATCGATCTCTTGCATTCATTCCCACCTATTTGTGCATGTGTGTCTATTGGAGGAAATCAGCGGGACAGGCAAGAGGAGGAAAATAACAGGGAAAGATAAGCTTTCACCCATTAATTAATAAATCATCACCCATTTTCACCCACTGTAGGACCATCTGTTATCGCTGTCGTTAATAGCAGTTTGTCCTCGGGTGTTGTTCCTGCGCTTTTTAAACATGCAGTAGTACAACCCCTGATTAAGAAACCTGCTCTTGACCCTGCAGTTCTTGGGAATTTCAGGCCTATCTCCAAACTGCCTTTTTTATCAAAAGTCCTAGAGAGGATCGTGCACAGGCAATTGATGGCCTTTTTGGAGGAACATGACGTTTTGGAGGTTTTCCAGTCCGGTTTTAAGTCCCGGCACAGCACAGAATCGGCCCTTTTGAGGGTTTTTAATGATATTTTTTTGGCTACTGATCAAGGTGACTGTGTTGTCCTCGTGCTTTTAGATTTGTCAGCTGCCTTTGACACAGTGGATCATGAAATTTTGATCTCCCGTTTGGAGCAGTGGGTGGGTATCAGGGGCATAGCACTGGAGTGGTTCAGGTCGTACTTGGCTGATCGAACTTTTTGTGTCAGCCTTGGGGACTCTGTATCCTCCTCAGCTCCTCTCTCGTGTGGGGTCCCACAGGGCTCAGTTCTTGGCCCTCTCCTCTTTTCACTCTATTTGCTCCCACTCGGTTCCATCCTTAGGAAGCACGGGATTTCATTCCACTTTTATGCTGATGACAGCTTTATGTACCTCTGGGAAAGGGGGGTGTACACTCTGTCGGCCTCTTGCTTGAGTGTCTCAGTGACATAAAGGCCTGGATGTCACTGAACTTTTTAAAATTTAATGATGACAAGACAGAGGTAATGATCTTTGGTGGCACCTCTGGGCCCCCCCCTGTTGATCTAGGCTCTTTGTCTGCATATCTCAAACCTAACATCACGAACCTGGGGATTAAAGTGGACCCTGAGCTTAGATTTGACTGTCAGGTAAGGGCTGTTGTTAAATCTGGTTTTTTCCATCTGAGGCAGCTGGCAAAAATAAAGCCGATTTTGTCAAGGCAGCACTTTGAGACGGTAATCCATGCCTTTGTTACCACCTGGCTGGATTACTGCAATGCACTGTATCTGGGGGTTAGTCGGTCCTCCATCGCCCGTCTCCAGATGGTACAGAATGCAGCTGTTCGTCTCTTGACTGGCACACGAAAGCATGATCATGTTTCTCACCTTTTGGCCTCTCTCCACTGGCTGCCTATTCAGTATAGGATTCGTTTTAAAATTCTTTTATTTACTTTTAAATCCCTAAGTGGTCTTGCCCCGTCCTACCTATCTGAGCTTCTTCACCCTTATTCGCCCTCCCGCTCTCTCAGGTCAGATGATCAGCTGCTCCTGATTGAGCCAAAGACTAAGCAGAAGCTCAGAGGGGACCGTGCCTTTGCTGTGTCGGCTCCGAGATTGTGGAATGAATTGCCTCTGCACGTTAAACAGGCCCCTTCTCTAGCTGTTTTTAAATCACTCCTGAAGACATATCTATTCTCCATGGCCTTTGTAGACCAGTGAGGTGTTGAATTGTTTATTAACTTTATTTGCTTGGTTTTGCTGCGTTGTTCGTACTTGTGTTTTATGTTTTTTAATTTATTGTTTGGATTTTTGTATGTAATTTATGCGCCTCGTGTTAGTTGTATGTTCTGTTGTTCTGCCTGTTTTATAATGTCTTGCTTGTTTTCTTTTTTCTGTACAGCACTTTGGTCAGCTTTGGTTGTTTTTAAGCTGCTTAACAAATAAAGTTATTATTATTATTATTAACATAGATCACCATTCCCTCCAGATCCTACAAAAGACCAGCAAGCATCTTGCTCAAGCCCTTATGGCTTTCTCCATCCCTGGATACATCAGCCCGAGTTCCCACCATATTCCTGCCGTCAACGCCTAGTCACAAACCTGCTTAACCTCTGAACAGTTCATCTCGGCACAATTCACACAATTCCATCTACGATCTGGGTTGCACTCTTGCCCAGTCACATGATTCCAACCACACACCTCATCAGTTGCGACCATGTATTTTCACAAAAACCACAATCACCATTACAAACTTGCAGCTCTTTGAAGTAATTAGATATCCTGCGGTTGTCCAAGTACTATAGAAATCTACACATTTTTTTTACATGTTGCGTAGTTAGTACTGAAGCCATTGAATCTCTCAGAGGGATGCCACATGCCTGGGGAGCCCAGACTGCATTATAACAAAATAGTGGAATTCTCATAAGCAACACAGTGGATAACCCATTATACATCTGAAACAATGTACGTAGTTTTGAGAGCTTCCTCTTTCGCAAATAGTTGATAATATACAGTGCATTCAGAAAGTATTCAGACTCCTTCACTTTTTCCACATTTTGTTATGTTACAGCCTTATTTTAAAATGGATTAAATTCTTTTTTTTTTCATCAATCTACACACAATACCCCAGAATGAAGAAGCAGAAACAATTGTTTCAAAATTTTTGCAAAGTAATTAAAAATAAATAACTGTAATATCACATTTACATAAGTATTCAGACCCTTTGCAATGACACTCAAAATTGAGCTTAGGTTCATCCTGTTTGATTGATTATCCTTGAGATGTTTCTACAACTTGAATGGAGTCTACCAGTGGTAAATTAAATTGATTGGAGATGATTTGGAAAGGCACACACCTGTCCATATAAGGTCCCACAGTTGACAGTGTCCATCAGAGCAAAAACCAGGCTATGAAGATGAAGGAATTGTCTGTAGACCTCCGAGACAGGATTGTGTTGAGACACAGATCTGGGGAAGGGTATAAAACAATTTCTGCAGCATAGCAGGTCCCGAAGGGCACAGTGGTCTCCATCAGTCTTAAATGGAAGAACTTTGGAACCACCAGGACTCTTCATAGAGCTGACCGCCCGGCCAAACTGAGCAAAGAGGGAGAAGGGCCTTGGTCAGGGAGGTGATCAAGAACCCGATGGTCACTCTGACTGAGCTCCAGAGTTCTTCTGTGGAGATGGAAGAAGCTTCCAGAAGGACAACTGTATCTGCAGCACCCCACCAATAAGTCCTTTATGGTAGAGAGGCCAGACGGAAGCCACTTCTCAGTAAAAGGCAAATGACAGCCTGATTGAAGTTTGCTAAAAGGCACCCAAAAGACTCTCAGGCCATGAGAAACAAGATTCTCTGATCTGATGAAATCAAGATTGAACTCTTTGGCCTGAATGCCAAGCATCACGTCTGGAGGAAACCAGGTACGCTCATCACCAGGCCAATACCATACATGCATGATGGTAGCAGCATCATGCTGCGGGGATATTTTTCAGTGGCAGGAACTGGGAGACTAGTCAGGATCGAGGGAAAGATGAATGGAGCAAAGTACAGAGAGATCCTTGATGAAAACCTGTTCCAGCACGTTCTGGACCTCAGACTGAGGCGGAGGTTCACCTTCCAACAGGACAACGACACAAAGCACACAGCCAAGACAACGCAGGAGTGGCTTTGTGACAAGTCTGTGAATGTCCTTGAGTGACCCAGCCAGAGCCTGGACTTGAACCCGATCAAACATCTCTGGAGGGAACAGAAAATAGCTGTGCATCGACACTCCCCATCCAACCTGACAGAGCTTGAGAGGATCTGCAGAGAAGAATGGGATAAATTACCCAAATACAGGTGTGCCAAGCTTGTAGCTTCATACCCAAGAAGACTTGAGGCTGTAATCGCTGCCAAAGATGCCTCAAAAAAGTACTGAGTAAAGGGTCTGAATACTTATGTAAATGTGATATTTCAGTTATTTATTTTAAAATTACTTTGCAAAAATTTCTAAACACCTGTTTTCCTTATTTTATTATAGGATATTGTGTGTAGATTGATGATAAAAAAAGAATAATTTAATCCATTTTAGAATAAGGCTGTAACGTAACTAAATGTGGAAAAAGTGAAGGGGTCTGAATAATTTCTGAATGCACGGTAGTTTATATTATAAATCAAACAGATGATATACGTCACACTGTTAAAGGAGCTTTCAAATCTTTCATTTTGGAAATGTGTTTAGATTACAGTGGACAATGATGAACACCTTAGTGTAAATGTGGTAGGTGCTATTTACTGAAGCACTTACTGTATTGGCTCAACCAGGAGATGTCTGGTTTACAGAATGGAAACTTGTGAGTGTACTGAGGCTTCATCTGAAACATGGCCATGAAATCTCCAAGGCCTGTGAACATATGGAAATATGCTGAGTTGTTTTCCTGTCATCACAATAAGGTCACAGCATTTGAATGCAAGTGTTCAGTAGAGCACATATCTGTGTGTGGCCACAGTGTTTGAGATCAGGCCATGAGGCAGTACCAAATTTGAGAGGTACATTGCATTAAAGAAACCAAGGTGATTTATAAATGTTAAATAAAAACAGAAAATGCAGGAATTATTCAGCAGGTCAGGCAACATCCACAGAGAGAAGAAAACAGAATACATATTTCAAATCAACAACATATTATCAGAAGTTAAAGGCTTAAAATTCACTATAGGTGACGAGCCAGGGATTTCCAGGATTTAGTTGCAATTTCTAAAGAGGCTTTGAGAACATCCTTGAATCTGTTCTTCCGTCTGCTTGGAAACAACTATCATGAGGGAGGTCAGCATCTATTTTGTGAGTCAGATGAGCAAAATGTCATGACCCATCTATCGGATGTAATATGGGTGTCAATTATCATAGCCTAGGAGACCATGTTGACATTGCATTGGCTCACTTATCCTGCCCATGGATTTGCAAACTTGTTGTTACAAAGCTTTGATGGTATCTCCCCAAGGCTTGGAAGTCCTGCTGTAAGTAGTCCAAGAGCTTTGTGTGGGTTTGAAGTCTTCAGCTTCAAAAACCCTTCTCCTGAGACCGTTAAAAGCTGTGTAGCCACGCGACAGACAATGTGAAATTTCATCATCAGCGTCGAAGGACACTGCAATGAAAGCTCTTCTCAGACAGTGCCTCGTGACAGCGTGTGAAACCCTAAACTGGATCAAGATTTATCTATACTGCCCTGAACACTACCATGATCGGCAGACATGCTGTAATCGTGATCATATTTGAAAAAGGAGACAAATCATCTTGTGGAAACTTCTGAAGGGCCTTCTGTTCATTGTCAGGCTGCTGCTCAACCACTCCTTCCATTGACTAGAACTGCATCCTGAATCACAAAGTGGAGTCAGCAGAGCAAGAAGCATAATGGACACAGCCTTCACTACAGCACAACTCCAAAGAAGGTCATAAGTGATAGGAGCAGAATTAGGCCATTGGGCCCATCAAGTCTGCTCTACCAATCAATCTTGGCAGATCTATCTCTCCTTCCTAACCCCATTCTCTCGCCTTCCCCCCATAACCCCTGACACCATCACTAATTAAGCATCTATCCATCTCTGCCTGGCCTGAAAACACCGGGTTGGCTGAGGAGGCCAGATATAGGCCCCAACCTCAGGTGGACCATGAGGGGGAGAACTGGATATTTTTAGTGCCTTCCCTCACAGTGAATTCTGCTGTGGGGGGACGTTTCATGTTGATTTCTATAGTGTACTGTTCTGTGTCTTTTTCTCTTTTTCTCTTTTTTGTTTTGTATGGATTTATTGACATTTGATCTGTTCAATTAATTTAATCAATCTCTGTAAAGCACTTTGGTTCAAATACTGGTTTTGTTGAAAAGTGCTATATAACATTATTATTATTAAAAATATCCATTGACTTGGCCTCCACAGCCTTCTGTGGCATAGAATTCCACATATTCACCACCCTCTGACTAAAGATATTCCTCCTCATCTCATTCCTAAAGGAACGTCCTTTAATTCCGAGTCTATGTCCGCTGGTCCTAGACTCTCCCACTAGTGGAAACATCCTCTCCACATCTAACATTTAGTTTTTTTCAAAGAATGCTGGGAGCAGCTTCAAATTGTATATAGGGTCATTTTTGAACCCACAAAATCTTTGATATACTCGGTCAAGACTGTGCAAAGCATTCTCAAATGTGGCTGATACCTCTACATGTTCCTCTCCATCTTGCCCCTGCTTCATGATAGTTTGTAAACATGATCGACAAGACCAACCTCACTACTAGTCTCAGCGGGGCTGTGTTTTTCTCATAATACTTCTCTCAGTCTTCCTCTCAGCACTGTTGCATGCCACCTCCAACAAGGTTTGTGCTCCAATGGAGTAATCCACAGGACAAACGGGAGCTATGCTGCATGCACTCCAGAACCAAGGTCACTCCAACTTCACTCATTGAGCATCTGTGGGGAGATGATGCCTGATGCTTGTTCACCTATCAATGCAGCTTTTTGGCCGAAGCACACACAAATGTAGATCTTACATATATAATAACCACAAAGTTCCCTAATTAACGTACTCTTGTTGGACCACACTGGCCACTGACTGTCTATGCCAAGCCTTTTGAAAATGTGTATTACATCCTATATCTTGGAAACTATATTTGAATGAAATCTCTTGAATGCCTGTCTCTGGACAGCAGCCACAAGCAAATGGAGAAAAATATCTGCGCCTGGAACGATACTGATTGCTTTAATTAAGGAAATTATTTCTCGATGAAACAACAGCAGCAGGTACAGCTGCAGCCCGGACCAAATATAACAGGTCAGGTGCTGACTGAAGTATAAAACTCACAAGAGTTTAAGGAGATGGGTAAGATCCCAAGGAAGTAATTAATTGACAGAGAGAATAAATTATTGAAAAAATCAGCTTGAACACCGAGTGTCTTCATCAATTTTTAATTTGATGAAACCTTTCAGAATCGTTTTGTCCACACAGTGTTGTCATAATTAATTGAAGAGATGAGAACCAGAATCCAATTTAAATGGATATTCATGCTGTGAGATTTGGGCTGCATAAACAGATTTCTATTCAAACAGTAGAAGAGTGCAAATTGGGTGTTCATTTATTTACAGGCCTATCAGGATTCCATAAAATAAGGACGCTCTGATACAAGGAACTGCAGATGCTGGATTACAAAAAAACACACAAAGTGCTGGAATAACTCAGTAGGTCAGGCAGCAACTATGGAGAACATGGATAGGTGACATTTCGGATCAGGACCCTTCTTCAGACACAATAATGGTGGAAGGGGGAGGGGAGGGGGTGAGAAAGCTGGAAGAGAGGAGGGGGAAGGACAAATTTGTGTTTTAATGAAGTTGGTCCATAAATATCCTAGACCAAGGGCTAGAGGGATTTGGCCAAATTTGGGTCAAAGGTAAGTTTATAGGCAAGATTTTAATCTATTAAGATTTCATACACTTGGAGTTTATGTTTGGTTCATTAGGATTCCTCAAATTGGTGGGTAATTTTTTGTTTATTACAATTCCACACACTTTGACCATGATTGGTCCACAATGATTCTGTACAATGGGAGTTTATGAGAAGAGTTTGATGCATTAGGATTCTCTGCACTTGAAGGCTATGAGAAAGAATTTGATCCATTCGAATTCAAACACATTGAGCGTTTTAAGCCAGACCCTTGTAATGCCGTTCATTCATCACCCTTCTCATTTATGTACCCAAGTCATTCTAAGATCATTTATTGCTACCAGTCAAATTTCGAGGTCTCTGTCTCATTGTGAACCTGGGCCTGCCTTTATTAATATTTGTTCCAAAATCTAAGAATATAGTGAATTTCCATAAACAAACGAAGAAGGGTATTAAATGCAAACATTAGGTCATCACAGATAGTTTTAAGAAACTCTGATTCCGTGGTTCCATTTGATGAGCAGTGCCGTTTGCATTGCAGTCCTGGCTGATAGTTATTCTGCAAACAAAGCACTAAAATCACCACCTCTGACACTTTCTTGACTTGGCGATATATCACTATACCTTCACTGTCACAGGGTTAAAATACTGGGGATTCCTAATGCTCATTCTTTCCGATAAAGATTCATCAGAAACAATCAACATTACTTCAGTGTTTGTTATGGACAAATCAGTTGTTAATTTCTCATCTCGTAGGAGTGGCTACACGTCAAATATATATAATTGATGGTATAGTACTTTGAATTGTTCTGAGCTGTTAAGGAGTTTCTGCAACTACAAGTCTTCTACCTCTTTCTGTTTTGGCATGATAAACTGACAATGGCACCAAAGCCTTGCCTTTTTATCTTTCAATATCTGAGCTGCACTCTTTTTTCTTGTTCATTTTTTCCCTGACCAACCCTACCAATAATTTTACCTCGATCTTTGAGGAAATTCACTCCTCTTGTAGCCATTGTTTAGAGGAGATTGGACGGTATTTGCAGCCAGCATGTTGCTCCTGAGAATGTCAAGAGAGTTTAATTGTCATATGTACGTAAAACGGAACAATGAAATTCTTATTTGCCGCAGCATAAGAGGCCAATGAACACAGTACTCATTTTGATCACATAATAAAACAAAAAAATCAATAAATTATAAACCCCAATATTATTGTGAATAACCCAAAGTCCTTGCTGCAACCAAGACAGTTCATAATTCATACTTTAATTAGTGTTTATATTGTTCAAGACCCTGTTAGCTTTTGGGAAGCAGCTATTCCTGACCCTGGTAGTTCTGGTTTGAAACTCCTATACTTTCTTCCCAATTGTAGGAGTGAAATGAGAGATGGTCAGGGTAGTACGGGTCCTTAATGATGCTGGGTGTGTTTTTGAGGCTGCACCTCTCATTGATCCCATCGAAGTTGAGGAGGCCAGTTTCCATGATGGACCCAGTAGGTTTCCACCATTTTTTCTAATCTCCTTTGTTCCTGGATGTTTGGGTTGCCGAACCAAGCCACGATGCAACCAGTCAATGTGCTCTCTAGAGTACACCTGTTGAAGTTCAAGTGAGTACTCATCAACATACCGACTCTCCTCATGCCTCACAAGATGTAGAGGCATTGACGAGTTCTCTTTATGATTGCATTGATGTCCTGGGCCCAGAGGAGACTTTCAGAAATATGCATGGCCAAGAACCAGAACTTCTTGACCCTCTCCACCATCATTCTGGCAATGTTGGTGTATTCTTGGCTTCCATTTTCTAAAGTCAGCAATTAGATCCTTGGTCATGCTGATGGTGAGAGCATAGTTATTGTTCTGCCACCATGCAATCAGACAATCGAGCTCCCTCCAATACTCTGACTCATCATTGCTGAAATTCGTCCAACAATGCAGGGTCACATTGGGGAGTGAAATGTCCCCACTGAGTGTCTTTCCCTGGCCAGCATATGCAGTTGAAGTCCCTATTAATCTCACCCTGGCCTCCTTCATTATAGGTCTTGGAAAAAGGCAACAGCTGCTATTAGCTCGCCACTCCCATGAGTGGAACAGGTCTACCCATTGCCAATATTTCAATCTCTGGGTCATTTCTGACCCTTTATAGGTTTGGCTGCTTCTCATGATCCATCAACATGGTTGGAATTCTATGTCTTGGACTGAAGTAAAACTTCTTTGGGGAGGAGATAACCCTAAACTGTACTCTGTGACTGTGATGGAATAAGTTGGCAACAAACAATGCCCAAAGGAAATCAAATTTACATTTTTTCTTTCATTTACACCATGTGGTTATTCTTGAAAAAGTTAGCACTTTTTGCCCAAGCTTTAAATGTGTTTGAGGTGGTGGTAATTAATAACTTCCTAAAACCCTGCAGTCTTTCCCATGAAGGTACTCGCACAGTGCTGTTGAATAAGGAGTTTTAGAAATCAGTTTCAACTATGGAGTACGACTGGTGATATATTTCAAAATCAAAATGCTGTGTTATTTGGGAGAAAATCTGCAGATGATTGTGTTCTCATGCACCTGATGCCCTTGTCCTTGACAATGCAAGGTGATATCAAATTGCCCTTTCCAAGTAACTACAGTCTATTTTATAGAGGGTGTACATCAACTGAATCTGTGCCAGATGAGGAAGAAAATGAACAAATAGGTTATGTAGACCACTTGTGGATTTTGATCCCCAAGTTCAGTTACAGTTTTGTTGATTAGACTGCAACCAGGAACAAGGAGTCTGGTTTATTTAATCATCCCAAACCGTAGCTTCTCTAAGTAATCGTAACTTGACCAACTAACAGCGTTCTCTGGAGTTCAGAGGGGATCAGAAATGGGAAATGAACCCTAATCTACAGAAACCATTCACTCATCTAACAGTTGGGGCCACTGTAGCAATGCATTCAGTACATGGTTACTAAGGAAGAGAGATGGAGATGAAGAAAGGAGAGACAGAGACAAAGACCAAAAGAAAGGAATGTTTTACCATACAGTTATACCATAGTTTCCCTGATCGTATATTCTATGGGCAGGTTATCCTTTTTAATCATCTTATCTACCTGGTATGCTGCCTTCAGAGGTCCTTGGACGTACACCACTCATTCTGCATAATCTAGCATTACTACACCTGGCATAGTGTACAACTTCAGGTTTCTCCAAATTAAATGCTACCTGCCATTTTTCTGGCCATCTTACCAATTTCTCAACATTGTTCAGTAGAGAAGACTACCCTCTTCATCCACAACAGCACAAATATCATGTCATCTGCAAACTTTAATCTAACCTCCTCCATGCATATCCATATTGTTTATGTATATAACAAACCTACCCCTGTGGTATACCACAATCACAGGCTTCCAATCACAAAAGCGAGCCTCAATATCAGGCTCTTTTTCCAATCACTAAGACAGTTCCAGATCCAAGTTGCCACATTTCCCTGGATCTCTGCAGCTCTTACCTTTTGGTCCAGTCTTCCATGTAGCGTGAGGCAATTTGAGCACCATTTATATTTTTATGTGATTAAAGCTATTTAAAGGGCCTGTCCCGCTGTAAGAGGTAAATCAAGAGTTCTCCCGTGTTTTCCCGATTCGAACTAGGAGAATGTCCGTAGCGGGTCCGTAGGAGTTTGTGGATGTCTCGTAGCGGTTCGTACGAGTAACGGTAGGTACTCGAGAAATCCGGTAAACTCGTGATGTTTTTTCAACACTGTGAAAAATGTCCACGAGTAAAATAATACTCGTGATGAAAAGAATCGTTACTTTTTACTCGTACGAGCCGCTACGAGACATTCACGAACTCCTACGGACCCGCTACGGACATTCTCCGAGTTCGAATCAGGGGAAAATTCGGGAGAACTCTTGAATTACCTCGTACAGTGGGACAGGCCCTTTAAGCTCATTGTGGCATGTTTAGATTCTTGGAGAAGAAAAGTGTAGTTGCAAGGATTTACAATTGCAATTTTTGAAACACTCATGTAGCTCATAAATCAAAACATGGTCAAACTAGTTATCAGAGAATGCTTTGGTTGCTGGATAACATTAACAGCCTAATTAAGAGTCCACAGGCTACTGGCACTAACAAGGAGAATTTTACACTGTGCAAATTAGACACAGATGGGACATGAAAAATCCGCTTAATACTGTTTTTTTAAATGAAATGAGATAATAGTTGAATTGATAATAAACACATGGCCAGAGAGAAAGAGCCAGGAATTAGGATGAATTGGACTGTTCTCACAATGCAGCCAACAGAGCTTTGATGGTCTCCATCGGTGTCGTAACGATTTTCCGATTCAAATACACATCTTAAAACCTTTTCAAAACACCTTTCAAACAATCAGTATTATCCCCAGATTCCATGGTTACCCCCAATATCCAGGTCTATTGACCACTTTTCATAAGAACTCAGCCACTGAGCCCCCATAGCTCTCTGCAGCAGGGGATTCTCAAGATTCACCACCCACTGGCTGGACGTTTCTCTTCATTTCAGACCTGTTTTTGTGCTGTATGACTCTATAGGGCCTTCCTCTGAGAACGTGACCTTCTAGTTTTAGACTCCCAGCCAGGGGAAACAGCCCCTACTGAACCTGTAAAACTTCACAGTCTACTCAATCTCTGTTGATACGGTAAATGCTTCATCCCAGGATCCACTCTTGTGTATCTTCAACCCAAAATATATTAACTCTGTTTTACTTCCAAAGATGTTGCCTGGAAATGTTTGTAGTATATTCTGGCTCAATTTCAGAATCCCAGCATCTGCAATATTTCAGCCTTGTTCAACTTTAGCCTTGTTGATCAGCCTCCTGTATGGAAACTTATCAAAAGGCAATTGAAGAGTTGGGTACCTGCCATCCACAGGTTCCTCCTCATCTATTCTCCTACTCCCAACCTAAATTACTCCAAACACGAGTTCCTTTTCATAAATCCTAACTCCCAGAACTGGATACTAAGCTATGAGAATTCTGATATTTTGTATACCAAGTTGTTATATTTTAATATCACCATCGAAATTGATATGTTACAGAAAGAGCTTCCTGTGACTGAAGCGGCCAGTCTGATTCAGAGCCAGCATAGGGGGTGTGGAGAGAAGGCAGGTACGGGATACTGAGTTGGATGATCAGCCATGATCATATTGAATGGCGGTGCAGGCTCGAAGGGCCGAATGGCCTACTCCTTCACCTAATTTCTATGTTGCTATGTTTCTATGAAGCGGCCAGTCTGATTCAGAGCCAGCATCGATGGAGTGAAATGTCTCCACTAAAGCCAATTTTGTTGTTAAATGCAAGAGATTACAATTTGGAACAAGTTTAATTCTATAATAATAACTGTAAGTAACAAAAACATGAAAAAATATAAGAATATCCTCGACTCTTCAGGGATGAACAGTTCAATAGGAAATCAGCAGCAGTTGCAGCTATAGCCCAAGCTCCCACTCACACCTTGGTGCCATGCGCCCTCTGCAGTTCAAGCCTCCCACCAACAGGGCAACAAATAAATTACATTGATAAAGTTTGTGCATCCGTGGATAGGTCCAGAAGTTAAGGGCCTCCTTTATAAAATGCGAATTGAGTCTTGGGAATTCTTGCACATGTCCGCACCAAATGGAGAGTGAGAATTTGGGATGGTGTTGAGAACCTCGGGTCTATGCACTAGGAGGATGCAGAAACTCAGGGTATCCGCTCCCCCCAGGCGACCCAACCAGTCAACCTCTACCCACCCCTTGCCATCACATTGACCTGAGAATCCACAGAAATGAAGTTGGAGCAAATTCTCATGGATCCTGAGGCTCGGCCTTAAAATAATGAGAAGTCATGCAGCAACACTCAACGCAGAATATGCAAAGTAGAGGTGGGAGCCATGTGCTGTACTCATATATTTGTGAACTGCACTTACAATGGGTTTACAGAGCAGCAGTTCTTAAAGAGACTCCTGCAGCGATCCGGCTGTTATTAAAGTAAGGCCCAGGGCAAACCAGAACTGGCCAAAGTCAAGTTGGCACCAGATGCCACTTTTTTCAAGGTCACTTCTATTACTTGGCAGTAGGTTAAAACTGACCTAAATTAGTTGGAATAAATTTGCCTCTTTGTTCTCTTTTCTGGTACAGACAGCATACAAATGACGGGCAACATTTCGACGTCTCACGTCTAGTTGATCTTTTCCCAAGAACCTACAAGAGGCTTTTGAAATGTTATTTTTTTTATTCTTGATGATTCCAGGAATATATGGACATGCAAGAGCACCAGATATACTTGTGCGCATTTGAAGGGTTGGGAGCTCCTGATCACATTCATTGTACAAGCCTTGCTTACTCTAACTAGGTATGTTACGAAATTTACCTTCAGCGGCGCTGCAGTTCTGTCACTGGCCGTGTGAGCGACTTTGGCGCCTTTTGGGGGGGATTAAAATGCTGTTTTCTGTCTGTCCAAGATATATTTTCTCGGCCAGAAAATATATGCTGAATAATTGTTCCGACTGCCATCTTGGAATTTTTTTTTTTTAAACTGCGCGATAATTTAATGGCTGGAGTAAAATAAAAAAGCGATTTTCAACACTGACAATGGGACGGATCTCACGTACTGGACAAACCATAAGGTAAGTCGTTTATTTTATATATAAACTTGCTTCTTAGGATTACTTTAATCAAAATTTAATTGGCAAAAATGTCATTATGTAAAGATACGAACCGGCAGTGTTTTTCCTGCCGATATGGGGTTTAAATTCACCGCAAACTGCAACGTTCCAATCGATCGCGTTCCACAAAAACCCACTCGCAAGATGATTAAAATGGCCCTTAATTTATGGGAATTAAACACTAAATTCCTTCCATTTGGCCTATTAATTCATGACAATGAGATTTAAAAATCATGTTATATTGTGAATTCTTGTGTGAATGTTATTTGGACACTTAGGCTATTTAAAAATGTTAACCTTTTCTTAAGAAATGGATAGATGTTTAGATCTAGTAATTGAATTTTGTAATTAGCTACAATTAGGTAACTAACTAATTATATGCTTTAATTCCAGGTCATCCAAGTAAGATTGTTTCATATTTGTTTCAGAATGCTTCAATCTACAATAACTGAACATTTCATTCAGTTCTCTTAATGTTTAAGAAAGTTATGGCCATTTGACTGTCCTCGATCACAGCTTTTGTGTTAAATCAATGGAAAAGCAATAGGGAACAAGATGCTAATTTCAAAGTATGAAAATAGCAATAACATTTTTTAATACTGAAGATATGAAAGTGAATTAGGTGTCAAATTAAACTTCTTTTATGCTTTATCTGATGGGATAAATTGCAGACTTGATTTTTTTAATCTCAAAATTTTGTAACATTGCTTACTCTAACTTCCAGAGCCTGAGACTCCCTTTCCTGTAGTGGCCCCTGAGAGGATTGCGCGATGAAGATGCCTTTTTATGCTGAGGAAATGTGGAGTGTTATTAATAAAGTGCTGTGCAAAAACCCATGCAAAAAATTACTATTTAAAAAATATTTTTTAGAAACCTGACAAAAGTTGTAAATTGTCACATTACACAGGATGCTGCTATGAGGAAATTCTAGAGGAGGAATGGGTTAAATCTGGTGTTCAAGAAGGAACTGCAGATGCTGGAAGATCGAAGGTACACAAAATTGCTGGAGAAACTCAGCGGGTGCAGCAGCATCTATGGAGCGAAGGAAATAGGCGACGTTTCGGGCCGAAACCCTTCTTCAGACTGATGGGGGGGGGGGGGGGGGGGGGGGGGGGGGGAGAAGGAAGGAAAAGGGGAGGAGGAGGAGCCTGAGGGCAGGCGGATGGGAGGGTGGGAGGAGACAGCTAGAAGGTTAAGGAAGGGGAGGAGACAGCAAGGGCTAGCAAAATTGGGAGAATTTGGTGTTGGATAGGGAGTAAGACACAATTTTGTCGTATTTCAATCCTGAGTTTTTGCCAGTTTGTTTCCATGAGGAATTGGCATGCAATTCTCTAAAATCCCAAACTATTTTTCTTATATTCCGACTCAAAACAAGACCCATATATCTATCGCTTACTGATCTGCATTTGCAGAGAGAAAGGCAGAGCTGATACTTAAAAGTTTTCATCCTTGTTTTATAGTTTTGAAATCCTACCAACCTCTAAATATACACCTCTATAAAAAGTTGGTGAAGTTTCTGAAGAATAGTTGGCTGGGGAAATTGGTGGGGAATGGCATTCAATGAATCAAAATGTTTTCCTTCTACATCACTAAGAAACATGAAATATTCTACATCATTAAGAAATATGAAAAAATATTTGTATTCCCTCAGTATGTATGATCCAAACAGAGCTTTGAAATGAAAAAAACATTATCCTCGCCAGTTATTGTTTCTAAAGCTCATATCTTTCACTTGGAACCATTTTTGGAAGGTACCATTATTTACAGAATATGCGTGTGTGCTGTGCTTCCAGCTGTTATTTTTCATTTGAAGGTAGGGTTGACGACTGAATGGGACTAATATTTACAAATTGCACTCTTTTATCTTAACTTCTCAGAAGCCTCGATCCAAAAAATAAGCTTTCTCCATAATTTCCTTGGTGCAGCGAGATAAATATATTACTCTCATTCAGAATTTATGATGAGCAGACCTTGTGGCTATGTTCACAAGATGCTCAATCTTGATAATCTTGACAGCATGAGAATTTGTATTCCCAGTAGAGAGGGTTACACAGTTCTCAAGATTGAAAGCAATTCTCTAGCTTCACTCCTGGGATCGTTGTACTGCCAGCAACTACTTGTCAAGTTTGACATGGTATCAATAGTGCTTTTCAACCCGAAACGTTGCATCTTTAATTGGGTGAAATTGCCCTGCGTAATATTCAGAAGCCCTATAAATAAACTTTCAGCTCAGTGAACACGGTCAGATAAAGTAATTTAAGGCAGCTCAGCTCATACTGTGAAGAACTGATAAAGCACGAGAAAATTAAATATGGGAACAAACTAATAAGAAATAAAATGAGACTACAAAATTTCTCAGCATGGAAAAAGAAAAATACTAGCAAAAGCCAATGCTTGTCCCTTGCAGACTGAGAGGATAAGGAAATCAATAGATTGTGTCTGTTTAGCTTATTGTCACGTGTACCGAGGTACAGTGAAATGCTTTTTTGGTGCATGCTATCTAGTCAGCGGAAAGACTATACATGATTACAATCAAGCCTCCACAGTGCACAGATTGAGGATAAAGGGGATAATGTTTAGTGCAAGATAAAGTCCATTAAACCAGATTAAAGATAGCTCTAAGGGTCTTCAATGATGTAGATGGTAGGTCAGGACCACTCTTCACACACCACTCTCTGGTTGGTAATAGGACAGTTCAGTTGCCTGATAGCAGCTAGGAACTGTCCCTGAATCTGGAGGTATGAGTTTTTACACTTCTGTACCTATTGCCTAGTGGTAGATGGGAGAAGAGGGAGTGACCGGGATGAGACTCATCCTCCTCTTAAGAAAATGCAAAAAATGTTCCAGATAAACTGGAAAACAAGGCTCCAGTGTCAATTCGGAATAGGAACTAGCATTAGTAAAATACTAGAAAAATGATTGAAACTGGAAATTGATAAATGCCAACAACCTGTTGAGCTTTGAGAGAGGAGTCTATCAGGATATGAATCATCTGCTTATCACCTTTCAGGATACTTAGATATTCGAATGGTTCCTACAAATTGGGGATTATTAAATGTGACCCCACTATTTAAGAAAAGAGAGTGAGAGAAACAAGGGAACAACCATGCTGTAGCCGGATATTAGCATTCAGGAAAAGTAACTGTGGGACACTTTGAAAATAGTTATAGGATTGAACAGAATCTATGTATATTTACAAAAGGAAATCATGTTTGACTAATCTACCAGACTTCTTTGAAGATAAATCTAGTTGAGGAGATGAGAGAGATTCAATGCACAATGAGCTACAGAGTATAGAGCTAGCAGGTTGAGAATAAAGAGTAGGAATTAACGTGTCCTTTTAGATTGGTGGCCAGTTGCTGGGGAGGGGACCACAGAGATTGGAAACTAACCACTTACAATTTATATCGATGATTTGGCAGAGGGAACTGAATGTGATAATTCCAAGATTACTAATGACATAAAAATGCAGTGAGTGGTGATGAGATATAAAGAGGTTTCAAGTGGACATGGGCATGCTAGGTGAGTGAAAATAGCATAGTTGATAGTGTTCAATGAGTTAAAATATGTGAGATTATCCACCAGCAGAGAAATCATACATTTTTTTTAATACGATGAAAGATTGGGAAATGTCAATTATCAATTTCATACAAGAAAGCCATAATATAGGTATATCAGATAATCAGGAATACAAATGGTATGTTAGCCTATGATGCAACAGGATTTGAATATAAGTCAAATGTATTATTATGTCTTATACACAATTATATAAAACCTCTTTGAGACTGCACCTTAAATATAGTTTACAATCTTAGTTCCCCTGTCTCAAAAACAAATTTACTCGCTGAAGAGGTAGCCCAAAACGATTCACCAGGCTGACGTTTGGGACAGCAGGTCTTTCATATTGAGACAAGATTGATTAGGATATGTCTTAGATATCTAGCATTTGTGACAGACGACCGCACTAAAACATGCAAAATTATTAGAAGGTTCACAGAGTATAGACATGGAGGATGTTTTACCGGGTTAAGGAGTCTAAAACCTAGAAGCCGCAGTTTCATAAGGTAGCCGCAAAATACTGAAGTAACTCAGCGGGACAGGCAGCACCTCTGGATAGAAGGAATGGGTGACGTCTTGGATCGAGAGCCTTCTTCATAGAAGCTGCCTGACCTGCTGAATTACTCCAGGATTATGTGTCTATCTTTGGTGTAAACCAACATCTGCAGTTCCTTCCTACATGTCTCAAAATAAGAGGTTAATCATTTCGGACCAATATGTGATAAAGTATCTTCACTCAGAGATTGATGAGTACAGAACAGTGGACATTACCTACATGGGCTTTGACAAGGCTTTTGATAAGATATTGCATGCTAGGTTGTACCGGAAGGTTAAATCACTTGGTATCCAGGGCAAGCTAACCAATTGACTATAAGGCTTGAAGATAGGAAACAGGGTGGTGGTATTCAGTTGTTTTTGAGATTGGCTGTCTCTAACAAGTAGTGTATTGTTACAGGGATCGGTGCTGGGACCACTTCTTTATTACTTATATCAACTATTTTGATGTGAATATAGGTAGCATGGTCATAATTTAATTGTTAAAACTTAAATTAAAACTCACTAATTGATGGTAGAGTGGACAGGGCAGCACGGTGGTGCAGAGGTAGAGTTACTGCCTTACAGCGCCAGGGACCTGGGTTTGATCCTGACTACGGGTGCTGTTTGTACGGAGTTTGTACATTATCCCTGTGACCTGCGTGGGGTTTTTCCAGGATCTCCGGTTTCCTCCCACACTTCAAGAGACATACAGGTTTGCAGTTTAATTGGCTTGGTAGAATTGTAAATTATCCCTAGTGTGTGTAAGATAGCGTTTGTGTGTGGGGATCGTTGGGCGGCGCAGGCTCGGTGGGCCGAAGGGCATTTCCGCACTGTATCTCTAAACAAAGTGAAGAATCTGTGATTACTATGGTATCTGAATCAATGGGCCCAATTTTGCCAGATAGAGTTTAAAGCAGATAAATCCAAGGATTTGCACTTTGATGACAAACCAGGCAGACTTACATGGTAAATGGTAGTACCCTTTGCAGATGTTGTCAAACAGAGAGACCTAGGAGTGCATGTACAAAGTTCCATGAAGATAGCCATGTAGATGGACAGGGTGTTGAAAAAGGCATTTGGCACACTTGTCTTCCTCTCTCAAGGTATTGAGTACAGGAGTCGAGCCACCATGTTATAGCTGCGTAAGACATTGGTAAGGCCATATATGGAGTATTGCGCCCAATTCTGGTCACCGTGCTATCGGAAGGATGCAATTAAGATTTAAGACGATGTTACCAGCTCTTGAAGATTTGAGTTTTGAGGAGAAACTAGATGGGCTGGGGGTTTTTTTTTCCTGGAGTGTAGAAAGCCGAGAGGTGATCTTATAGCAGTATATAAAATTGGGCATGGTTAAGCCACCATTTTCCCAAGGGTAGGGAAGTGTAAAACTAGAGGGCCTGGGTTAATGTGAGAAGGAGAAGATTTAAAAGGGACACAAGGAGCAACGTTTTTCACACAGAGGGCAGTGCATACAGGGACCAAGCTGCCAATTAGAAAATACAGCACAGTACCAGGCCTTGCAGCCCAAAATGTTTGTGCTGAACATAATGCCAAGATTATGGCTTCTTTTGTTTTTAAACAGCCATCTATGAAAAGAGACATTTTGTTCATCTGATTTTTGACTTTAAGAACCCAAGCTATGGAAGCATACAGCTCGCTTTTGTTTTTGATAGACACAAAATGCAGGGGTAACTCAGCGGAACAGGCAGCATCTCTAGGTAGAAGGAATGGGTGACTTTTCGGGTTGAGACACTTCTTCAGACTTCCAATCTCGACCCGAAACGTCAGCCTTTCCTTCAGTCCAGAGATGCTGCCTGTTCCACCGAATTACTCCAGCATTTTGTGTCCATCTTCAGTGTAAACCAGCATCTGCTGTTCCTTCCTACACATTTCATCTGCTTTTGCTTTTACTTTTCAGTTTTAGTTTCTGTTTTTTTGGTCTGGATAAAGGTGGGAGATCTTGGTGCTTACTCACAAAATAATAAATGGCTGCTAAACACAACAGGACCATCTGAAGAGGAGAAATCAAGCTTAATTTGTAGGTGTAGAATCTTGGTAGTTCTCCGATGGGTTCCAATAAACAGCCAACACCCAAAATATTGAATTACCTTTTCTCAAGGCAGATGTTGAGAATGATGAGAACAGGCCTCACTCCCCACCAACATCCTCAGGACTTTCTACAGGGGCACGGTGGAGTCTGTACTCACGTACTGCATCAATACGTGGTACTGCACCTGCAACTGCTCGGACAGGAAGGCTCTGCAGAGGGTAGTGAGGGGAGCAGAGAGGATTATTGGCGTCTCCCTACCCTCGGTACAAGAACTGTTCCAGAGCCGCTGTCTGAAGAAAGCACAGAGAATTGCCAAGGACAAACTGCACCCCCTCCACACACACCTGGATCTCTTGCCATCAGGCAAGAGATATCGAAGCATCAAAGCCCGGACTACGAGGCTGCTAAACAGCTTCCTACCACAGGCTGTGAGGCTGCTAAACAGTCACTCTGCACTCACAGTCACTTGACTTGACTTGACTCTGCGGCTGGCACGGACACTTTAATAACTGGCACTGGCCACTCAAATCAGCGGCCCCGGACATTTTTTTATGATTGGTTTACTGTATTTTAACATTGTGTTTTTTACCTGATTTTAACTATTTATTCTGTTCCATCAGGGACTGGATTGTTTTTTTTTAGTGTTATTATGTGAGAAGTATTTTAAATTTCATGTGCGAGGCTCCGCTATTCACTGGGAAACGTCTTTTCATTTTGCACTGTACTTGTTGCTTGCAAGATGACAATAAAGGTTGATTGATTGATTGATTGATTGAATGTTGATATTTGTTTAACATGTGTCTGCTTTAATGTCGGTTCCCAGAATCTAGTTTAGTGTCACATGTACCGAGGTACAGTGAAAAGCTTTTGTTGCATGCTATCCAGTCAGCAGAAAGAACAATACATGATTACAATCTAGCCAATCTAGTGTATAGATACGTGATGAGGGAATAATATTTAGTGCAAGGTAAAGGCAGTAAAGCCCCCGATCAAGGATAGTCCGAGGGTCACCAAAAAGGTAGGTTCAGCACTGCTCTGTGTTTGCGGTAAGATGCATCTGTAGTGGTTTCACCTCATCACTCTTTCTGTCTAACCCCTCATGCAACAGACCTATTAATAAAACCATTAGCCGCAGAATAACAGAAAACTCTACTCAAATGTAAAACTCTGCAATCGGAGGAGCAGAAATTGGGAGTCCAAAATGAAGACAAAACAAAAGCCTCACAGTTCCAGCATCTTAAATTCAATTCTTACCTTTGTTGCTGCCTGTGTGGAATTTGCACATTTTCCCTGTGATCACACAGATTTTCCTCAAACATCCCAAATAGTTTCTGGGAGATTGCAAGGGACTGTCCCATTTGGGCGTCATTTGCGCGACATCCTAAAAATTGGTTGGCGCGTGATGAGGCGTGATGGTGTATGCAGTGACGCGCGGTAGCGTGCGGCAACCCAGGATTTTGGGATGCTCAAAATCCTCGCGCACCACCTGCATGACACGCAAATTACACCCAAGTGGGACGGGCCCTTGACTGGGCACTGTACATTATCTGTGATGCAGGTTATCCGCAAGGGGTGGGGAATAGTGGGTCAAGGAGAGAGAATAAGTTGCCGAGCTGCAGGGAGATGAGGAGAGGGGCATGGGATTGATGCTGTTGGAAGCTGGCATAGACCTGATGGATCAAACGGCCTTCTGTGCCAGAATAAGTAGGAATTGGAGAAGAAAGTGCAAAGAGAGTCAGAGAGATAATACGATTTGGAAGAATATCTGCATTAGAGGAATTAAATTGGGAGTAGTATTTATTTTCCTCAATTCCTTAATCAGCATCAATTCCAAATTGGTTTATTTTTAATTTAACGTAATTTGCTGTCAAAAAAATCCATCATTATAGTGTTTAATTATTATTTTGGGGCACAAGTCCCTTGTCAATGCTATTGAATTAGACTATATTGAGCTGGCTCTCGGGAGGAGAATTTTATTTACGAGCAGTTATCTTTTGCATTATCCTGGGCTCTGTAAACAAAACCGCTCAGAATGAACAGGTCAAACATACAGAAGATGGTTAAACTTGATTAGAGTTGCCATAGTAACATATTCACAAGCACGTTCAGTCAGCTGTCTCCTGCTGCAAACAGCTGTCTGCACGAGGGATCTGTGCAACATCCTAGGCTTTTGCATAATCACCCACCTGCAGAGGTCCAACAGAGTATCGGGACTGTAACCTTTAAAGAGCTAAAATTAGATCAGAAATTTGCTCTTGTGCACAACCCAACTAACAGTCTTTTTTTCCCAATTAGGTGTTGACTCCACATCTGAGAGCATTAGGGAGGAGGATAAAAGGGGGCGCATTGGCTCTAATCCACCTGCTTAAAGGATTCAATCTTCAACAGTGGTAAAAATTACTGCTCGGCAGAATATTGAGCTCACTAACACTGGGGATTGTCTCCCATTTCACTTCGCGAACATGGGTAATGCTGCTCCAGAATGATGTCACACTTTCCCCACAAGGGTTGTTTTAATTCTGTACCTATTCCATGCATTATCAGTGATTCATTGATACCGAACATCTTTCACAGATGTTTTCTACTTTTAATAGTGAGCACCAGGCTCCGAGGCCAGCAGGTTGATGTCATCACTGGTTTGTGACACTCGCAGTGATGGTCTGATCAGGATTTGACCTACGATTCTCTAACAATGGTCAGCAGTCATATGTCAACTACATGTATGTCTTCTTGTCTCATTAAGCCATTGGCAGTTAACAAAATCGCGTCTTTTTCATGGATGTTATTCCAAGGCAGGAACATCATTGTGCGACAGACATTCTTTAAATCAGATTTTTTTGTGTTGCCGAACATTAACAATGTCATTAAATTGGCGTGTAATCCTTTTTCCTTAAGATTGTGAACAGCCAGCCAATGGTGAATAATCCATTGATACTCGCTGTTTTGACACTGTTGGAGGTGATATGGGGGTTTACAGAGGATGTAAGGTTCTATCCCAATATTGTGGATGCACCTTCATTAAAAGGGGAAAATTAAACATAGCTGAGTCTACCGGAATCAGACTGGTCGGGAGAGAAAGGGGGAAGGCCAGAGAACACGTCACTGCAAAGGCAATGAGGTTCTCACAACAGAAAAGGTGACGTAACACTATAGGTTCTGTCCGTTTTAATATTGCAAGCTTTATTTTGTTGGAGATAAAATCATTTGTGATGCTAGGAGTCTCTGTACCATTGTAACTGCCCAGAAGGGGGAAATTAAGCTGCTCTTTTTATTTTGTCTTCATTGACAGTAATTCCAGATCAAGAAAAGGCTAGGCCAGTTCCTCACTTCTATCATCCCATCGGTAATGAGGACTTCCTCTTGCTCAGATGATGATATAATTTAACAGGTGCCCCAGCCACAAATAATTATGCTTACATCTCTGACAATATACAGTGTTGGTTATGATAGGACCATGCACCAAGCATTAGGTCAACAGGAAGACTAGAATGCAGTTCACCTTCCTACCTACTCCTTTTTGCTGAGGATTGTATCTTATCTGATCCTGATACTGAAGCCACCATGGTGGAATAGTTTGTCTCTCTCTCTGGATTATGACCAGAGATTTTGCAGAACAGATCCCCCACCTGCAAGTTCCAGGTTGAGGTGTACATTCTGATGACTGTAGCATGTTGGTTTTGTGTTGGGAGTCAGCCAGAGGATGATGAAATTATCACCAAGCTCTATTTTTTGTTGTTGCAATGCTCAGATCCATTTTGCACCTCCAGAAAAAGGTGTGTCCATCATTTTGTTTTTTAAACTGGCCATCTCCTGTCATCTCTCACTCTGAGCAGTGAAGCCAAAGTCGAAGTGCCTTGCCTTCCTAGATGAAGTTGGCAGAGCAATATTCAGGTCTGTCACTAGTGGGGTTGTGCAGGAAGCTCCTGATGTTCCTAGTCCTGTGTTTGACACCGAGAGGTGGAAGTTACCTCCATGTGAATTATATCATGGCAAGATCGTGACAGGCCAACGACCACATGGGTCCGACGGAGCAAGACTCAAGCCATCGGTAAAAGAGTCCAAATAATTCTGAACACTCAACCCATTGGTAACAGAGTCCAAGATGATTGGAGACCAGGCTCTGCCACATGGATAAATAACATGCACATTGGGGGAAACTTGCATTGGGACAAATGTACTCGCATACACAAACGAGAGGTCCCACCTACAAATGACTGACTACTGCTTCCTCCTGATTTACCCCTCCCCACCTACTCTTCCCTTGTCACCCTCGCCCTCCATACATCGCTTTCTCTGTATTTCCCGTTCTTCCATCTTTCCTACCATCAACCACCCACCTGCCCACCCTGCTGCCCCTCCTCCCCACTTTTCATGCACCACCCATGTACATAGCTTCCAACCAAATGATGGTGAAACATATTCTGATGGCATCTTTATTGGCATGCTTTTAAGCTTTGTCAGCCTTTCTCTCCATCATATCATTTAGCATCCAGACTACTCAAATCTATGTCACACATTGGGATACACCCTTGAAAGAAAAGGAATGATAACATGAAAAGGTGACAAAACAAATCATAGGTGTTGCTTGAAGGAAATATGAAAAGGAAGTTGCCAGGCAGATTAAAATCAATGCAAATATACCCCCTCCCCAATTGTATTTGGAAAGAATTTCTAGGTGCTCCTGAAAATGGAAATAAAAAAAATTTAAAAGTAATGACACATTAAGTGAATTATTTGCATCTACATAAAGCCAAAGTAGAACATCAAGGGTCGTTGTAAAATATTAAGTATGGACCCAGACTTGACTGAATTAAAGCAAATATCTGTATTTACCAGGGAAAGAGATAACCGAGACAAAGAAACATTAAAAGTTGATAGCAGAGACCAGGCACGTGCCGTTAGTAATTACTCGGGGTAGGCAGTCAGTCGACTTTTAAAAATCTTAAAAACCGCGCAAGCGCAGATTGGTCTCCTCTCCGGTAGGCAGTCAGTCGACTTTTATAAAGTAATTTGTCTTCAAAAGCCTTATCGTATCGCTTAATAAAATATTTTAAAAACATAGCACAAAAAATTTACTTACCACATTATTTGTACAAGAACTTAAGATAATTACTATACACGTTTGAAAAACCAGCCAAGAAAACAGGCGGATGATGAACACATGCGCAGCCTACCTTGCGCAAGCTGCGCAGCACACATGCGCGCGGTCCACCGTGCAAAGGTAGAATTTCAGCTGCCTTTATTGTCTGTTGTGAAGGCTTGAAGCAGCGTCCACGGCACGCAAGTTGCAGATAGTTTCGCATATTACATGTACCGTGGATGAAAGGCACGGGAGAATTATGCCTATCTAAGAGATCAATTAATCATGAAAATAATAACCATAAAAAAATATGCATGTAATTTCGTGCATTAAGTTGCCGATAGTAATTGAATTGGATATCTTTACTATTTATATTTAATAATTACCTTTTTATAATTTTAGTCAGAGTAGGCACTGCCTACCCCGACGCCACATGCCTGGCACAGACATATTGGAAAGATTGGCAGAATTTAAAGTAGGTACGCACTGATTCAAAAGGATGTTTCCAAGAATGGAAAGGAATCACGGGAACAATGATAATAATATTTCATAGTTCTTCATAGAGGATAGAGCATGATGACAGAGAATGGTGAATATTATCCCCTTGTTCGAAAGAGCGTGTAAGAATAAACCTAGCAATTACATGGCAATTGATTTAATCTTGGGAGTAGAAAGCTTTTACAAACATTGATCCAGGACAAGATTAATAATTACCTGGAAGAAATTAAATTAATTAATCCAATCCAGCATGAATTTGTTCTGCAAAAATCCAATTTAAGCAATTTAATGAAATGTTTTGATGAGGGAACAGAGAGAATTGATGAGGATAACACAATAAATGTTAAGTGCAAGGATCTTCAAAAAGCTTTTGATTAGGTGCCATTTATCAGGCTTATGAGCAAAGTTGGAGCTCAGAGCATGAAAGCAACATTAATGGCATGGATATGAAGTTGACCAAGTATCAGACAACAGTAGGTTGTGATGAATGAACAAAGATGAATTGTGTCATTAGTATGCATTTCCATGTTAATTTTATGTTTGCGAAACTTGGTAGCATTGTGAACAGCAAAGAGGATAGTGATGAGTTGCTGCATGAAATAACATGCTAGTGAAATTGGCAGAGGTGGCAGATGAAGCACGGGTAGTAAATTTCTGGATGACATCAATGTTGTTGGTGTAATGGACAATGAGGAAAGTTATTTAAAAACAGGGTCTAGAACAACTGGGAAAGTGGGGCAAGAAAGACAGACGGACAAAGGAAACTCTGACAAGTGAAAAGTGGTGCACTTTGTTTAGATAAACCAGGGCAAGACTTACACAGGAAATTACACGTGTTGTAGAATGGGGAGATCTCGGAAAACAAGTACGTAGTTGCTTGTGGTGAAGTGGTGTTTCGGCACACTGGTGATTGGTCAGGGCATTCAGTACAAGATAGACACAATATGCTGGAGTAACTCAGCGGGACAGGCAGTATTGCTGGAGAGAAGGAATAGGTGATGTTTCGGGTCGAAACCCTTCTTCAGAGATGCTACCTGTCCCGCTGAGTTACTCCAGCATTTTGTATCGATTTTCAATGTAAAGCAGTATCTGCAGTTCTTTCCTACAACATTGAGTACAAGAGTGAGGATCACACGTTACAAACTGCACCAGACATTGTGCAGACAATTCCGTGAGACACAATTTCCTATGCATAAAAGCCATGTCGACCATCCCTAATTAATTCATGCCTCAGCTCCATTTCTCTTTCTACAGTTGCTGCCTAACCTGCTGTGCATCTCCGAAATTGCTTTTATTTCTGGTTTCCAGCATCTGCAGGTTTTGGGTTTCGATCAACAACACCGAGCATTGCAGCAATGGGTGGCAGGTGCAGCTCACCATTGAAAATATTTCACATCATCTGCAATGAAAAAAAAGGTGTTCGCTCATGTTCACACTAATGAGCTGCCTGCACAGTAACACTCTGGGCAGGATGTCTACAAATTGAAGTTCTGTTGTGTCAACAGCAAGAAGCCGTAAAAGCTGTGTAGAAGGTGAAGGGGAAAAGATTTAATAGGAATCCGAGGGGTAACTTTTCCACACAAAGGGTGGTGGGTGTATGGAAGAAGCTTCCAGAGGAGGTAGTTGAGGCTGGGACTAGCCAAACGTTTAAGAAACAGTTAGACAGGTACATGGATAGGACGGGTTTGGAGGGATATGGACCACGTACGTGCAGACAGGTGGGACTAGTGCAGCTGGGACATGTTGGCCGGTGTGGGTAAGTTGGACTGCAGGGCCTATACACTGTATCACTCTATGACCCTAAACCGGATAGATTCTTTTGCAAAAGGACACTCAACTTCCCACTACACTCCAGGCAGGAAGAACTCTCCAAAGAGAGGCATGTATTGAGGATTACATTTAATGAATATATATATATATTTTTTTAATTATTGTGACTTTGGAAAATGAACTGTACAGAGTTTACTCTGTCCTCTATTGTTCCATCTCAGAACAGCAGCTAAGGTGAAGTCCAGAAACAATCTCCTCAGTAAGCTTGCTGGCTCAAAGTGGGGGGCAGCAGCCCCCACACTGCGCATTTCAGCACTAGCCCTTGCATTTTCTTCAGCCGAATATTGTGCCCCTGTTTGGTCCAGGTCATCCCACACACACCATGTGGACACCCAATTGAACTCAACAATGAGGATTATCACAGGAACAATCCGCTCAACACCACTCCCCTGGCTCCCTGTCCTATCCAACATAGCCCCTCCACACATCCGGCGAGTAGTCCTCACTTAAAGGATGCTCCAAAAGACCAAAAACTCCCCTCGCCTGCCAATTCATATGGACATCTTCAACCCACCCACTGCTCGACTTCCAACTAGACGACCAATTTGGAAGAACCCACCACCAGCTGATTTCACCATCCAATCAGCTTGGAAAAAGGAATGGGAGTCCAAGGACGTCCCAAATAAACATCTGGTGTCAGACCCCACCCTACCAGTCCCTGGCACCAATCTCCCAAGGAAGCAGTGGACGACGCTGAATAGATTCAGGACTGGACATGGCCCCTGCTTGGCCAGCCTTCACAAATGGGGCAGCAGTCCAACCCCACGGTGTGCTTGTGGAGAGCAGCAAACAATGCAACACATCATTGAAGCATGCCCTCAACAAAGACTCAAAGGAGGACTTGTCACCCTTCATACAGCAAATCAGAATCTTTATGTTCCTGTTCGGTTGAAAGGAAACAGTAAAAATTTGAAAGAGCCCTGGTTTTCAAGGGAAATTGGACATTTTGTTCGGAAAAAGAGGGAGATCTACAATAATTATAGGCAGCATGAAGTAAATGAGGTGCTTGAGGAGTATAAGGAATGTAAAAAGAATCTTAAGAAAGAAATTAGAAAAGCTAAAAGAAGATATGAGGTTGCTTTGGCAAGTAAGGTGAAAGTAAATCCAAAGGGTTTCTACAGCTATATTAATAGCAAAAGGATAACGAGGGATAAAATTGGTCCATTGGAGAGACAGAGTGGACAGTTATCTGCAGAGCCAAAAGAGATGGGGGAGATATTGAATCATTTTTTTTCTTCGGTATTCACCAAGGAGAAGGATATTGAATTATGTGAGGTAAGGGAAACTAGTAGAGTAGCTATGGATACTATGAGGTTCAAAGTAAAAGAAGTACTGACACTTTTGAAAAATATAAAAGTGGATAAGTCTCCAGGTCCTGACAGGATATTCCCTAGGACATTGAGGGAAGTTAGTGTAGAAATAGCCGGGGCTATGACAGAAATATTTCAAATGTCATTAGAAACGGGAATAGTCCCCGAGGATTGGCGTACTGCGCATGTTGTTCCATTGTTTAAAAAGGGTTCTAAGAGTAAACCTAGCAATTATAGACCTGTTAGTTTGACTTCAGTGGTGGGCAAATTAATGGAAAAGATACTTAGAGATAATATATATAAGCATCTAGATAAACAGGGTCTGATTAGGAACAGTCAACATGGGTTTGTGCCTGGAAGGTCATGTTTGACTAATCTTCTTGAATTTTTTGAAGAGGTTACTAGGGAAATTGACGAGGGTAAGGCAGTGGATGTTGTCTATATGGACTTTAGTAAGGCCTTTGACAAGGTTCCTCATGGAAGGTTGGTTAAGAAGGTTCAACTGTTGGGTATAAATGCAGGAATAGCAAGATGGATTCAACAGTGGCTGAATGGGAGAAGCCAGAGGGTAATGGTGGATGGCTGTTTATCGGGTTGGAGGCAGGTGACTAGTGGGGTGCCTCAGGGATCTGTGTTGGGTCCTTTGTTGTTTGTCATGTACATCAATGATCTGTATGAAGGTGTGGTAAATTGGATTAGTAAGTATGCAGATTATACCAAGATAAGGGGTGTTGTGGATAATGAAGAGGATTTCCAAAGTCTACAGAGTGATTTAGGCCATTTGGAAAAATAGGCTGAAAGATGGCAGATGGAGTTTAATGCTGATAAATGTGAGGTGCTACACCTTGGCAGGACAAATCAAAATAGGACGTACATGGTAAATGGTAGGGAATTGAAGAATACAGTTGAACAGAGGGATCTGTGTATAACCGTGCATAGTTCCTTGAAGGTGGAATCTCATATAGATAGGGTGGTAAAGAAAGCTTTTGGTATGCTAGCCTTTATAAAGCAGAGCATTGAGTATAGAAGCTGGGATGTAATGTTAAAATTGTACAAGGCATTGGTGAGACCAAATCTGGAGTATGGTGTACAATTTTGGTTGCCCAATTATAGGAAGGATGTCAACAAAATAGAGAGAGTACAGAGGAGATTTACTAGAATGTTGCCTGGGTTTCAACAACTAAGTTACAGAGATAGGTTGAATAAGTTAGGTCTTTATTCTCTGGAGCGCAGAAGGTTAAGGGGGGACTTGATAGAGGTCTTTAAAATGATGAGAGGGATAGACAGAGTTGATGTGGACAAGCTTTTCCCTTTGAGAATAGGGAAGATTCAAACAAGAGGACATGACTTCAGAATTAAGGGACAGAAGTTTAGGGGTAATACGAGGGGGAACTTCTTTACTCAGAGAGTGGTGGCGGTGTGGAATGAGCTCCCAGTGGAAGTGGTGGAGGCAGGTTCATTGGTATCATTTAAAAATAAATTGGATAGGCATATGGATGAGAAGGGAATGGAGGGTTATGGTATGAGTGCAGGCAGGTGGGACTAAGGGGAAAAAAAATTTGTTCGGCACGGACTTGTAGGGCCGAGATGGCCTGTTTCCATGCTGTAATTGTTATATGGTTAAATCAAGAGGCAACTGCTTGGCTAAAGGACTTTCCTTTCGCTAAATAAATTCCATCTCAGATTAATGCTTGATACATAACAGCAGATTTAGTAATATTACAAAAAATTATTGTGTTTCGCATTGTAACATCACAAACAGTAATTAGCCTGTTAATCTTACACGATCTACTCGCGTGGCCTCAACTTTATGTTTGCATTTGTAGATGACGCAAGTTGGTTTGTGTGAATAGATGCAAGGAATTACAAAAGACACTTGCATGTAAAGTAGCAGGCAAGCATACTCTAAGTCACTGCAGAGCAGCACATTGGACCCATGGAGATCAAATAGGAATAACTGCTTCATGGAGAGAGCCCAAGAACTCAAAGATGAACAGAGGTTTAGTATTAGTATTACCTGTAGTATAAATGGCTATGAAAAATACTGAGGGCACTTCAATACCACCAAATACAAAGTGGAGAAATTAAACTGGATTGTGCGGAGCCATGATCCAATGCATCTGAATACATTGGCTTTGGGCATCCTACTCTCTGTCATATGCAGCACTTTGGAAGAACAAAAAGCATGCTGGGTCACGAACTGAGAACACAATTTTGTTTGATAAAAGTAAAAAGGAACATGGATTGGTCATAAGATCATAAGTGATAGGAGCAGAATTAGGTCATTCTACCCATCAAGTCTATCCACCATTCAATCATGGCCGATGTATCTCTCCCTCCTAACCCCATTCTCCTGCCTTCTCCACATAACCTCTGACACCTGTACTAATCAAGAATCTATCTATCTCCGTTTCAAAAATATCCATTGACTTATCCTCCACAGCCTTCTGTGGCAAATAGTTCCACAGATTCACCACCCTCTAACTAAATAAATTCATCCTCATCTCCTTCCAAAAGGAATATCGTTTTATTCTGAAGCTATGACCTTTAGTACTAGACTTTCGAACTAGTGGAAACATACTCTCCACATCCATATCAAAGCCTTTCACTATTCAGTAAGTTTCAATGAGGTCCCCCTCATCCTTCGAAACTCCAGTGAGTACAGGCCCAGTGCCATCAAAGGTTCATCATAGGTTAACCTACTCATTCCTGGGATCATTCTTGTAAACCTCCTCTGGACCCTCTCCAGAGCCAGCACACCCTTGCTCAGATATGGTGCCCACAATACTCCAAATGCGGCCAGACCAGCGCCTTATAGAGACTCAGCATTACATCCCAGTTTTTGTATTCTATCCCTCTTGAAATAAATGCTAGCATTGCGTTTGCCAATGGTGATAAGAAATTGGAGCAGACACATGTATTTACTCAAATAGTTTTAACGTCTGAATGGTTGCATTCCTATCCGGGTGATTGGAAAAAAAACTATCAACATGGTGTGTCGAAGGTGCTGCTTAAAGTCGAACATCATTGCAGCCATAATATGGGAGCTTTGTTTGTTGCCAATATTGATCCGAATGAAGAAACGCAGGGGACCCAAGGCAAAAAAACACGGCATACTGGAACTAATAGTAAATTGTAAGAAGAGAACTGCTTACAGATGAAGTGTCCAAAAAATGCAAGGTAAAATTGGGCATAAGAAAGAACAAAGACAATAGGATAAGGAGGCAGAAGACTGCAGAAGTAGTTGGTGTGCTGAGATTTTGGAGAGCCATGGAGAAAGGACAGCAGAAGATTTGCTTATGGCAGTTTGGAAAATGTCAGTCAATAATGCACATTTATCAATAATAAAACTTTTGAGTTGGTTTGAGGATTATAAAGCTCCAATTTCATTTGGGAAGTTGTAAATTCCATTTGAAGTTATAGTTAATTTAGTGCCTTAGGATATATTTTTGCTTTGAAGCCATTATATGAAATGCATTTGCTATTTTCTGGATGAAGGAAGTAACTGAGCTTGGTTCTATGAGTATGACGATTATGGAGCCTCAAGGGATTGGAGGCAATTTTAAATATTGCAATGGGCGAATTTTAATAGCTCCACTTGTGCCGAAAGCTTTCACTTTCACTTGTTCTGCTCTTGTTCCCCCAGCCCTCAGGTGGAACAAGAACAGAGTTCTCCGCATACTCACCTTTCACCCCACCAGCCTCCACATGCAACACATCATTCTCTGATAATTCTGCCACTTCAATGTGATCCCACCACCAGTCACATCTTCCCATCCCCATCCCTTTCCAGTTTTTGTAGAGACCTCAAGATTCAAGAGCGTTTCTTCTCATGTGTTCCAGATAGGACAATTAAATTCTTGCTTTGCTTCAGCACAACTGAATATAGCAGGCATGAATACAGAACAGATCAGTGTGTCCATATACCATTATATCACATTCTCCCTCCACCACTCCTTGGTTCGTTCAGCCATCTCATTGCTGACTCGGTCCTGAGATCTAGAACTACCTTCCAATGCCTCTACATTTCTTTCCTTTTTCAGGCTGCTCTTTAAAATGCACTATTGTAACCAGGTTAGTCAATTATCCTTATTGGCTTACTGTCGTTCATCGTTCGATTCATCCTCCGAGTAAAATGTGCTATGTAACTCTAAGATATTGTTGATGTTACCAGCAAATACCACAAGAGATGTTTTAAATCCATCGCCACATTATTTCCGACTTCCCACTATGACACAGGGACATTAATCTAGATTAACTGCACAAGATTTTAGAGTCAGGTTTTACCCTGCCTTCAATGCAGACGGCTGAGTTCAATCACTGAGCCATACTGATAATCTGTAACGCCAGTTCTCTGATCAATACTGCTGTCTCAGAACATCAGTGAATTCGTTCCTGCATCTGTTTAACCACTACATAAAAGCAGACACTAAAAGCAGATGTAACTCCAACATCATCACACATTAAGGTGTCAATCATCATGATGGTAAAAGGACACCAAATATATCCCAGCACTGCCTTTATTTGGTTCTGGAACATATTCCAGTCGATAAACATATTACAAAGAAGAAATTTGCATTCATTTCAAGCTCCCCGGTCATCATGAGCCCAAAGGACTCTTCAGCCAAAGCATTGTCTCTGGTGTATCGACTTTGCTGTTGTAGCAGAAATATGGCAGCTAATTTGCACAGCGGAAAATAAGTAAATAAGCAGTGTTGGGAATTATTGATTTGAGAATTATGTGCTGACTGATAAAATGTATTTCCTGAAACTTAGACTTCTGCACCAATTGTAATTGAAATCGACTATTTTTGTTACACTCAAAATAAAAATAAACACCTTTATGTTTATAGAAGGACTGCAGATGCTGGTTTAAGCTGAAGATAGACACAAAATGCTGGAGTAACTCAGCGAGACAGGCAGCATCTCTGGAGAGAAGGAATGGGTGATGTTTCGGGTCTGATGCAGGGTCTCGACCCAAAACGTCAACCATTCCTTCTCTCCAGAGATGCTGCCCGTCTCGCTGAGTTACTCCAGCATTTTGTGTCAAACCTTTGTGTTTAAATAGAATTAGGACGTTGAGAAATTAATTCCTGCCTGGTAAATTAACAATCTAGATGTCAGTGTGTGTCATCTTCTGCCTCTACAACACACCGATAGTGCATTCAGTGCTGCAATTTGAAAATGAATTTTAAACACAGAACATCCACCCGACTAGATGGACAAAGCTTTGGTATTGTAACCCATGGTAAGGGAAGGATTTCTATGAAATCCTCCACTCTGCCTGTATTGCTTCGAGGCATCACCTTTGATTACACATGGCTCAAGTTCCTGGAATAAACTTTGAACCTATGTCCTTCTGAATGTCTGGCAGAAGTTTTGTTAATGGAGCGATACGAGAGGAACTATATTAGACACGGTGACTATTTTAGATTATTTTCTATCGATCACTGCACATCAAATTGAAATTTAAATTAGATTTTTAGGTTGAGGAGTCAGTGATTGGAAATTATCAATTTAGAATTGTTATTAATAGAATGAAGAATTAATTCAGGAGATGTTTTTGTCTGTGGACTATGTTAGGCAATAAAATATTGACAACTGAAGTGATTAATGTATTTTTTAAGGAAAATTTGAAAAGTTGTTTGAAGCAGAGCAGTAATCTGGGTAGAGAGTGGGGTAGTGTGATTGTAATCATGTATAGTCTTTTAGAGTTTAGAGATACAGTGCGGAAACAGGTCCTTCGTCCCATCGAGTCCACGTCGACCAACGATTCCTGCACACCAACACTATCCTACACACTAGGGACAACTTAGCATTTTTATATCAAAGCCAATTAACTTACAAACCTGTACATCTTGGGAGGAAACTAGCGCACCCGGAGAAAACCCACGCAGGTCATGGGGAGAACGTACAAACTCCGTACAGGCAGCACCCTAGTCAGGGTTGAACCCGGGTCTCTGGCGCTGTAAGGCAGCAACTTTTCTTTGACTGGATGGCAAAAAGAGTTTCACTGTACACATGACAATAATAAACTAAACTAAACCCCATTTATGGCACACTAGCCAGGCAGTCCGATTCTCTGCTCCAACATTCTGTAGTGTGAAATTACAATAGAGCAAACACATCAGATTGGTGGAGGGGAGGCGTATGCTGCATATCTGTGTTTCTGGAGCTGCTTTCCAACATGCCGCCATCTGCAAAGTAAGCAGAACTGCTGCCTCACAGCTCAAGCAGCCTGAGCTAAGTCTTGATCTTTGGTGCTGTCTGCCTGGACTTTGTACATTGACCCCGTGACAGCATGGGTTTTGTATGAGTACTTTGGTTTCCTCTCACACCCCAGGTACGTTTTGGGTTGGTATGTTCATTGACCACAGTAAATTGCCCTGAGTAGGTTGGTGAGTAGAATCTGGGGTGGTACAATAGGTTACAGGGAAATTTAATGCAGTAATGGGTCTGCTCGGTTTGTCGGCATGGACTAGATGGGCAGAGATATACTCCTTCAGTGTCATATGGAAAGCTGTTATATTAAACTGAGTATTTGTGAAACTGTCACAAACAGAAGATGACCACGAGGTGTAACTGGACAACAGGGAGCAGTCAAATTTGCGCCAGCTAATATAAATGCACTTTTTATAATAAGTAATACGTCAAATTATTAAAATGGGACACACAACCATGGCAAACAGGAGTCATGCAAGTTTGCAATCTTGATGCATAGAACAAGCGGGGAATTAAACTGTGTGCTCTCATCAAAGAGGAAGCTAAAATGGATGTCGGCAGTTTTGTTATGTAAATGACAATGCAGAAAGAAAAATGTGGTACACAGTGATAAATAAATAAATACAAGCAAACAAGCACACAGTGGGCTGGTGCATCCAATCTATTCTGTGACGTCAAACATAATTGAACAAGCCCAAAGGAAGAGTCAATGCGTTCTATATTTAGTTTGAACAGAATTTCGATTAGAATTCATTTCCTGCAACTTAAAATTCTTCATTGACCTATAATTGAAATCTTGTTTCTCTATGATTCTCAAAATAAAAATCAATCTGTTATTTCTTAAAATACCATTAACCACTGCAACTGCTTCCCTTAGTGCCCAAACCTGTTCGTGAAATGTTGGAAAAACCCATCGAATTGCAGTGGGCAACAATATCATCTCAAGCTGGAAAGAGTACAGAGAAGATTTACAAGGATGCTGCCAGGACTAGAGGGTCTGAGCTATTGATTAGACTAGGACTCTATTCCTTGAAGAGGATGAGAGGAGATCTTATAGAGGTGTATAAAATCATGAGAGTAATAGATCGGGTAGATGCACAGAGCCTCTTGCCCAGAGTAAGTGAATTGAGGACCTGGGGACATATGTTTAAGGTGAAGGGGAAAGGATTTAATAGGAATATGAGGGTAATCTTTTCACACAAAGGGTGGTGGGTGTATGGAACCAAGAGTGGAACTCACTATCAAAATATGGAGGGGACGGGGACGAAATGTTTTGGCGGCCATGCGCACACTCACACACACGCGCGAGGCTTCGGAGACTCAATCCAGCGCTAAAAGCGGAGATTTTAAAATCCGGATTACAAAAACTTGGGGGGGGGGGGGATGTCCCCCACCTCTCAAAACATGGGGGGGGAAACGTGTCCCCTCCCCCCCCCCCGGGTTTTCCACCTCTGTATGGAACAACATGCCAGAGGAGGTAGTCGAGGCTGGGACTATCCCAACACTTGTGAAACAGTTAGACAGATACATGGACAGGACAGGTTTAGAGGGATGTGGACCAAACGCGGGCAGGTGGGACTAGTGTAGCTACGACATGTTGGCCGGTGTGGGCAAGTTGGGCCGATGGGCCAGTTTCCACGCTGCATTACTCTATGACTCTCTCTCAGCTTGAACAAGAGTGCGATTCAGACATACAAGTAAGCCTGACTTGATCCTTTCTATAAACTACTCTCCATGCTCTTATTGAAGACACCCAAAGATCACCGTTTCTTACACGGCAAGTGAAAAATTAAAAGCCTTTCTTTAATGAAATTCTGTGTTTAATTTTTATTACATAGGCATCCTTTTTTTCACCTGGATGATGGTTGAAGCCTGGATCCTGGAGCCTGGAATACACTGTCTCAATAGGTTGTGCAGGCAGATCCACTCACAATATTTATGAACTATCAAAACCGATCACTTGAATCACCAAGGCATAGAAACATACCAGGCTACAAAGCATGCGGTGGAAAATGGAATTTGTATATACGAGTACTTGATGGGCAACTTCAGTGTGTGCTTAAGGTTCTGCTTCTAACTCTATAGCTTGTGGGTGGCATGGTGGAGCAGAGGTAGAGTTTACAGCGCGTGCAGTGCCTTAGACCTGGGTTCGATCCCAACTACAGGTGCTGTCAGTATGGGATTTGTACATTCTCCCCGTGAACGCATGGGTTTTATCCGAAAGCTTCGGTTTCCTCCCACTTCGCTTTCCAAAGACATGCAGGCATGTAGGTTAATTGGCTTTGTGTATGTGTAAATTGGTCCTCGTGTGTTTAGGATAGTGTCAATGTGCGGGGATCGCTGGTCGGTGCGGACTCGGTGGGCCGAAGAGCCCGTTTCCGCACTGTATCTCTAAAAACTAAAAAAACTAAAACTCTATTCTTGTTTATTTTTAGATAGAGGATGAAATTTTAAAATTATGCAAGGTACTAAAGCAGCTTGGAATAATCGCTGAGATGAAAATAAGATTTATATATTTATACAATATCTTTTATGACCTTGTGCTTCCACGGCCATGTATAGTAAAAATATCTCATGTCAATTTAACTTGCCAACTTTTATCTGTTGCGTGCACTTTTAAAGTACCTGGCGATATGTTATCTCGTTAAATGAGCAACATAAGCCTGTTGTCTTGTTTGTTGGTATGGACTTTACAACATGAGACGTTATTCAGCACTCATGTTTACAAGGGCATCTTTTAGAATTACACACTTGATACTGAACACGAGGCACACAGCCTTGATTGCAAGAAAGGTGATGACCACCAACTACATCACCAATTTGTTGTAACCTAATGGACCAAACAACCCCATTCAACATATCGTCACTAGTTAGAACATCAAGTTTAATAATGGGGCAGAGAAATGATATCAGACAATAGTAGGTCAGAAGCCAGTGTTTTATTTATTCAATTTGCAGTGAAGAGGACGATTTTGTTGGCCTTCTTTCCTGTCTTGATGACAAAGCTCAATTTAAAATAAACACAGCATGTGTTGCCTGTATTTAATATTGGAGAGAAGTTATATTAAGGGTAAATATCAATACATTCTAAAAAGCCCAAGGCAGAGCAGCACCATCTGCTGCTGAAGAAAGGGACAAGGTGGAGACATATGAAATGTGGCTACAGGACAAGTCTCTTCATCTGGCTGTGTAGGAAGGAACTGCAGACACTGGGTTAAACCAAAGATAGACACAAACAGCTGGAGTAACTCAGCAGGACAGGCAGCATCTCTGGGGAAAAAGAATGGGTGACGTTTTTTAAAATTTCTATTTGATGTGCAGTGATCCATAGAAAATAGTTTCAGTGTCTAAAGTAGTTCTTGTTTAGTCGCTCCATTGACAAAACTTCTGCCAGACATTCAGAAGGTCATAGATTCATAGCTTATTCCAGGAACTTGTGCAATGTGTAATCAAAGGTGATGCCTCAAAGCAATACAGACAGTGGAGGGTTTCATAGAAATACTTCCCTTAACAAGTCAAGTCAAGTCAAGTCATGAGAGCTGTTTGTCATGTGTCCCAGATAGGACAACAAAATTCTTGCTTGCTGCAGCTCAACAGAATATTGTAAGCATAAATACAGAACAGTTCAGTATACACACAAATAAGCAGATTAAGTGCAATAGGCTGTTCAGAGTCTGTTTGTAGCCGAGTTTAATAGACTGATGGCTGTGGGGAAGAAGCTGTTCCTGAACCTGGATGTAACAGATTTCAGGCTCCTGTACCTTCTGACCGATGGTAGCGGAGAGATGAGTGTGTGGCCAGGATGGTGTGGGTCCTTGATGATGTTGGATGCCTTTTTGAGGCAGCGACTGCGATAGATCCCTTTGATGGTGGGGAGGTCAGAGCCGATAATGGACTGGGCAGTGGTCACAACTTTCTGCATCCTTTTCCATTCCTGGACGCTCAGGTTGCCGAACCAAACCACGATGCAACCGGTCAGCATGCTCTGTAATCATGGGTTATAATACCAAAGCACTGTCCATCTATTCATGTGCTTAAAATTCATTTTCAAAATGCAGCACTGAATGCATTATCCAGTTCTGACAGAAGTTGTAGAGGCAGAATATGACACACATCTAGATTGTTGATTTTGCACTACCAGGCAGGCATTAATTTCTAAACGAGATCATCATATTTAAACAGAGAGGTTCAACACAAAATGCTGGAGTAACTCAGCCTGACAGGCAGCATCTCTGGAGAGAAGGAATGGGTAACGTTTTGGGTCGAGACCCTGCATCAGACCCAAAACATCACCCATTCCTTCTCTCCAGAAATAATGCCTGTCCCGCTGAGTTACTCCAGCTTTTTGTGTCTATCTTTCTCTGGCTGTTCTCCTGTGGGAATACAGTGCAGCCTCTCTCTCCTATTCTGAGCCAGCCTAAAACATGGCAAAATGTCAGTTGATAGATGGACCTGTTGGCTGCTGGACTGCAGAAACCGTAAACACAGGCAGAAGGGAATTGCTTTCAATCGACGGGGAATATTAAAAGTATATTTCCTATTCATTTGAATGATTCCTGTGTACACAGCATGTTTGAGTGGTCACAGCATGATTATTGGCATCACTCAAGGCTCGCTTGTGCTGCTTAAAGGCAAACTACATCTCTAAAAGGGGAGGAATATGATGGCTGCAGCAGGTTGGTGGCAGGCATGATGTTGATCATTCTAAGCTGGGAGGCGACTGCATTGGGTTTACAGACTGCAGGAAGTGCAGGAAACCATCTCCTTCCAATCACCCCTCTGCCTCCACAACACTGCAACTCAACTCTTACGTATTTTTTCCACAGAGAGCTGAGAACCTCTACATGACCAACTGGTGGTTTAAGATCAAGGCAGTGAAAAAATAGAAACACCATCATATGATTGAACACAAGCAGAGGCATTGATGCGATCTCGCGCTAAAACAGGCAGGATCTGTATGTCTCCTGCGCCAGGAGAGGGGCAAGAATGTTGCAAGTGCTGTATCTCTGTATATTTCTTGAAAGGCAAGGGAGGCCTTTCAGCCTGTAAGTCTATGCTGACTAACAGAGCAGTCCCCAATAGTGTTCACCCTATTCAAACCTATTCTCTGCACATTCTCTCTCACCTATACATCAGGGACAATTTTAAAGGGATAATTGACCGACATATCTTTGGCATATGAAATGTAACCCGAGCACTGCAGGGTTCGGAAGAAAGCTTATCAACCTGAAACTTGTTTCTCTCTCTACGGATACTGCGTGAGCTGCTAAGTGCACTTGCATTTTATAATTTGTATTGTCAACTAATTTAAATGTCTCAGTCATGTCCCTTTTAATCATCTTACCTGAAGAGGATGTAAGAACCCTGCTTACCTACAGGATTATTGAAGAAGTCAAATGTGATTGACAATTGATCATTTACATAGTTTATTCAGATCTCTGGAACATGCTTAATTCTTTGTTGGAAAAATGTCTATTTAAAATCTAAGTTAACCCGAGGGATAGATTGGTCATTATTTCCAGACTAAAGCTAAAAGTGTACAGTTGTTGAAAGAACAGAATTTCACAGTTTTTAAACTGACCTCCTCATAAGGGAGAGTGATATTCCTAGCACTAGTAGCCAGAGAAAAAACCTTAATGCCTGCTTTAATATAATGTTTGCTCTTACTTCAAGACATCTTAACCATCTCACTGTTAATCATGGACAGCTGAAGCACACAGTCACTGTGGCAATGCAAGTAAATGCACTCGTGAGTCAATGTATTCATGGTAAAGGATCCACAAACAGCAACCTCGCTATAATTGCAGGAACAGCAGTACTCAAACCACTTGCAGCAAAGGTTCCACAACAACAGCGAGATAACTGACCAGGTAATCTGGATTTTCACTCACCAAGTGCAGTGATAATGCTATGGTCACATAGAATGGAGATGGTTTGGGTAATTATGCTGCTAATTGAGGCAGGTGACCATAGCGCTAAAAGTGGCCAAATTTATGCACATAATTTAGATGTACCAATGCTCCATCCACTGCATTTTCTTGTAGAAATGAATCTGCATTTATTGGGAGAAGTAGGTGCTTTATATTCCTACTGTTCTTTAAATAGAGTCATTTGCATAAAAATGACTATGTTAAAACTGAACATTAATCACACTCCCTTTCCCATCTATAATATATTGGCTGCCACCATTTTATCCTTACACAGTCTGTTTTTATTTTGATGATGTTGTTTGACATTTGAAAATAGGAAGACGTTTAGCCATTATTGTTATACAGCAAGAACATACAATTGCAAACTACAAGCTCCCACACAGAGCAAGGAGCTTAATGACTGCTTAATCCAATTTATGAATGTTACCAAAGAATATAATCCGGTGAGGTTATAAAACTCCCTGTTTTCCTCTAAACGAGATCTCTTATAACCACACACCTGGGCAAATGGTTAAATCCGTATTTGAAAGATAGTAAGTGCAAAGGTACCACATTCGCTGAGCACTGCGCTGAGATGTTAGCCAAAGCACTGTACTCGTGTGATTGGATAGCACTTGGACCCACATACTTTTGAGTTGGTGATAGAGCCGTTGATGAGCTAATGGGCGATTTTTTTTCGGCAACTGCCAGCGACTGTCATAGTCGTAGCAGATCGCCAAAAAACCGACGACAACCTACGTCATCCTGGCAACAACCTACGTCAGCACCTATGTCAGGAGAAATTAATCTACGCTCATTGGCGTCAAACGCAATGTCCCCGAAAATGTTTCAACAATTTGAAAATTTAGCAGTGACCATAAAGACTTTTTGCTTTTTGAGGAGACTACTCCCGGCGACCATCGGCGAACACGTGGCGACAAACTAGTCGCCTGTAGTTGCCTAAAGAATCGCCTATGTGGGACAGGCCCATTAGGCCGATGGTTGAGGAAGAAAGCATAATTATTTTCACCACCCTGACAGGAAAATCAAAAGAAAAATATGAAGTGTTATGCCAAAATGTTTTAAATAGTTTTGTCTGTATTTTTACGCGACATTTGTCAAAGAGCTGCTTCCTCCACACAAACCAGTACTTACACGACACCCAACTCTGCAGGGAGCATATGATGGTGTCAGGCAAATAGACTAATGCATTGGACAAGCTTGCATGTAAATATGGAAATGGAAAGACATTGAATATCACCCATAACAAAGCAGAATATATGTGGGCTACCTTCATGGAAAACTTACAGATTCAAAGATGAAGATAATTATTGGCAGATCTTCATAGAGATTAGCATCTGTGTAAAAATCTGTCAAAAAATAGTCTGTGTATTAAGATTGATAATAAAAGTATTACAAGATCAAATGCAATTTTTGATCGGATCAGATATCACTGACAGATAAAGGGTAATTCTTTAAGGTAGATAGCAAAATATATGTTATAACTAAAGTCATACTGTTTACCAGTTAGTGTTGCCAACCATTAAATCACAATGATGATGAAGGAAACTGTTTTGCACAGTTTATACAATCATGATCATAAGGTTATACGTGATAGGAGGTGAATTAGGCCATTTGGCCCATCAAGTCTACGCCGCCATTCAATCATGACTGATCTATCTCTCCCTCCTAACCCCATTCTCCTGCCTTCCCCTCATAACCCCCGGCACCCGTACTAATCAAGAATCTATCCATCTCTGCCTTAAAAATATCAATTTGACACCAGTGGTGCCATTTTGAGGTAATTTCCTCCACTTTTAATTAAGCAAAGCCTATCAAACATTATGCAGGAAAAATAAACCGATGCTAGTGGTTCTCAAAGGGGCTGTCAACTGCTTACAAAATGGTTGCTAAATACTGTTCACTAGCTGGAAGAGTCTTGGTGAATATTGGGTGTGCAACTGCCATGGTTGGTTAGCTCACAGTAAGTGCAAACAATGACTTTGGGTCTGAATTTGCAACACTGTTAACTGAGTGAGTGTTAGATGAACTGACTGAAGGTTAAAAATAGGCTGTAATTGTTACGAGGAGATTGATGGGGGTAAGGTGCATTCAATGGTGGCTGGAACTGCTAGTGCAGGTGTAAGAATTGATCGCTGAAAATGCATTCAGTCCTTTGACTTTGTAAGGTCATTGAATTTTTGTTGTTCCGCTTCTGGATCATAGTAGCTTTACATTGGAAATGAAGTTAAACCAATGTCTCCAGCATTGACAGATAGTGCCAGTGACTGACGATAAATGTCATCAAGCGCATTTCAAACCATAGCATATCATCTAAATGTAACCGCTATTCAGTTCAACAGATTACGTTTCAGTAAAAGTGAGTGATAGATATGTTCAGCTTCAACATACAAATAATTTTCTGATAACATTTAATAAAATGTTGATAATAGAGATTGATGTGACACATTTTTATTAAATATTAGAAAATAATATTGCAATCTGTAATTTCTAGGCTAATAGTCTGTAATTTGATGTCAACGATTTCAAATCCCAGCAGACTATTGATGCCTTTAATCACTATATTATTTGCACAAGGAGTAATATGATTAATCACCAATTAATCTGACTTGACAGGTTTTATTAACGAACTAGCTTCCGTACGCAATGTTGCTCGAGATATTATGCTGGGAATCATGAAGCTTGCATTTATTTCCATCCAGTCGGATTTTATAACATTCCTTGTAAATTAAATAAAACCTAACTTAAATATATAATTATTACACAAATATTATAATGAGGGGGGTTGGTGTTATGTAGTTTATCTAAAGTAACCAATAAAACATACAGACTGAAAATAAATATGTATTCTAAACATTGCATTTAATCTAGTTCCCTTTAAGTATGTATTTATCTATTCACAATGTATACATTTATTTGGTTTCAATGTTGAAGTGCTTCAGATTGGACTAAATTTCTTTCTTTTGAAAAATGTACAGATTTAAAAAAAATCTCTGTAGCAACCAATATATAACTAACAATGGGAAAAGCATTGAGTAGAATGGTCTGGACCCAAATCATCACCTATGCATGTTCTGTAGAGATGCTGCCTGACCCGCTGAGTTACTCTAGCACTTTTTATCTTTTGTAAAGCAGTTTATCTTTTGTAAAGCAGTTGTCGTAAAGCAACGACTATCGGCCAGTCGCACTCACACCAGTGGTGATGAAGTGTTTTGAAAAACTGGTCCGGGGTCATATCACATCACTCCTGCCCCGAAGCTTTGACCCCCACCAGTTTGCGTACAGAGCAAATAGATCTACAGAGGACGCTGTAGCCACAGCTCTCCATGCTGCACTGTCTCACCTGGAGCAGCGGGGGAGCTACGTGCGGATGCTCTTTGTGGACTACAGCTCTGCTTTGAATACCATCCTTCCCCACAAACTGGTGGACAAACTGGGGGACTTGGGACTTCCACACTCCACCTGTACGTGGATGAATAGCTTCCTGTCGGGTCGCAGCCAGAGAGTCAGAGTGGGCCATCATACATCCACGGCCCTCAGCCTCAGTACCGGATCTCCACAGGGCTGCGTACTGAGCCCCCTGCTCTACACCATCTACACACATGACTGCACCCCCGCCCACCACAGCAACACCATTGTCAAATTTGCGGATGACACTACGGTGGTGGGACTCATCTCCGGGGGGGGACGAGTACGCCTACCGGGATGAGGTGGAGCAGCTGACAGTGTGGTGTGAAAAAAATAACCTGCTCCTCAACACCTTAAAGACAAAGGAAGTAATAATAGACTTCAGGAAGAATAAAACGGACATGGTACCATTGACTATCAGAGGGGACGGTGTAGAGAGGGTGGCGGATTTCCGCTTCCTGGGAATCCATATTGAGGAGGACCTGACGTGGAGCGTGAACACCACTGCGCTGCTGAAAAAGGTCTAGCAGAGACTGCACTTCCTGAGGGTGCTCAGGAAGAATAACATCACTCAGAGACTGCTGCTGTCCTTTTATCGGTGCTCCATTGAGAGCATACTAACATACTGTGTATGCGTGTGGTACACCAGCTGCACAGCGGCTCAGAGGAAAGCGCTCCAGAGGGCCATTGACAACGCCCAGAGGATTGTCGGCTGCCCTCTCCTTACCTCGGAGGACTTACACAGTTCCCACTGCACCAAAAAATCCCAGAACATCATAAAGGACATTTCCCACCCCGGACACTCCCTGTTTGAACTGTTGCCGTCAGGCAGACGGTACAGATCTACAAGGACAAGGACGAACAGACTAAAAAACAGTTTTTACCCCACTGCTATAAAAGCACTAAATGTAGCCGCCAAGGAACGCAGGGGCGAGACAAACTAAGGGACTGTGGTACACTGTGAGATCAACAGAAGGATGGAGGGTTGGATGTTTATGCGTGCTATTTTCGTGATATTTATTTAGTTGTTTATCATTTAATATTTTACCTTGTATGTATCGTTAGCTTTTAGAAATGTTTGAATGGTGCACTGACTGGCTGACATTTTTAAATTTCGTTGTACATGGCTCATGTTACAATGACAATAAAGAAACTATTCTATTCTATTCTGCAGTTCTTTGTCTATAAGCATGGAGTGTTGAGATTCAGGCCAACAGTTTTAGGTCATTCTCCTTTCGCCTTGTGCACTTTTAGGAAAACTAAAGTTGAACAGAGAATGGATGTCAGCTTGAATTTAAAATGTTATGCCCCTTTCCCACTTAGGAAACCTGAACGGAAACCTCTGGAGACTTTGCGCCCCACCCAAGGTTTCCGTGCGGTTCCCGGAGGTTGCAGGTGGTTGCAGACAGTGGAAGCAGGTAGGGAGACTAACAAAAACCTCCGGGAACCGCATGGAAACCTTGGGTGGGGCGCAAAGTCTCCAGAGGTTTCCGTTCAGGTTTCCTAAGTGGGACAGGGGCATTAGGATAACTGGTATCTGAGGGATGAAGACATTTTCCTCAACAATTTTCATCATCTCAATTACACGAACTGATAATCGTGCAGCATTGGTGGATCCAAATTGCTGAGTAGCTTGATTGGAGCACCACCTTTTAGCAGTTTATTTGGTGGTGTAGTGTTCAAGAGCCTAATGGTTGCTGGGAAGAAGCTGTTCCTGAACCTAGAGATCATGAATTTCACACTCCCAGAATTTCATCCCGGTGGCATGAGTGAAATCAAATTCTGGTGTGGTTCACACTAGAGTCTGGCGTGGCATGGATGGTGTGGATCCTTGGTGATGCTGGCTTTTGACACAGCAACTCCCACACATATATTCCATTCATTTCTCCCAAGTACCATCTATATCTGTTGTTTCTCTTTCCCCTGACTCTCATTCTGAAGAAGTATCTCAACCTAAAATGTCACCTATTCCTTTTCTTCAGAGATGCTGCCTGACCCGCTGAGTTACTTCAGCCTTTTGTGTCTGCCCCCCAACACTTTGTGTTTTGCTCAGATTCCAACATCTGCAGTCTCTTGGGCCTTTTCTTTCTTTGAGTACATATTCATAGTCAATGTGTACTAATCACAGTACAATCACAATTAAGTGAAGCAGGCATCTAATTTTGGATTCAAATGCTTCAGTTATGAAAATATAGAAAATTAAATGAAGTAGGAAGCAGCAACACTTACAAGAGGTAGTAGCTAGTGGAATCCGAAAACAAGTTATCAATTTAATGAATGATGAGTGGCCTTAAGATAATCAGTGTGCTCTTGATGAACTGACAGAAAATACCGTAGAAGTCTCTGCACTGGTTGTTTGTAACAGAAATGAATATATTTCCTATAACAACGAGGAGAGAGAACTCTTGACATAGTTGATGAAAGGTTTTAAGGATTCAATAAGTGACCGAAAGTAACCAGTGTATCTGCACGATGGCTAGGTATTAATAATCAAAAAACATTTTGTACCAGGATTATCGTCCAAAATAGGAGGGAAGAAGTTATGATGATATCTTTACCAGACTGAGTCAAGTCAAACACTTACCCATATTGCTTAATTAGTTAGACAATAACAAAAGAAGCCTACACATCCAGCACTGGGAGTAAGGTTAATGTAAAAAAAAAATAATGAACCAGTAAATGATCTGACAGCCATCAATATTCAAAAACGTTTTCATTAACTCAACAATTGGTAAAAGTTCTGAGAAAGACTTTTTCTTTCCACAGATACCACCTGGGCTGCTAAGTGATTTCAGCCTTTGCAGTGCTCTTATTTGTAAGTGAATGGAAGAATCTGGAGAAATTGATGGAAACAATATAAAAGGGATTAGTATAGACTGATGCTGATGGTTGCCATCACCTCAAAAGGTAAAGTGGTCTGTTTTTCAAAGAGTCATACAACACAGAAACAAGCCCTTTGGCCCAACGCATCCCTGCCAACCACAAATCCCATGTGAACTATTCCCATTTTCCCACGTTCAAACTACATCACTCTAAAACTTTCCTATGTATGTATACATCCAAATATTTTTTTATTAGTTTTGAACTCAGATACCTCAGGTAAGAAAAGTGGTCTGACTCACCATATTACTCAGCACATTAGTTGCAATGGATCCATAAACAGTATAAATGTTAGAATTATATTATTTCTGATGCAATTCAAAAGAAAGTTTTGATGTCCTTGAGCAGAAATTTGTTTTGAGTACAGAGGAAATAACCAGCATCATATCAGTTGGTCCATATATACTATGATTAACATCTGCGGTGAATCTGAACATTGGCTGAGCAAATTATGTAGAAGCAGGCTCACAGGATACTATCTGCCTTGGGCTACCTTTCATGAGGCAGCACAGTTACAGCTGGTAGAACAGTAACACGAGTTTTCTCCATTAAATTCTTGTATTATCTACTTAGAGTTTGTGCATTCTACCCATGACCATGTCCATTACCTCTTGGGGCTCAGGTTTACTCACACTTACCAAAGACAATCAGTATGAAGGTATAAAAGCCTGAGACTTGTGACCTCCAGCTTTAAGAGTAGCTTCTTCCCAGCGATTATTAGTCTCTTGAAATCTGCTCAACACTAACCATAACCTTCTTGACTGGTAAGGGTGTCAAAGGTTACAGGGAGAAGGCAGTAGAGTTGAGGGGGAAAGAAAGATCAGCAATGATTGAATGGCAGAGCAGACTTGATGGGCCGAATGGCCTACTTCTTCTCTCATGTCTCATGAATCCTATCTCAGCATTTACAATCTAATATGGATTTTTTGGTTACATTACATACTTCGGTTTTGCACTATTATTGTCTGATTAACAAGTATTATTGATTATTTATTTATTGTATTACTGATTATTGCACATTTATTTGTGTGTTATTTTGTCAATGGGCCTGTATTGCTGTAGCAATCAGGAATTTCATTGTTCCATTGCTGGTACATATGACAATTAAACAATGTTGACACCTGGCATGCAGATTGGTAGATTAATTAGCCACTATAAAAAATTGCTTCCAGAGTGTAGGTGAATTGTAGAACACCAGAAATTGTAGGGAATGTGGTAAGAACACAAATAGGATTATTGCTAAAGAATACAATGGACAGTGAGGTCTCCAGGGGTGAATGGTTTGTTTTCATGCTGTAGGACCATGACTTTTCCCTTTCCTTTGTTTCAATATCCCCATCGGGGCTCTGAGAGAACAGCTCATAGCCAATTCCAAAGAAGTCATCAAAACTTGCATTCTTGTGTTTGGAAATTGTTCCTCCAATTTCCCCTTTTCTGCCAGTGCTGACTGGTCTCAGGAGTTTTCACCGAGGAAAAAAAAAATCTTTAGCCCCTTCCCTGCCTAGAGATGTCAAATCACAACTATATGGAGAACATTTTGATGTAAATTTAACCAGTAGTTTGTAGCATTTTACTATTATTTCAAATGAACTTTACACCAAGAGCAAAATCTGCTTACTAAAGAGCTAAAGCAGACATGTTTTCATTTCTTAGTTCTGCTAAACTAACCCCCTTGGTGCAGGTCGGCCATTATGTTGTTACAAAATCTGTGGATTGGACAGCAACCTCACCTCTATTCCTATTTAAAACAGTGAAAATTCGACAGGGCTCTCAGTTAAATCACTTGCTCACATCTGCATCATGACAATTCTAAATTATTCCAATTTTGTAAAATGCTACAATTAGCTGATTCATGAAGGATTCATAATATGACCGAAAGTTTTATTCTTGCTTTGTTATTTCGACTAACTTTTCCAAACGTTCATAGACTGTATCGTTCTGCTTGCCCCTCCTTTACACCATTCTTAAATCAGAATGTCAGAGGTGAGCTTACCTCAAACAGCATTGCCATTAGGTGGAGCAGAGTGCTCCCCTGACTTCTAATACTCTTCCCTCATCTCCCCTGGCGGATAGATGACTGGACACCAACTTCTCTCCTTCCAATACAATGCTCTCAAGGAAGAATGAAGCTTCATGTATGGGATGCAGTACATGTCCAAGCTTTCAATAACACTATAAAGTCCACCTTGGGGGTTCCCATGACCCATCTTCAAGACTAACTTTTCCCAGTGCCTCTTCAAGTCATATGGTCAAAATGATCCCTTATTATCCTCCACATAGGTGAATTCTCAACTTTGTTTCATTCTTGCAGTTACACAATGTGTGGCAGTCAGAGAGCCAACACGCACAGATGCTGGTCACCCAGCAGTCATTCCAACAGTTTCTGAATGTCTATTTAATGTATTGCATTCCAGTATTCCTCAAGCACAAATAACCGGAAATGTCCAAACACATAGGTCCCAGTGTTACGAGGAGCAACTTATGAGACAAAGAAACATTTCAAACAACATTTCAAAAACATTTGGACATACACATGGATAGGAAGGAAAAAAGACCCAAGTGTTGGAATAAGTCAGCGAGAATGGATAGACTCTTCGGAGGCATGGATGAGCACAGTCAAAGGCCCTGTTTATGAGCTGGAGGACTCTAAGGTGGAGAACTTTGTTCTACATTCTGTATTTTTTCCACCTCTCATATTTGGGTTTGGCCTGATTGTATTATGGCATTATCTGACTTGATTGGATGCAATTGTACAGGGAACTGAATCATCCTACCACAACCAGAGAACAGTGCTGAACTACGACTGATGTCCTCGGACTATCCTTGACCAGACTTTGTTGGCTTTACCTTGCACTAAACATTATTCCCTTATCATGTATCCAACACTGCAAATGGATTGATTGTAAGGTTGTATTGTCTTTCTGCTGACTGGTTCGCAAGCAACAAAAAGCTTTTCACTGCACTCCAGTACACATGACAATAAAACTAAACAGAGAATGCAAAACAAAACTTCTCACTGTGCCTTGGTACACGTGACAATAATATACTTAAACCTAAATGACTTTAAAATTCTGCTTTCCAGCAGACAGTCAGGGTGGGCAGTAGGACATCAAAAACCATAGCCGTGAGCACTGGCTCGCCCCAAGGCTGTGTCCTAAGCCCCCTGCTGTTTAGTCTGCTTACACACGACTGTACTGCTAGACTCAACAACAACTTCATCAACAAGTTCGCTGATGACACAACAGTGGTGGGTCTCATCAGTGACAATGATGAGTCGGGAGCCCCCAGCTGGCTCGCCCCAAGGCGTACAGTGGGCGTACAGGATGGAGGTGGGGCTGCTCACAGGATGGTGCAAATCCCACAACCTCATTCTCAACGTGGGAAAAACTAAGGAGATGGTGGTTGACTTCAGGAGGGCGGGAAAACAACACCATACACCTCTGCACATCGATGGAGCTGATGTGGAAACGGCCAGCAGCGTGAAGTTCCTAGGACTCCACCTGTCAGATGACCGGACGTCCACGACCAACACCACAGCACTGGTCAAGAGAGCCCAGCAGCGACTACACCCTCTCCGAAGACTACGTAAAGCAGGTCTCCCCACTACACACCTACGAACTTTTTATAGGGGGACAATCGAGAGCAAATTAACCACGGCATGACTTCCTGGTTCGGGAGCTGCAAGGCGTACGAACGGCACCAACTAGACAGGATTGTGAAGACCGCCAGCAGGATTATTGGTGCTCCACTCCCTTTCCTGCTGGACATATACAGGAAGAGATGTATCAGCAGAGCCATCTCCATCATCAAAGACCCCTACCACCCATCGCATCACATATTCTCCATCCTGCCATCTGGGAAGAGGTACAGGAGCATTAGCTGCAAAACCAGACGGATGCTCCTCAGTTTCTTCCCGCAGGCTATAAGACTGATAAACGGACTTTGCCCCCTGCCAAAGTATCGCGCACCAACCACCAACCTGGACACGCTGCAGCAGAGCCACTGTCGTGCCGCTGCCGATCGGAACACCTGCTGATGTTTAGTAGAGAGTAGAGTGTTTAGTTAGTTCATGATGATATATGTATTTTTATTTCTATTTATTTTTTACTGCACACTGAATGGACACTGGTTGAGCAGCGTTTTTTTTTGTTTTCTCTGGGTATGTGAGTACTCAGGAAAATGACAATAAAGATATACTTGATACTTGATAACAGAAAATAGGCCTGATCTGGAATATGAAAAGATGACAGTTAATAGTGTGTGGTTTGCATTGACCATGAATAATTAGCCATAAAGCTCATTGTAATGAAAGGTGTTTTATTTGCCCTTTGCATCAGTAAGGTTTTTTGTTTCTTCAAGGTTTACAACAACTAAATGCACTGTGGGTGGAAATGTCCACAGATAATTTATTCTATCCACTGTGATACCTACAGTGTGGGTTTTAAGTACTTAGTATTTCTGGCTTTCAAATGTAAAATGAAATTCAATGTGGAATAGAAAAGTAACTTATTTTAGGAACTGTGAATAATATGGAGTTCGGGGAGACTATGTTACAACCTTTATTATGGAAGATAGAGGGTAGCAGTGAAGGGATGTTTTAGTTATAGAGTGTTACAACATAACTACTCAACTAGGCCCAACTTAGTTGTCTATCTGAGCTGGGCCCACTTGTTCGGTTTGTTCACATCCCTTTATACCTTTCATATCTATGTCCCTGTCTAAATATATTTTGTAATTGTACCTATCTCCAGAACTTCCTCTGACAGCTTGATCCACATAGCCACCCTCTGCTTGAAAAAATTGCCGCTCAGCTCACCCTTAAATTTTTCCCCTTTAGTTTTAGATTCCTCTACTCAGGGGAAAATACAGTGATCATTTACATTATCTATGCCCTTCATGATTTCATTCAGTGCTTCCTGCCCATTAAACTACCAATTATCAATAATCAATGATCATTAACTATCGAATCATTTCCAGCAGCAGTTCATGCGTGATACAAGTACACATGGCGGAAGTGTATTGCTTCAGGCTTGCAGCGTCACTATCCACAAAGAAGAACGGCACACTCATCTACAAGCAGGAGGAGGAGTGAAGAGATTGGTAATTGGCAGCATTTACCAAGAAGGTCTGGAGGGGATGCAATGGTCTTTGTCCAAGTTCATCCCAAGCATAACACTGAACTGTGCACCATGGGTTGTTCCCAGAAAATGCATTGACAATAACATTAACTGCTGTTGGAAGATCACCATCTTGGTGCAAGGTGATCTGTGGTCTACCTGAAATTTGCTGGTCTTCCAGAGTGATGATGACCCGATATAATGTAAATCATGTGCTGAAGTAGAATGATTATTTATTTGCAAGTTGATGAATAAAACATTACTTTAAGAAAATCCATTGGCTCATTCTGAAATCTTTTGTCCTCAATGCTCCAGCATTGTTCCAAGACATGGATGTTTTGGATGCTCGAGTTACTATTTCTCCAAAAGTGCACTGCATTGAGGAGAAAACATCCAGACAGCCATTCTTTGAATATTCCTGTTGGAGATGGCCTCCGGGTGGGAACCTGTAGACTACCTTTATTAATCCATGCCACTTTATAATCTCCACTACACACATGTGCATGCCCCCCTTTACATGGTATTACGGTACTACACAGCTTTACACTAGCAAGGTCGGCCCTCTGTCTCTCTCGTTAGGAGGGAGCGATAGATCAGGGCCAAATGGCCTAATTGCACTGCTATTACTTATTACATGATGTTTAGTGTTACTGTTTCTCGAACAGGGAACTGCACCGAGGAGGGGGCAAGGTCACCTAAAGCAGAACAACTTGGTCAGAGAAATTGGACACTGAATTTCATCAAAAATGTATGCTTAGTGTTTCATTTCAAAGGCATTCACATTTCAGTGCATCACCATCCCTAGTACGTGCGTACACTTGCCAATCTTGTTTATCAGTTAACTTTCTGTTTTCATTCAGTTGTGTAACCCAATAAAGATGTTTTAAAGTCCATACATTTTCCCACACGGCCTTGCATGGATAAGTAGGTCGATTGCCTTAAACTAAAGAAGGCCACTAAAAATCAACAATGCAGAGTGGAAAAAATAGGTAGTAAAACACAGGTTGGTTTGCTTCTCCATTTCACTATCAGTCACTATGGCAATCCAATAGCTTTCATGGTTATTTTGTTTGATGTCAACCCATAAACCATGTCAACCCATAAGCCTTTAATAAAGCAATACGTTCTAAAGTCCAGCACAATAAAATAGACAAAATAAGGACTGAGCTGCAGAAGGGTATGTAACTAAAACCTCGGCCAAATCAAAGAGCCAGGTTTTAAGGCATGGCATGAAAGAGGTGAAGGGGCAGAGAAATGAGGGGGAAATAAATCCCAGGGTTTGGACTTAGCCACCAGTAGTGGAGGATGGTGCGGATGGGACGCGGTGAGAGAGAGTAGGGATGCAAAGGGACTTCCACAATAAACTCAATTCCCCAACTTTCAGATTGTTGATCCAGCACTACAACAACAATCCACTATTTGTCAATTTAATACAATATAAATTTGAACAGAGATATGATACAGAGAAATAACATTCTGTAAGTCTGTAGATGTGTTTTCTATACCCACACCACCCCAATCAATAACTGGAAACTGTTATTGTTTTTTTGGAGAGGTGACAAAAACCCTTGGTGAGTGATTTACATCAACATTGTAACCACATTTATTAGATCCATTGTCTGGACACTGATAACCTGCAGGAAATGTTGCTCAGTTTGTTTCTACAGAACACCAATATCACAGCTGAAGCTGTAACTGCTCCAAGGTTAAATTTCTACAATTTTTTACACGATGTCAAGATCCAGTGGGAGTCTCAAAAATATGGGTAAAATCTCTTGGGCGTTTGACACCATATTCGTACATCTGCAGAATAACAGTTAAAATATTATGTGCCCTCACTATCAGTTGTAAAACTAAAATGCAAAAGCAGATCATTTGGCAGAAGGTTTTTGATAAGTATTGTGCAGCCACATTTTGGTGCATTAGCAGTTTGTACAATGGCAATTGCAGATTGTGGTTGGTACATCAGGGCCTCAGACATGGATAATTGAAGTGGATAATTTCCTTCGCTCCATAGATGCTGCTGCACCCGCTGAGTTTCTCCGGCATTTTTGTGTAACTTGGATAATAGAAGTGTTGGAAACATAGAAAATAGGTGAAGGCATTCGGCCCTTCGAGCCAGCACCGCCATTCACTGTGATCATGGCTGATCATCCAAAATCAGTACCCCGTTCTTGCTTTTTCCCCCATATCCCTCAATTCCTTTAGCCCTCAGAGCTAAATCTAACTCTCTCTTAAACATCCAGTGAATTGGCCTCCACTGCCTTCTGTGGCAGAGAATTCCACAGATTCACAACTCCCTGGGTGAAATAGTTTTCCCTCGTCTCACTCCTAAATAGCCTACCCCTTATTCTTACACTGTGACCCCTGGTTCTGGACTCCCCCAATATTGGGAATATTTGTCCTGCATCTAGCCTGTCCAATCCTTTAAGAATTTTATATGTTTCAATAAGATTCCCTCTCATCCTTCTAAACTCCAGAGTGTAGAAGCATAGCCGCTCCATTCTCTCAGCATATGACAGTCCCGCCATCCTGGGAATTAACCTTGTAAACCTACGCTGCACTCTCTCAATAGCAATAATGTCCTTCCTCAAATTAGGAAACCAAAAGTGCACACAATACTCCAGGTGTTGTCTCACCGGAGCCCTGTACAACTGCAGTAGGACCTCTTCAGTGTTGGAAAGAAGTTGGTGTCGTGTGGAGATGGATGTCTGAAGCAAAAATGTATGCAGCGTACATGAATATATGTATATTTAACAGTTCAGTGCACCATGTTGTTTGACTTTTAATACATTATTATACCAACCTCTAGTGAATTGGGAGTTTATTTGTTGCTAGTTCCACAGCTGTATTTTGCCCTAAGCTGGAGCATCAACGTCCATGAGTAATCTGCCTACCTGACTGTCGTACTAGTACAGCACTGTGCTGCGAATGACAACGTTAAACTAATTTGCCTGCAATGCTTCAAAAGGAGTATTGCATGGAGAATTATGACATCCTGTGTAACCCGGACGTGGAAATTGCACCTGGGCACAATGGTACCCAGACTGATGCCTAAATCAATTTAAACACAAAAAAACTGGAAATAGTTGTTACTGTGCTCAACTCTGAACACTGCTTTCCGTAAAGCTGATATAACAATGTTATGCAATTGAATTTTTAAGCAACGTATTTTTATATTTAAACACCTCCAGGACAATTGAGTTGGAGTGAGCTAGTGAGCAGCATAATGGATGGGTTTACATAATATCACAAACTAACAGCAATGCTGGAGTGGTTATTAATGTTATTCATCCATTGAGGCAGTGATATAATCTGCAAATAAAAATGTGACAGTTATTTCTTATAGAGCAGCAGTTCAAACCTCATGATGCAAAAATACTTCAGTTAAATTGGTGTAATTCTGTCAAGAAGCCTGTCTATCAGTAGCAGAAAGGAATGACATGAAACCTCTTCTTTTCCTTCCCACTCAAATTATGCCATTGGGGTAAAATTGCAAATAAACAAATAAAATCCACCAATGTTTGCTAATTGGCAGTAAAACTGTGTCGGCAGATAACTTGCATAAAGATATGTTATCAAATTTGCAGAGTAACATGTTGGATTGTGTTGCAAATATCTAATTTATCTTAGATTTGTGTGCTTCATTCTGCACTTTCAAATTTCCACCCATATTATCCCCATCACTGAGCCCCAAGGCCCATTCCATTAATTTAACTTTGATCCAAATTAGGGGGGGGGGGGGGGGGGTGGGGGGGGGGGGGGGGGGGGGGGGGTGGGGGGGTGGGGGGGGGGGGGGGGGGGGGGGGGGGGGGGGGGGGGGGGGGGGGGGGGGGGGGGGGGGGGGGGGGGGGGGGGGGGGGGGGGGGGAGAATAGCTCTTCTGCAAATAATCATTCAAAAATATTTAACAGGGTCATAGGCATGTTACGTTAGCAGGCCCCTTTCTCTGCTTTACGCTCTATGAGCTGGAAACCTCATTTGCCTAGACTCTACACTTTGATTCCCTGTCCCATCACCACTTTGATTCCCAGTCCCATCACCACTTTCACACAATCTTGTACCATTCTGCTATTTTGCTCTGGTCACTGTATTTATTATTACGGTATGTTCACTGTTTGCTTTCCGAGCAACTCTCCGTGAACAAGGAATTTCATTGCAACCTGGTAGATATATCAATGCAGTCATCTAAATTTGCTTGCATGTTTGCCCTATTACATCTAGGATAACGTCCATGCTTCTACAAAAACTGGCAAATTTAAGAAACTGCATCCACTGTCTTCTTAAGTAACTCAGTAACATTCTGTTATCTACTTATATACTCCTGCAAAGCACGTTAGGATGTCTTATTTCTCTAGAGGTGCTGTATGAATTTTATCCAACCTAATTTTATCCAAGTCGCCTATGGGTATCCAAAACTTTATTTTGCTTTAATTATTAATGAGTTATGAAAGTGTTATCCATTTATTTCCCGTCTCAGATGAACTAGATGCAACCCGACGTTATGCTTGGAAACTGACTTAACACAAAGGAGGTTAAAAATATCTCTTTCATTCACGTTCCTTAGCCTTCAGTTCAACAAAATTGCAAAACTGCCCATGTATTCCACACTGAGTCTTGTTCATCATTGTTCATCTGTTCTCAAGAGCCATGAGCCAAAAGCGTTGAATTAACATATGTACCAGCAATGGAATAATGATTTTTTTTTTTTTTAATTTGCTGCAATTTAACAAACCCATGAACACAATAACACAATTAAGTATAATAGGCAATAGTACAATAAATTAATATTAGTGATACCAGCTAACCATAATAGTTCAACCAAAAACACAGTCCACGAACTATCATAGTTACTGAGGTTAGTGTTGTTCAGTGTTCAAGAGCCTGACGGTTGCTGGGAAGAAATTGGTCAAGAGATTCAAGAGACATTTATTTGTCACATGCACCAATTAGTACAGTGAAATGTGTGGCCACACAAATTTAAAAAAAAGAACACAACATACGATAGACTTTAACATAAACATCCTCACACAGTGGTATCAAAGTTTCCCCACTGTGAGGGAAGGCACCAAATTTCAGTCAACCTCCTCTTTCCTGTTCCTTGATGTTCTTTGTTGTTCACCCGTGGTCCGAGCCTCCCGAGCCCCCCCCCCCCCCCCCCCCCCCCCGCAGTCGCTGCTACTTCAGGCCCTCTCGCCGGGATGATGGAACTCCGACATCGGAACGAAAGAACATCCTCAGCGGTTTGGACCTCTGAATCGGCCACTTCCTACCGGAGTCTGCGGCTCCCGAAGTCCACAGGCTGAGCTGGGCGGAGATTCAATGCTGGCGGCCCTCGGCAAAGGGTCCCAGGGCTCCGCAATGTTGGGAGCTCCGCAAACCACAGCTCCGCGATGTCGATGCAGCAGGCCCAACACGCTGGAGCTTCAAACGGCGATCCAGGTAAGGCATTGCCCGCTCCGCGATGCATTCAACGCTGCGCCGCCGCTGCTGAAGCTCTGATCCGGTCCAGGCAGGAAAGGCCGCGTCAATCCAGTTGGTAGGCCGCATGGAGGGGGAGGGGGGGGGCAAGGACGCGACTCGGAGAATACTCGCATCCTTGCCAGGAAGTGACTGGGAAACGGTTTCCCCCTTGCCTTGCGCCACATAAAATACTGAAAATACTCCAACACATACTTCTGAAACAGACTAAAAATAACTAAAAGATGGAAAAACAAACAGACTGCAGGCAGGGGTTGCCATAATGCTGCGCCCCCTAATGGTGGAATCTGGTGGCCAGTTTCCAGGCTCCTGGACCTTCTTCCCTGTAGTTGTAGCAAAATGAGAACATATCTAGGCTGGTGTGGGTTTGTAATGATATTGACCATATATTCCTCTGTATGTGGGGAAGGGAGTACACATGATGGACTGGGCAATATCTACCACTCTCTGTAGCCTCCTGTATTCTTGGCCATTCAAGTTGCTGAGTCAGTCCATCATGCAACCAGCGAGTCGGCTCCCTACTGTTCACCTGTTGAAATTCAATGGAGTATTCAGCAACATACCAAATGTCCTCAATCTTCTAAGGAAGTAAAGCTTTCTTTGTGATTGTATCAATGTGCTGATCCCAGGACAGATCTTCAGAGATATGCACCCCAGGAAATGTGAAGCTCTTGACACTTTCTCAGAATGTGGGACGCAATAAGATCACATCTTATTCTTCTAAACTCTAAAGAACAGATATCGGGCCTATTCAATCACTTTCACATGACAGCATATTTCTGATAACATAGGGAGAATCTATAATTCACGTAAATAATGCAAAAAGTGGTCTAAATGCTGGAGCACGGGGCTAAGGAAACCAGATGTAGAACAAGGCAAGCAATAATGCTAACATACTAATATAATGCAAGGTCTGACATCTTAAAAATGTCATGAGGGCAAGGACTTCCACTATTCCTCTTTATTTTTATGCATAACCTATTGCAACAAGCAAGGAAAATAGCAACACATTGTTTAATAAAATTGAATTCAACTTTTTGCACTGAAATCCCCTATGATTCAACACAAAATCTCCCTTCAACAAAACCATGCTCCCTGTTTATTTCAATACTTCCACTCATATTATTTTACCTCAAACCATGATTTTATTAACAAAAATTATTTTCAGAGGACAAGGTCAATAAACTGAAAACAATGATTCCATCTGTTACTGTCGGAAGCATTTGGTGGACGGGTAAAGTATGTTATTGCTACATCCCAGGGACAAGCCTATCAAACTGCTATTGCTCAGAACACAATCACTCTGTTGTACACCACGGTAGAAAATAAATGCATTTGACAACACAATTGAGTAGCCTGCTGTCTTTAGATAGCCTTTGTGCGAATGATAGCACCATGTAACATTTAGTTGGACTATAATCCATAAGAATAAAATGCAATAAAGCATAAAATGTGAATAGGCTACATTCCACCGATCCACCAGGACAACAATCTAAAACCATCCATTTGTATATTATCCATCATACAATACAATACAATACAATACCTTTATTTGTCATTTGAACCTCACATGAGGTTCAAACGAAATTTAGTTTCTGCAGCCATACAATAAAAGAACCAAAACACACACCAACACTATTCACATAAACATCCATCACGGTGGCTCTCCTCCTCACTGTGATGGAAGGCAAAGTTCTTGTCTCTCCCCTGCATTCCATTTCCCTCCTGAAGTCGAGGTCAAAGCCCCCGGCGGGCGCTAGTCCACGGCAAATTAAGGCCGCGCCGGGCGTTGTAGGGCCCCCCTCCAGGTCACTCTCAACCCCACAATTCGGGCGGGAGAAGTCGCCAATGTCGGTGCCCCGCAAAGCAGCCTCCCACCGCGGATCTGCGAGCTCCCGGTGTCACCATCCACCGGAGCCGGGCCGCAGCAACGCGCCACCGCCGCTCTCCACGCCCCGAAGCCGGCCAGCTCCACGTATTGTAGCCTCCACGTATTGTAGCCTATTCATCATATTGGTTTAGTTACTGGACTGGCATCTGGGAGACTGGATTATTGATCTATAGATAAGTGTTTAAAAAAACACCATTAAATTTAAACTAAAATAGTTAAATTGATATGAAATTTAAAAGATTTGTTTGGAACTATGGAATTTCAAGGGGGCACAGTGAACCATGCCATTTGGCTCATGCCATCCTTATAGTCAGCCCTATATGCAACTCCAAAGCTGGGCTTGCAAGCAACATTTGACTCCATAATGCGAGAGAGAATCACAGCCACTGCATCTCGCAGAGATGTAAGTTTATAACTTTGGCAGATGCACCTTGGGAGGCTAAGTCTGAAAATGCATGTTGTCCTTTAAGTGTGACAGGTACATATTGGAAGAAGATTATAACATCCAATACATGTTGCCCTCGAGTCTTGGCAAATTGACACAAAAACATGGATGGCATGTAGTTTTGTCATACCTATGACATCACCCAGCCATGAACAACCTGTATTCATTCATTGTGGTAAATACATATGGTCTGCTTGCAATCTTCCTGCAGGCTATTCTTGTATTGTGTTACAAGCTCTGCTCATTGCTCATAAGATTTGAGTGTTCTACATTACATTAAGATTAATTAAGATTAAGATTGTTCTACATTAATTTCATGGATGACAATGGCATTATCAAGTTGTAAAAAACCGTTATAAATACATTTAAAAAAAGCATTGTCAGAAGGAAGAATATTTTGCATTCACTATTCGAACAACGGCTGTGCCTTATTGTTCACTCACTACAAAGTGAGCGACTAGAATCGTCACCTCAAAATATATCACGGGTTTTTGTCGTACTATTCTTGTGCATCAAAATTAAAGAGAAACACAGTAAATACAATTGAATCGCACCTAACCAGCAATAGACACTCATTTCAACCTTCATTAAGAATGCTGAAATAAACGACAGAAGGTAGATTTGTTATTTCATTGATCTTCTCTCAAGAGTCGAGTGTTTTATTGTCATATGTCCCAGATTGAGCAATGAAACGCTTACTTGCAGCAGCACAACACTAAGCACCCATATTAAGATAAACATTGCAGGCGGCTGCAGTTTTCAATCCAAATAACACAAAATACCATAGGATAAAAAATAAAAAAATAAAATAAAATTCTAATTTTCAAAATATTACAAACAGCATGCAGGCATACAAGGCCTCAGGCGTCAGCAGTAATTAGCCATGAGAACGTAAACAAATAAACAAGCAGCCCATTTGGCCCCGACACTTGTGCGGTTTCCCAGATCAGAAGCATTTGCTCAACCTCTGCTGCAACATGCTTCATCCATATGCAGCTCCACTTTAAAACGACCATGTTTCCATCCACTAGTACTAATGCATCACAATATTGTCCCTCAGATGAAGTAATCATTCAGCGAAAAGGGCAGTTAGTGCAGCCTGAATGCACAAGTCGCTGAAATACTTCACCCGAACAAAGCACATTGAGCTCCTATTCTCCGAGGCAATCGAATTTGGATCACATCAGCACTAAAAATGCAGCAGTGCTACATTGAAAAGAATATCATAGTGAATGGCAAAACTGCTGTGTGAGGTTAGATGACCTATTCGTGCTTCAATTCTTTCTGGGCTTCTGGTTAATTACTGCAAGGTTCAGAGGTGTTGTGAGCCCGCATCCCGATTGCAAATATTTTGGAAATTACTCACTGATATTTTTGCAGTATTTAGATTCCAAATGATAGACACCTGCAATATTTTTTATTTACTTTCTGTGTCAGGTTAGTGAATGAACAGGAGTTACTAATTCATTTAACAGCTAGTCCACCTAATTAAACATGAGGTTATCCACTTTGGTGGCCAGAACAGGAAGGCAGATTATCTGAATGGTGTCACATTAGGAAAAGGGGAGGTGCAACGAGACCTGGGTGTGCTTGTACATCAGTCACTGAAAGTAAGCATGCAGGTAGAGCAGGCAGTGAAGAAAGCTAATGGCATGTTGGCCTTCATTGCGAGAAGATTTGAGTTTAGGAGCAAGTAGGTCCTACTGCAGTTGTACAGGGCTCTGGTGAGTCAGCACCTGGAGTATTGTGTGCAATGTTGGTTTCCTAATTTGAGGAAGGACATTATTGCTATTGAGGGAGTACAGCATAGGTTCACCCGGTTAAAAAAATCAAGGTACAAAAAAGTGCTGGAGAAACTCAGCGGGTGAGACAGCATCTATGGAGCGAAGGAAATAGGCAACGTTTCGGGTTGAAACTGAAGGGTTTTGGCCCGAAACGTTGCCTATTTTCTTCGCTCCATAGATGCTGCCTCACCCGCTGAGTTTCTCCAGCACTTTTGTCTACCTTAGATTTTCCAGCATCTGCAGTTCCTTCTTAAAGGAATCAAGAGATATGGGGAAAAAGCAGGAATGGAGTACTGATTTTAGATGATCAGCCATGATCATATTGAATGGCGGTGCTGGCTCGAAGGGCCGAATGGCCTACTCCTGCAACTATTTTTCTATTTCTATGATGCTATAATGCCACCACTGTCTTATTTTAGCCACCATTTCAAATGCAAAAGCATTCAGATCCCAGTGGTTCTCTACTGATTATTTCTGTTCTGAAACAGTCCGATTCTCTCCGTTGCTATCACCAAAACATGCCTTTCGCACAAGCAGGATTAATGGTACAATGTTAGCCAGGCCATTGCACATTACACATTATGTCGGCAAGATTATGTAGCCAGTTACAGAGCACCTCCCCCCCCCCCCCCCCCCCCCCCCCGTATTCCCAAGTTATCCAATAATTCCAACAATGCGGTAACAGTCCCACTTCATATTTCTATTCCCTACATCAGCCATCCTAGTAATCTATCGAAATAAGATTTCTGTATCAATGTTACAATGCGTGTCCGAGATTGGAATTTGTTGGAATGTTGACAGTTCAACAGTGAATTGCACGATATTTCTTTGTTTGACTGCATTGTTGCTTAGGATTCCCACATGAATGCATAAATTCTGAAATGGTTAGTTTTGCCATCTATGTAGAATGGTGTAAACAGGCCAAAGGTAATAAAACTGAACATGAGAAAAGAAGGATTCTTTAGAACTCATGGACCATTAACTTCACCAACAATGGCCTGTTTCATTCATCCACGTCAATTTTTTGCATATCTTTCATTCATTTGTTCTATATCTCTCTCTACATCACTTTCTATATCTCTCATTTCTCTTTCCCCCGATTCTAGTCTGAAGAAGGGTCTCGACCTGAAACGTCACCTATTCCTTCTCTCCCGAGATGCTGCCTGTCCCGTTGAGTTACTCCAGCATTGTGTCTATTTTAGGATTCTTTACTACATCTATCCGTCTTAAAAATAGAAAGATGTTTTAAACAGTACAAAGTTGAAGGTTACTCTCAGAGAGAAAATACACGGATGATTAGATCACTGACAAATAAATTTAAAAAATGTAAAATCCGAATACAAGCATTAATACTTGTAATACTTATACAGAATATGAGGCTGTGGATGCTATGAATCATATATACTTTGAGTTCTCTCACAATGTTTCCCAGTGTGTACTGTTTAGTCCGTGAAAACTACGACTTGTTTGAGAAGCTCGCTTCTGATCGATAAGATTCTCTTTGTCATGCCCCGATCGAAGCCATAATTAAAAGGGCAGCTGTGCTCCATGTGAAAGCCAGATTCAAGGTTCAGGTTAAACGCACAATTCCCTCCAGCACGAATCACCCCACACCCCTTTCTATTTGCCAGTTAACTGAGTGAGATTACCAGGCACAGGACAGGATGTCTGCTGATTTATCATTCTTCTTGCGAGAAAGAACCTCATTGAGAACAACTGTTTAACAGCATGAAGCATGTGAACAAAACTCAGAGGACACAGAGAAAAACAATCATTTCAGTTTAGCAGAATTCATTTGTCAATAAGACTTGGATTTCTGTTCTCCTGGGGCTATTATGACATTACTTTATTTCCAGCATAGCCCATATAATTAAGTAAAAGTCATGAAGATGAGTACTTTAATATAAACCTGCATAGCACTGGCACAAATTAATTTCATAAGAGAAGCAGATCTCATTAAAATATTAACATATTCATTTTTTTTTTAATGCAACATATATTCAAAAGATTTTTGAGTACATTTTATAACACTTTTCTTTCATGAATTGATTCATTCTCATCTTTCACATCTAGTGATGATAATTCTATGTTTACTTCCCGATAAACAACAAGTGCTGCCCAAACAAGCTTGAAATTGTAATTAATGTATTGAACTTGATGTTCACAGTGGGGCCTCTTTTAGATTGGAGAAACCAAACGCAGATTTGGAAACCGCTTTGCGGCGAACCTTTGTTACGATTGAAGGGGTGTTCCTGAGTTTCCTGTTGCTGGTCACTCTAATTCTTCACCCGACTTTCACTCTGACCTATCCTGCACGATCACTTCCTGCGGTAACTTCCTGCGCTATCACTAAGAAGTCCAACGCAGGTTTGAGGAACAGCACCTCATCTTCTGCGCCAGTGAAGAACCAAGGTGAAGAAGGCCAATTCAATAGGTAGTCAGGCACTACATTTTAGAAACAACCTACTCTTCCATACCTCGTTTCCCTCTCCTCTGACTCTCAGTCTGAAGAAGAGTCTTGACCCAAAACATCACCCATTCCTTCTCTCCAGTGATGCTGCCAGTCCTGCTGAGTTACTGCAGCAATATGGGTCTTTTATTTGGTGTAAACCAACAACTGCAGTTCCTTCCTACGCAAGCTGATCTTTGACATTGGTTGATATTGTTCTGCAGTATCTGCAAAGGGTGTGCAAGGTCCTGTCCCACTTATGCGATTTTTTCGGCGACTTGCTGGCACCCGTCATAGTGGCAGCAGGTTGCTGAAAATGTTCAACGTTAATCACGTAAGTGGGACAGGCCCTTAAGGAAGATTAATTTGGCTGCCTTTGGTACACCAACTATCCTTCTCTCCTACAAAAAGTGCTTGATCTCCCATTCACCCCACATATTAGCAGTTGCACCAACTACAAGTCAAAAACCCTTTGCTCATTGAATTTGTGGCACACAGGGTCATTTTGCTCATCAATGTCTGTGCCAGATGACAGAGGCCCCCTCTGCCAAATTCCACCTTCCAGCACTTGGTTTGTAACTTTATTGTTAGGAGGTATCATGCATACAATGATGGCTGGAGGAAATCCATAAATCACAATGGATTCAACAGATTTTAAAAAATCATCTTTTAAAAATGAAATATTTGACTATAAAAAGGAAATGACATAGTCTGTGCATAGAAATGAGTATAGGAGCAGGGAGGTTCTACTGCGGTTGTACAGGGTCTTGGTGAGACCACACCTGGAGTATTGCATACAGTTTTGGTCTCCTAATCTGAGGAAAGACATTCTTGCCATAGAGGGAGTACAGAGAAGGTTCGCCAGACTGATTCCTGGGATGTCAGGACTTTCATATGAAGAAAGACTGGGTAGACTCGGCTTGTACTCGCTAGAATTTAGAAGATTGAGGGGGGAATCTTATAGAAACTTACAAAATTCTTATGGGGATGGATAGGCTAGATGCAGGAAGATTGTTCCCGATGTTGGGGAAGTCCAGAACAAGGAGTCACAGTTTAAGGATAAGGGGGAAATCTTTTAGGACCGAAATGAGAAAAACATTTTTCACACAGAGAGTGGTGAATCTGTGGAATTCTCTGCCACAGAAGGTAGTTGAGGCCAGTTCATTGGCTATATTTAAGAGGGAGTTAGATGTGGCCCTTGTGGCTAAAGGGATCAGGGGGTATGGAGAGAAGGCAGGGATGGGATACCGAGTTGGATGATCAGCCATGATCATATTGAATGGCGGTGCAGGCTCGAAGGGCCGAATGGCCTACTCCTGCACCTATTTTCTATGTTTCTATGACATAGCGATAGATCTTACTTGATAAATCTAAGAATCCAGCGATAAATTGATGGCTTACCTGAAGAAAGAAATAACACAGAAGTGTGATTTTGACAGTACTGGTGAGCAACAACTGGATAGATCACTGAAAAATAATTCTGCAGAGAATATGTTGATTATTTCTAACACTTTATAACATTGACACTATCACACAAGTAATCTCAGTACTGAAACTGCTCCTGAACGCAACTTGTTGGCATTGTCGAGTTTAGTTTAGAGAAGCAGCATTGAAACAAGTCAAGTCAAGTTTAGGGGTGTTGAATGGGATAGTGGAGGATGGAGTTAAAGGGAAAGGGTTTCTTAAATGTGTGAGCGTAGAGACCGAGGGGTGTAAAATGAGGGTAGAAGAAATAGGTAGCAAGGTGAAAAGTAAAAGTGGCAGGCAGACAAAACCAGGGCAAAAATCAAAAAGGGCCACTTTTTAACATAATTGTATAAGGGGTAAGAGTGTTGTAAAAACAAGCCTGAAGGCTTTGTGTCTCAATGCAAGGAGCATTCGTAATAAGGTGGATGAGTTGAATGTGCAGATTGCTATTAATGACTATGATATAGTTGGGTTCACGGAGACATGGCTCCAGGGTGACCAAGGCTGGGAGCTGAACATCCAGGGATATTCAATATTCAGGAGGGATAGACAGAAAGGAAAAGGAGGTGGGGTAGCGTTACTGATTAGAGGGGGGATTAATGCAATGGAAAGGAAGGACATTAGTTTGGAGGATGTGGAATCGGTATGGGTAGAGCTGCGAAACACTAAGGGGCAGAAAACGCTGGTGGGTGTTGTGTACAGGCCACCTAACAGTAGTAGTGAAGTTGGAGATGGTATCAAACAGGAAATTAGAAATGCGTGCGACAAAGGCAAAACAGTTATAATGGGCGACTTCAATCTACATATAGATTGGGTGAATCAAATTGGCAGGGGTGCCGAGGAAGAGGATTTCTTGGAATGTATGCGGGATAGTTATCTAAATCAACATGTAGAGGAACCAACGAGAGAGCAGGCTATTTTAGACTGGGTATTGAGTAATGAGGAAGGGTTAGTTAGCAATCTTGTTGTACATGCCCCCTTGGGCAAGAGTGACCATAATATGGTTGAGTTCTTCATTAGGATGGAGAGTGACATTGTTAATTCAGAAACAATGGTTCTGAACTTAAAGAAAGGTAACTTTAAGGGTATGAGACGTGAATTGGCCAAGATTGACTGGCAATTAATTTAAAAGGGTTGACGGTGGATATGCAATGGAAGACATTTAAAGGTTGCATGGATGAACTACAAAAATTGTTCATACCAGTTTGGCAAAAGAATAAATCAGGGAAGGTAGTACATCCATGGATAACAAGGGAAATCAGGGATAGTATCAAAGCGAAGGATGATGCGTACAAATTAGCCAGAAAAAGCAGCATACCGGAGGACTGGGAGAAATTCAAAGACCAGCAGAGGAGGACAAAGGGCTTAATTAGGAAAGGGAAAATAGATTATGAAAGAAAACTGGCAGGGAACATAAAAACTGACTGCAAAAGTTTTAATAGATATGTGAAAAGAAAGAGATTAGTTAAAACAAATGTAGGTCCCTTGCAGTCAGAAACAGGTGAGTTGATCATGGGGAAAAAGGATATGGCGGACCAATTGAATAACTACTTTGGTTCCGTCTTCACTAAGGAAGACATAAATAATTTGCCGGAAATAGCAGGGGACCGCGGGTCAAAGGAGTTGGAGGAATTGAGGGAAATCCAGGTTAGCCGGGAAGTGGTGTTGGGTAAATTGAATGGATTAAAGGCAGATAAATCCCCAGGGCCAGATAGGCTGCATCCCAGAGTACTTAAGGAAGTAGCTCCAGAAATAGTGGATGCATTAGTAATAATCTTTCAAAACTCTTTAGATTCTGGAGTAGTTCCTGAAGATTGGCGGGTAGCAAACGTAACCCCACTTTTTAAGAAGGGAGGGAGAGAGAAAATGGGGAATTACAGACCAGTTAGTCTAACATCGGTAGTGAGGAAACTGCTAGTCAGTTATTAAAGATGGGATAGCAGCACATTTGGAAAGTCGTGAAATTATTGGACAAAGTCAGCATGGATTTACGAAAGGTAAATCATGTCTGACGAATCTTATAGAATTTTTCGAGGATGTAACTAGTAGCGTGGATAGGAGAAAACCAGTGGATGTGGTGTATCTGGACTTCCAGAAGGCTTTCGACAAGGTCCCACATAAGAGATTAGTATACAAACTTAAAGCACAAGGCATTGGGGGTTCAGTATTGATGTGGTTAGAGAACTGGCTGGCAAACAGGAAGCAAAGAGTAGGAGTAAACGGGTCCTTTTCACAATGGCAGGCAGTGACTAGTGGGGTACCACAAAGCTCAGTGCTGGGACCCCAGCTATTTACAATATATATTAATGATCTGGATGAGGGAATTGAAGGCAATATCTCCAAGTTTGCGGATGACACTAAGCTGGGGGGCAGTGTTAGCTGTGAGGAGGATGCTAGGAGACTGCAAGGTGACTTGGATAGGCTGGGTGAGTGGGCAAATGTTTGGCAGATGCAGTATAATGTGGATAAATGTGAGGTTACCCATTTTGGTGGCAAAAAACGGGGGAAAGCAGACTATTATCTAAATGGTGGCCGATTGGGAAAGGGGGAGATGCAGCGAGACCTGGGTGTCATGGTACACCAGTCATTGAAGGTAGGCATGCAGGTGCAGCAGGCAGTAAAGAAAGCGAATGGTATGTTAGCTTTCATTGCAAAAGGATTTGAGTATAGGAGCAGGGAGGTTCTACTGCAGTTGTACAGGGTCTTGGTGAGACCACACCTGGAGTATTGCGACAGTTTTGGTCTCCAAATCTGAGGAAGGACATTATTCCCATAGAGGGAGTGCAGAGAAGGTTCACCAGACTGATTCCTGGGATGTCAGGACTGTCTTATGAAGAAAGACTGGATAGACTTGGTTTATACTCTCTAGAATTTAGAAGATTGAGAGGGGATCTTATAGAAACTTACAAAATTCTTAAGGGGTTGGACAGGCTAGATGCAGGAAGATTGTTCCCGATGTTGGGGAAGTCCAGGACAAGGGGTCACAGCTTAAGGATAAGGGGGAAATCCTTTAAAAACCGAGATGAGAAGAACTTTTTTCACACAGAGAGTGGTGAATCTCTGGAACTCTCTGCCACAGAGGGTAGTTGAGGCCAGTTCATTGGCTATATTTAAGAGGGAGTTAGATGTGGCCCTTGTGGCTAAGGGGATCAGGGGGTATGGAGAGAAGGCAGGTACGGGATACTGAGTTGGATGATCAGCCATGATCATATTGAATGGCGGTGCAGGCTCGAAGGGCCGAATGGCCTACTCCTGCACCTAATTTCTATGTTTCTATGTTTCTATGTTTATTCGTCACATACACATACGAGGTGTGCAGTGAAATGAAAAGTGGCACTGCTCGCAAATTGTGCAAAAAAACAAACAAAAAAACATCAAACAGAACGGAACAGAATCACATATTCACATATTACATATTTCTGGGTGGGAAGAAAAAGGAAAAAACAGCAATTTTAAAAAGACACCACACAACAGTACAGTAGAGTTAGTCCCTGGAGGGATAGGAGTTTACAGTCCTAATGGCCTCTGGGAAGAAACTCCCTCTCATCCTCTCCGTTCTCACAGCATGGCCACGGAGGCGTTTGCCTGACTGTAGCAGCTGGAACAGTCCGTTGATGGGGTGGAAGGGGTCTCTCATGATTTTGTTAGCTCTGGAGTTGCACCTTCGGCCCACCGAGTCCATGTGGTCACACACACCAGGGGCAATTTACAGAGGCCAATTAACCTACAAACCTGTGCGTCTTTGAAATGAGGGAGGAAACGAGAGCACCCGGAAAAAGCCCACATGGTCACAGAGAGAACATGCAAACTCTGCACAGACAGCACCTGTAGTCAGGATTGAACCCAGCTCTCTAAAGGGCCTGTCCCACTTACGCGACCTTTACAGGCGACCGCCGGCACCCATGATAGGTCGCCGAAATTTTCAACATGTTGAAAATTCAGCCGCGACCAGAAAGACGCTATGACTCTTTTGAGACCTCTCACGACATAGGAGACGGGCTGTATGGTGGTGAGTGGTCTCCTATGGTCATGAGAGGTCACCTGTGTCATGTCGCCAGGGGTCGCCTGTATGGTCGTGAGAGGTCGCCAAAGAGTCGTAGCTTCTTTTTGGTCCCTGCTGAATTTTCAACGTGTTGAAAATTTTGGCGACCTATCACGGGTGCCAGCAGTCGCCCGTAAAGGTCACGCACGTGGGACAGGCTCTTAACACTGTGAGGGAGAAGTTCCACAGCAGTGCCGCTGTGCCGTCCTTGTTATTGGAATCAAGGGACGCAGCACATTCAATAACATGTGACATATCTGCAGACACAAGATTGGTAAAAAAGCTCCGAATTAACTCAGTCGATCTGGCAGCATCTCCAGAGGACATGGATAGGCAACATTGCGGATCGGGACTCTTTCTTCAGTGATTGGAGTAGGGGGCAGAAAGCTGGAAAAGAGGTAGGGGTGGAACAAAGGCAAGGGATGCCAAGGAGACTAAAGGGTGTAAAACAAGGACAGAAGTGGAGTGCAATTTGAAGTCAGAGTGAGGGATAGAAGTGGAAGGGAATAACGGGGACAGGGGAGGAAGTAGGAATATTGCAGTCTTATAGGTGACTTTTTGTGGAAAGTTAAACTGGAACCCCGTCCAACTTGATGGATGTTATAGAACTATCGGCAATATCCTGAAGAAGAACAAGGAATTATTCCTGATATCCTGGCCAACATAATCTCACAACCAACACCATAGACAACAGATTGTCATATTACAGCTTTTGAGAATTTGTTAAACAAAAATTGACTGCTTTGTTATTTTTTTCACAAGAGACACATTAAAAAGACTTCACTGGCTGTAAAGCAGTTTCAAATGTTTAAGAGGTGGCGAATAAATTCAAATGTTAGTTTTATTTTCCTTTTCAGTATCAAGATCTAAATATTGATTTTCTGAGTCATCAAGAACCAGCGAATGAAAGCAGCAAATGCTGGAAATAGTTAACAGGTTTGCAATTATCTGTGGAGAAATAAAAAGGTCAAAACTAAAAGAATGAAAACAGAAATGTTAACTCTGGTTCTCTCTCCACAGGTGGTCGACCAACCTGCTAAAAATGTGCAATATTTTCTGTTTTAACTTTCCAGCATTTGCAATGTTTCATTTTTTGAATAATGACCTGCTTTGTGGCTTGGCACAGTAAAATAATAATTGCTACATAAATCACACAATTACTGAGGAACTAAAACCATGACTAACATTGCAATACATTGTATTTATTGAATAATTTTCTGAGTTTGTTTTCTCCCAGCTGATTAGCCCAATACATTTGTAAAGAAGACTTTTCCCAACAATAACCTGGGTCAGTGGCCATTGCTTCCACAGACAATAGACAATAAGTGCAGGAGTAGACCATTCGGCCCTTCGAGCCAGCACCGCCATTTAATGTCCCCATATCCCCTTTTCCCCATATCCCCCGACTCCGCTATCTTTAAGAGCCCCATCTTGCTCTCTCATGAAAGTATCCAGAGAACCGGCCTCCATCGCCTTCTGTGGCAGAGAATTCCACAGACTCACAACTCTCTGTGAGAAAAAGTGTTTCCTCGACTCCGTTCTAAATGGCTTGCCCCTTATTCTTAAACTGTGGCCCCTGGTTCTGGACTCCTCCAACATCAGGAACATGTTTCCAGCCTCCAGCGTGTCCAAGCCTTTAATAATCTTATATGTTTCAATAAGATTTCCTCTCATCCTTCGAAACTCCAGATTGTACAAGTCCAGCCGCTCCATTCTCTCAACATATGACAGTCCCGCCATCCCGGGAATTAACCTTGTAAACCCACGTTGCACTCCCTCAATAGCAAGAATGTCCTTCCTCAAATTAGGGGACCAAAACTGCACACAATACTCCAGGTGTGGTCTCACTAGGGCCCTATATAACTGCAGAAGGACCTCTTTGCTCACATACTCAACTCCTCTTGTTCTTAAGGCCAACAGACCATTCGCTTTCTTCACTGCCTGCTCTACCTGCATGCCGAGCTGTCAGGTGGGATGGGCACCACATGAATGACAGTGGAAGATTCTGTTCTCCTATTTCCATAACTCTTAATGGATCTACTGTCTTGGGATTTTAACTCGCTCTCACTACCCGAGCCATCACTCTCTCCCCTATGAACAACAATACCCAAGAATATTAACAATCCAAACATCAGGACTTCTTGACTAGCAAAAACTTACTCTGAACTCCTCAGTTTTCAGCACAGAACTCACATGCCCTTACTGTTGAACTTACCGTCAGATCTTGCATGATATCCTCTAATTTATCCCTTTATTCATTAGTGAATACATTTGGCGTGGCAAAAGGTCAGCAAGCAATACATCCAATTATAGACACAGGTCAGTACAAGTGGGTCCCACTGATGATCACTGACAAGGCTCTTTTCCAGCTTGGTATGCTAGTATTGAGCAAAGTATTGCAACATGTCAATAAGAAGGACATTTAGAACGGCACACCAGCACAGCTGTTGCCTCACATAAGGTCATGTCATGTGATAGGAGCAGAATTAGGCCATTCGGCCCATCAAGTCTACTCCAACTTTCAATCATGGCTGATCTCTCTCTCCCTCCTAACCCCATTCTCCTGCCTCCCCCTCCGCCCCCATAACCCCTGACATCTATACCAATCAAGGATCTATCTCTGCCTTAAAATATCCACTGACTTGGCCTCCACAGTCTTCTGTGGCAAATAATTTCTACAGATTCACCACCCTCTGACTAAAGAAATTTAGTCCAACAATAGTTCCAATAGGGAACTCACATGCCCAAGGTGTTTCTCACAATTGCTCCTTCAAAGCTCCGGTTTCCTCCCATGTCGCAAAGACATACAATTTTGGAAGTCACCGTATATTCGCCCTCATGTGCTGAAGCTGGAGGGAAATGACGAGGATGTTATGGAAATGCAGAAATGTAAAATACCAGACATGCTCATTGATAATTTCTTGGGTCATCATGCTGGTAATAACATTCCACTGTACCGAGCTGGAAATGTGCAGCTTTTCAGAATATCTGAATAACTATAATCACTAGTATAACCTCAGCCTGAAGAAGGGTCTCTCGACCCAAAACATCACCCATTCCTTCTCTACAGAGTTGATGCTGTTCCACTGAGTTACTCCAGCATTTTGTGTTTACCCAATATAATCACTGTTCATCTGGACAACCTATAATCCCAAGACTTAAATGGGAGAGGACAGCAACTACAGTTTAACAATGTGAAAGGATACTTGCTGCACAAAAGTTAAAGCTGTCACTAAAGTGTAAAGGAAAGTGGTGGGAGGGGTGGTTTGGAGAATTACATTGAACCAATACAGAAGAGAATACGGAATTTATTAATTCGATCCAATTTGTGATCCCAGCTACAAAGACAGATGTATACAGCAATTCGTTCTTCCCACGCACAATTAAAGCATGGAATAATCTCCACCCAACTATAGTTACCCAACCAGATGCAACTAAATTTAAAGTAGCTCTTTCTTCCCAATAGCCCTTTCTGGCTTAAGTCCCCCCCCCACCACCTCCAGTTTAAATTCCATTTGGAATATTTTGGAGGACCAAGAAACCAAGAATTGTCGTTGCAACAGACATTGTGATTTATATATTTCCCGGTAATTACTGTATGCCAAACCTAAAGTGATGTTTCGAGGATTGAAGACATTTTTGAAGGAAAGAAATCCAGAGACACGAATTTGCACATAGAAGAACCTGTAGCGCAGGCAAATGATTCTACTGGGGAGTGGAGTAGGGTGGGTTGTGGAACTTACCCCAAACCTTACCCTGTCCATTTCCTAAAATGTTTACATGAATAATGCACAGATTGCCATCCCTGCCTTGCTGCGTGCTTCAGAGGTTATTAGAGGGTAATACAATAATACCCACCCAGATTGCACTGTTGGTTAAGGGAAAGGTAAAGAATTAATATCCTTTCCTCATTGATCTTCTACGTATGTTTATAATAAACTGGGAGACAAAGTAATTGAATTAAAGTACACAGTTTATTGAGGCTGCCATTTAATTACTTGATGACTCATTCAGAATGCATGATGCAATTACAATCTAGAAGCTCGTCACAGGTGGGAGTTGGGTCCAACACGAAGCTTTCACCAGCACAGGCTGATATGTCATGAACCCTACAGACTGTGACATTATTACATTTTATAGACTGCAATTTGATTACAATGGGAGGCCTGCAGCAAGGTTAGATACCACATCAATAAGTTAAAACACACGGTGGCAATGAGCACTTTCACAAATGCTTATAAAACATATACGTGAACCAACCTGCTACCTTAATGTACTGGATGATCATTAAGGGCAGTATGCATCTCATCCTATCCTGCACGCACAGCCCTGATCTAGGCAACCGTTTCATTGCAGGAATGAGGAACTGCTGTGATGTTTCACATTCTGTTTTTGGATGTTCAACCAAACCTCCATTTGTCTGTCCTGGTTGAAATAAATAACCGTCGTTATTTCAATTCCTCCAGTTTGATGACCACAAAAAGATCATCCACACATTTATCTCCTCCCGCCTAGATTACTGCATCTCCCTCTGCACTGGCATCAGCCAATCTTCCCTGTCCCGCCTGCAACTGGTCCAAAATGCCGCAGCGAGACTCCTGACGGGCACCCGAAAAAGGGACCACATCACCCCGATTCTGGCCTCTCTCCCTGTGCGGTTCCGAATAAATTTCAAGATCCTCCTTTATGTCTACAAAGCCCTTAACGGGCTTGCCCCCACCTACATCAAAAGTCTGCTTACCCACCACACCACCTCCAGGTCCCTCAGATTGGCCGACTTGGGGTTTATTGAACATCCCACGGTCTAAGCATAAGCTCAGGGGCGACCACGCCTTTGCGGTTGTAGCTCCTAGACTGTAGAACAGCATCCCTCTTCCCATCAGAACTGCCCCCTCCATCGACTCCTTTAAGTCGACAATTAAAACTCATCTCTACTCACAAGCCTTTCTTGACGTCCTCTGAGGGAGAGCTATATGTATGCAGTGATGTATGTATTTAATCCATGAACCACTGTTGTATAACGTTAGTACCTCCACCAATGTAAATCACTTTGGCCAACGAGAGTCGTTTTTTAAATGTGCGATATAAATAAAAACGACTAAAAAAAGTGACTGTGACACCATTTGACACCATCAGAGCAATCATCTTATGGCATGGTGAATACCAATCTACAATGAAAACACCAGAAATAAATTAACTGGGTGTTTATTTTAATGTTGTGAAAGCAACGTTAAAATAATACAGTGAATACAACCCGGAAAACAATCGCATCTCCGGAGTTTCCCCCTCGCCCCACCCCCGACATAAAACAAACCAAAGAACATTAAAGGGCCTGTCCCACTTGGTCGTCATTTGCGCCTCTTTTACGCGTCATACGTAAAATAGGTCACCGCGTCGTGACGCATGGGTGATGAACGCATTGCACATGGTGAGGCGTGGAATCGCATGCGGTGGCGCGCGGTGCTCCAGGATTTTGTAGTGTAACGAAATCCTTGCTCACCACCTGCATGACGTATCGTGTACGCACGCCGACACATTGGCGTCGCACGCTGGCATCCCGACGTCTCACGTATATCGCGTGGTAACACATGGTTACGTCACCATACGTCGACGTCCGTAACCATGCATCTCCGCGCGCCGCAGGGCATTCTAATGACGTCACGCGCACCAGGAGACTGTGCTGACGCGTGATTTGCGCACAACATCGCCTATCACAACGCGTAAACTTATTTTACATATGACCCGTAAATGAGGCGCAAATGACGGTCAAGTTGGACAGGTCCTTAACACAACTTTTAAACACAATAAAAATAAGAGAAAAGTAGACAAAAAGGACAGACAGACTGATGGCGAGACTGGATTACATCCCTTTAAAGTGTCCACCCGGCTATTGTCACATTTTTAGACTCGAAGACGGTGCAATTTAATTGTGGGCCAAACATGGGTTTGATTGCTCTGACAACTGGCCTCGGCCGATGTTTTTAGCTTATCCACCAACACATTTCTATCAAATAAATCCAGCAGTAAAATTCCAATATCAAGAAATGAAGTTATTAGATACTTCAATTAGTGGAAGCAATATATTTTCTCTTTTTTTCCTTGATGGGAACAGAACAGAAATTGAAAAGTAATGGCTGCTGGCAGCTGCAATGGTCTGTAATGAAGTGAGCTTGGCACGTTACAAACCAGATCCCAATACTTCAGCGAACAAACTGCCCATGGTTCAATATCAACTGCCAGTCATTTGGCATTCTCACTGAGCTGGATTCCCACTACAAAAATATGTGATTGGAGTAAAATTAGGCAATTTTGGCCCATCAAGTCTACTCCACCATTCAATCATGGTTGATCTATCTCTCCCTCCAAACCCTATTCTCCTGCCTTCTCCCCACAACATTGGACACCTGTACTGATCAAAAATCTCTCTCAGCCTAAAATATATCCACCGACTTGGCCACTACAGCCTTCTGTGGCAAAGAATTCCACAGATTCACCACCCTCCGACTAAATAAATTTCTCCTCATCCCCCTCCTAAAAGAATGTCCTTTAATTCTGAGGCTACGACCTCTAGTCCTAGACTCTCCCACTAATGGAAACATCCTCTCCACATCCACTCTATCCAAACCTTTCACTATTCTGTACGTTTCAATGCGGTTCCCCCTCATTCTTCTGAACTCCAGCGAGTACGGGGCCAGTGCCGTCAAACGCTCATCATAGGTTAACCTACTCATTCTGGGATCATTCTTGTAAACCTCATCTAGACAAGCTACAGGGGTTTCGTTCACCCAACGCGCGAGCTTCGATCGCCCCGAAGTGGGAGTTTCAATCTACTCGACGCGGGAGCTTCGACTGCTGGCTGCGGCAGCTTTGGTCGACCCGACGGGTGGTTAGACAGCCCCGACCGCAGGAGAAGTAAAGAGGAAAACGTTTCGACTTTTTTGCCTTCCATCATGGTGGGGAATGTGGGGAATCTGCTGTGGTGGATGTTTATGTTAACTTTTATGTATTTGTGCGTCTTGTTGCTTTTTTTTCATATGGCTGTATGGCAATTCGCATATCACACTGCTTTAATTGGTACATGTGACAATAAAAGACCTTTGACCCTCTCCAGAGCCAGCGCATCCTTCCTCAGATACAGAAGCCCAAAATTGCTCACCATATTTCAAATGCAGCTTTACCAGCACCCTATGGAGCCTGAAGCATGACATCCCTGTTATTGTATGCATGCCCTCTTGAAATAAATGAGTTCAATCATTCATAATACAAAACATTATTTAGCCCAGTGGTACGTGCAGGAATTGGAAGAGCACTTTAACAACAGTTTATGGTGCACATACGTGAAGACACATTCTTAATATACTTGATTATTGATCTCACCCCACATTGTGCAATCTCCTGATCTACGCTACATTGCAGGAATGAGGAACTGCTGCATTGTTGCACATTCTGTTTTGAATGCTCAGCCGAACCACCTTCTATCTTCCCAGGTTGATGTAAATAACCTTGTGGCACCATTTGTCATCAGCGCATTGTCCTACGCTATGGTGAAAATCAACCCAGCAACCAAGACGATGGAAATAAATTAACTGGTCTTTTACCTTATGATCTGAAAGCTACCTTAGACTTGCAATTTCAGTTTCTTAAGCATGTCGATCAGATATTGGGATCACTCCCCAGCTGCCTAGACAATTACTTCCCCATGAATGTAAACAAACTGAGGAATGTTCTTGTCACGTTGGACCAATTGATTTTGTGGATATTCAAATTGGAATCCATACTTCTAAAACAAATAAGCAAGAGTGGTAATCAAACATCAACAAAGGCTTTACCACTACTGCAATAAGCACTGCCTATTGAAGAAAGTACTTTTAGCACAACTGCAAAATAGCTACAATTCTCAGGTCTATCATGCCTTATTTTCCTGGAGTCACTATTCCTCTCTGTAACCTCATTGATTTTGTTAAATATATTAATCTTATTTGTCTTTCCTTCCATCCAATGTAACCTGCCATGGCTTCCTTTAAACAATGCTCTCCTGAAACGTGCTTTAAAACCCATTGACCATGTTCCACATGCATATCAGTAGGCTTTTATTTTATTTAATTATTTACAATTTGCAGGTTTCATTAGTACGGACAGCATATTGGTCATTTTTCTTTGCCCCTGAGATGGTGTTGATAAGCCACCTACTTGAAATGCTGTTGTTCTTTTGGGGAAGGTGCTTCTACAGTGTCATTGGGCTGTTATTTCCAGGAGTTAATCCAAGCAATGAAGGAATAATGCCAGAATGGTGTTGAACTTGGAGAGGAATCTGCAGGTGGGTTCCATTGCCCGAGAGTAGAATTAGGCCATTTGGTGCACCAAATCCACTTCGCCATTCAATCAAGGCTGATCTCTCTCTCTCTCTCTCTCTCTCTTCTCCTAACCACATTCTCCTGCCTTCTCCCCATAACCTCTGACACCTGCACTAATCAAGAATCTATCTGTCTCTGCCTTTAAAATGTCCACTGACTTGGCCTCCACAGCCTTCCGTAATAAACAATTCCACAGATTCACCACGCTCCTAGATATTGTAGACTGCGAAGATGGTTGTAAAGAATTACAGCGAGATCTTGATCAGCTGGGCAAGTGGGCTGAGTAATGGCAAATGAAATATAATGAAAGATAAGTATTTAGGAAAGTCAAACTGGGGAATGGTGTGGAGCAGTGGGATCAAGGAGTACAAGTACATAAATTCCTGAAAGTGGCGTCACAAGTAGATTGGATGGTGAAGATGATTTTTGGAATGCTGGTCTTCATCAGTCAGGGAATTGAGTATTGATTATGGGACATTATGTTATATACAGGATATTAGTGAGCCCATAGCTGGAGCATTGTGTTCAATTTTGATCAACCTGCCGTAGAAAAGATGCCATTATGTCGGGAAAGAATGCTGAGAGACTGAGCAGGCTAGGACTAGCGCAGGAAGCTGACAAGTGATGCTAGAGAGCTGTGTAAAATCATGAAGGGCTTAGATCAAGTGAATGTACATGGACATTTTCACTGGGTGCGTAAATCAAGATATCTAGAGGGAATTAGTTCAGGTGAGAGGGGAAAGATTTAATGGCAACTTGAGGGATAACTGTCACACAGAGAGTGGTGCATACATGAAACAGGCTGCCAAAGAAAATGAGGTACGCTCAATAACATTTAATTATCCTTTAGACAGGTACTGTACATGGATCAGAAACGTTTAGCGGAATATGGGTCAAACATAAGCAAATGGGACTAGCCGAGGTGGAGTATCTTGGTTGGCTTGGATGTGTTGAGCCAAAGGGCCTATTTCTATGCTCTACGACACTCATAATTAATATTGATCACTGGACTGTGCTGTGGAGTTTGTTTAAGCCGATGCTGCAGCAGCCTTTGGGAAGACTTCAGCTTTATTTTTTGATTTGCGGCGTGACACAATTTGCCACTTCCCTGATGTGAACTCGGGGTGATAATGAAATGTAATTTCTGCAATCATGTTGGAAGCGTAGGAGACACAAGGAACTGCTGATGGCTGAATATATGTGGAGAACACAAAGTGCTGGAGTAACTCAACATGACAGGCAGCATCCTGCTGATGTTGCTGCCCGGCCCACGGAGTTACTCAAGCACTTTGTGTTCTCGAAAGCTTAGGAAGCTGTCTAGTGCTTCCAATATGTTGTCAGTAACAACATTTATGTTGAGCATTCAAAATATGGAAGGATGGGAAAAGATCCAAAATGTGCTCACCTGGGCATCTCTACTGTGTCATCCACCTCCACTGAAATCCCTGGTACCATGCTAATCTGCTGCATCCTAGTGGTTACAATGTTCTGAACTCATCATTGCCAAGGCAGCTGGTGCTGGATGTGAACAGTGAATAGTCCTGAAAAGTGCCTCTGGATAATTCTGATGAGCTTTTGATAACTTGTGCTGTAATTAGATCTTTCTCACTACTTCTAAATGTGCCGTATAACTCGAGGCATGTTGGAATAGTTAAAATAGATGCAAGCAAAAATATTTAAAATGTGAAACACACAAAATAATACGATTACTTGTAATGTTTCTGCCTTATGAAATCAAAAGCATTAATATTATTTTCTATATCTTCTTAGAATACAGAAAGCCATTTCCCAACTGAGTCTATGCTGGCTCTCACAGCATTCCCAATGCATGTTTAATTGTCCCTATTAAATCACATTCCCATTAACTCTCCCCAGATTCCACCACCGAGTGAAAAAGGAACAATTTATCGCAGGCAATCAAACTACAATCTTGAATGTCTTTGGAATGTGGGAGAAAATCTGATCACCTAGATAGGGGGGATCCTGCCAACTCCACACATACACAACCGAGTGACTGGAGGTGCGAGGCCACAGCTCCGTTCAATGCATCACTATGTATAAAACAAGCCAGTTAGCTTTACGTATGCTTTTAATTAAGGTTGATTACTTAATTCAAGTATGATACGATAGAACTTTATTTATCCCAGGAGGGAAATTGATCTGCCAACAGTCATAAAACACAACAAGATTCATGAAATTAAAGTGACGAGTGGAAAGGATTGGGGATGTGCAAAGATTAGGGAGGGAGGAGAGTCAGTCTACCCCCATGTCAGAAGGGGGAGGAGTTGTACAGTTCGATAGCCACAGGGGAAAAAGGATCTCTTGCATCTTGGTGGAACCAGTCTGTTGCTGAAGGTACTCCTCAGGTTGACCACTGTGTGTCATGGAGGGGGTGAGCTGTATTGTCCAAGATGCTCCACAGTTTGAGGAGCATCCTCCCCTCCAAGACCACCTCCCATGAATCCAACGTCGCCCCCGGGTTGGAGCCAGCCTTCCTGATGCAATGTTAAGCAATGCAAAGATATGCAATGTAAAGCCGTAGGGCAAGACATGGTGTATCTCAGTACCTACACAGAACTAGAATGAGCAGGAAGTGAGTTGCTACATCATTTGACCTCCAGCATGTTCCAAGCACCGGTGTTACAGTGCATAGTGAAGTGAATCCAAAAAAAAACTCGCATGCAATGCAGATGGCTGTCATTTCCGTGTTGAATTCCCCAGTCAAAAATCACTGTAATCACTGAACAACTTTCCAGTGGTATTATGAGACAAAGAAGTGATTGTTTTATATTAGACGTCAATCTTTGGATCAAAAGTAAATCAATTTACAAAGCATGCATATCCTAGACAGTTCATGAAAGAAGGGTCAGTTTGTAGTTCAGTTCAGAGGAGATGAAATAATTTGTGCCACTATGGCTGGAAAAAAACTGGAACCACAAGTGACTACACAGAGTAACTGTCCTAACTTTGCTGGTGGGGCCTAGAGCTCAAATCATTGTACAAATCCCTGAACTCAAGGAGAGTTATGTACAGAATAGTGATTTTACTGGTGACATCCGATGTAATGGTCTTATTTTGGAACTCGCCATACTTATTTATTCTGCTGATCAAATATTAACTTTATGTTCCTTCATGACATGGACTTTCAGAAAGCATTTGATAAGGTCCCACACAGGAGATTAGTGGGCAAAATGAGGGCACATGGTATTGGGGGTAGAGTGCTGACATGGATAGAGAAGTGGTTGGCAGACAGGAAACAAAGAATAGGGATTAACAGGTCCCTTTCAGAATGGCAGGCAGTGACTAGTGGGGTACGACAAGGCTCGGTGCTGGGACCGCAGCTATTTACAATATACATCAATGATTTAGATGAAGGGATTCAAAGTAACATTAGCAAATTTGCAGATGACACAAAGCTGGGTGGCAGTATGAACTGTGAGGAGGATGCTATAAGAATTCAGGGTGACTAGGACAGTCGGGTGAGTGGGAAGATGCATGGCAGATGCAGTTTAATGTGGATAAATGTGAGGTTATCCACTTTGGTAGCAGAAACAGTACGGCAGATTACTATCTAAATGGTGTCAAGTTGGGAAAAGGGGAAGTACAGCGGAATCGGGGGACCTTGTTCATCAGTCAATGAAAGTAAGCATGCAGGTATAGCAGGCAGTGAAGAAAGCGAATGGCATTTTGGCCTTTATAACAAGGAGTTGAGTATAGGAGCAAAAAGGTCCTTCTGCAGTTGTAAAAGGCCCTAGTGAGATCACACCTGGAGTATTGTGTGCAGTTTTGGTCCCCTAATTTGAGGAAGGACATTCTTGCTATTGAGGAAGTGCAGCGTAGGTTTACAAGGTTAATTCCCGGGATGGCGGGACTGTCATAAGCTGAGAGAATGGAGCGGCTGGGCTTGTATACTCTGGAGTTTAGAAGGATGAGAGGATATCTTATTGAAACATAAGATTATTAAGGGTTTGGACACGCAAGAGGCAGGAAACATGTTCCTGATGTTGGAGGAGTCCAGAACCAGGGCTGCAGTTTAAAAATAAGGGGTAAGCCACTTAGAATGGAGACGAGGAAACACTTTTTCTCACAGAGGGTTGTTAGTCTGTGGAATTCTCTGCCTCAGAGGGTCGGTGGAGGCCGGTTCTCTGGATACTTTCAAGAGAGAGCTAGATAGGGCTGTTAAAGATAGCGGAGTGTGGGGATATGGGGAGAAGGCAGGAATGGGATACTGATTGGGGATGATCAGCCATGATCACATTGAATGGTGGTGCTGGCTCGAAGGGCCGAATGGCCTACTCCTGCACCTATTGTCTATTGCCTTCAGACCTTTTTGTAGATACATTTTAAAATATTCTTACCCTGCTGTATAAGTACATACAAGGCTGAGATGTGGTTTAGTTTAGAAATACAGCACTGAAATAGTCCCTCCTGCCTACCAACTCCTTGCCGGCCAGCGATCCCCGCACACTTACAATGCCCTACACTCACTAGGGACAATTTACAATTGTACCAAATTATATTAACCTACAAACCTGCATGTCTTTGGAGAGTGGAAGAAACCAGAGCACCTGGAGAAAACCCTCGCAGCTCACGGAGAGTAAGTACAAACTCCGTACAGATAACACCTGTAATCAGGATCGAACCTGGGTCTCAATTTCAAAATATGCAGGTTGGTAGGTTAATTGCCTACTGTAAATTGTCCCTAGTGAGGAAATGTGGCCAGGTGGGGAGGGGGAGAAGACAATTGGGCAGAGCGACTGGAGAAGGATAAGGCGTTGGCGGTCGAGTGGACATGGTGAAGGAGGAAGCGGTAGCTGGTGTGAGGGGAGGGATTCTCATGGTGACCGAGTGGTCCTATCAGCAGCGATGGACTGAAGAAAGTGCCGTCTCCAGGGGCTACAACGTAAGCTGCAACAACAGCCTCTTCAACTGGACCCTGTGGTGGGTAATGAAGGGCTCTCTGAGACACCTTACAAGTTGGGCAGGGGCCCTCGGAACCCTGCGCTCCAAGTGGCCGGTGAGTTAGTGCGAATCGGGGGTGCATCTGCTATAACCGAAATCCGTTTTAAAGGGGTCCGTTAAAACAAGGACTTGGTTCTGAAGCATGTACAGAAAAATAATTAGTCCTAAAGACACACTCCCCATGGTAGGCAGTCAGGGGTTGAAAGGGAGCAGATGGAGGCTGCAGGCAAGACGGAGACAGCTTTTGGCTGCACCAAGAAGGATACCGAGGTACTTGTCAGTGAGATCGAGGTCAATGTGAATGTGGGATGTCCGATGGTCTCCCAGGCAAAGAGCTCGAGTTGATGTTTCAAGGAATGCGAATCTCTGCATTAATTTACCTATACTGCTCTTTCACACTGACTGCATATACACCAAAGGTAGACACAAAATGCTGGAGTAACTCGGTGGGTCAGGCAGCATCTCTGGAGCGAATGAATGGGTGACATTTTGGGTCGAGACCCTTCTTCAGACCCATATACACCATCTCACTCATCTATTCTCTGTCTCTCACCCAACCATTAAAATCCTATCCATTTTATCGCCAACACAGGTCAAGCCTCAAAATGGTCATAGATCTCAGTTTACTGATGATACAGACCTGGGTGGCACTGAATTGTTAAGAGAAAGCAGGGAAATGGCAAGCAGATATAGAAATGCTAAATGAGTAGGCAAGGACATGACAGTTAGAATATGATTTTGGAAAAAATTACATTGTTCAGTCCTTCGCATACATCCAGACAATGGCGTGAAAACAGGCAAGCAATGGCTAAATGCATATAATCCTCCAACATTTTCGCCACCTCCAACGGGATCCCACTACTGGCCACATCTTCCCATCTCCATCCCTTTCTGCTTACCGCAGAGAATGCTCCCTCCGAAACTCCCTGGTCAACTCATCCCTTCCCACCCAAACCACCCCCTCCCCATTCGCTTTCCCATGCAACACCCGTCCCTTTGCCTCCCCCCCTCGACTCCATCCAAACAGTCTTTCCAGGCGAGGCAGAGGTTCACTTGCACCTCCCCCAACCTCATCTACTGTATCCGCTGTTCCAGGTGCCAACTTCTCTACATCGGTGAGACCAAGCCCAGGCTTGGCGATTATGTCACTGAACACCTAGGCTCACTCCGTCCTAACCTTCCTGATCTCCCAGTGGCTCAGCACTTCAACTTCCCCTCCCATTCACAATCTGACCTTTCTGTCCTAGGCTTCCTCCATTGTCAGTGAGGCCCAGTCCCATTTGGAGGAACAGCACCTCATATTTCGCTTAGGTAGTTTACAGCCCAGCGGTATGAATATGGATTTCTCCAACTTCAGATAGCCCTTGCTTTCTCTCTCCAGAAAAATGGTTCTAATGTTCTGAAAAGGAACAGGAAGCTTAAAGTTTGGGAATAATACAGAATTCAACAAAGGGAAGAAAAAGACGTTGATAAGGAAAGAGAAAGTAGAATGCACCAGAAACATACAACATTATGAAAGCTTTGAAAACAACAAAAGAAAAATTAGTGCACTTTTACACACTAGAATAACTATCGGGGAATAAGGAAATGGCAGAGCAAGTAAACAAATTATATTCCGGTGGCACAAAAACCTGCTAGAAATATTGAAAAGTCTAGAGAGAAGGAAATCAGCATTGGTAAGAAGAAATATTGGTAAAATTAATAAGTTTGAAAGGCACTAATTCCTTTTGAAAGCTGAAATAAATGGTTCTGGAGATATAGCATTCACCGGTTACCAGCTTCTTAAATTCCATCAGTAAAGGATTACATAAATTGTAAGACCGCAAATGGAACTCCAGTAGACAAGGAAAGAGGAAGTGTGAAATTGTGGTCCAGAGGTCAGTTATCCTGATATTAGTAATATAGGAAATGCTGGTACGAGTTATTAAGGAAGATAATGAATGAACATTAGTATTCCTTTGTAACAATAGACCACGGGGTGGGGGGATGTTCATTATTACTGATTGTCTGCTATAATGGAGTAAGGGGAGTAAATATTAATTAGTTTAACCCAAGGCTGAGCGGGAAGAAGGGGGGGGGGGGGGGGGGGGGGGGGGGGGGGGGGGGAAAGAGGAGTTTTAAGGCAGGGAGAATTCACAGGCTTGGGAGCCACAGCCCCACACACAGTGTGCCAGGCCTGGTATTCACTCTGCCTTCAAACCACAACAGGAACCATGCCATGCAGCACAAGCTCATTGGGTAAGCTGGCCTGGCAGAAGTGGAGATTAGTGCAATGGGAGGGAGCCTCTCGGAGACACATGTGGCCAGAGCAGCGCAGGTGCAGTGACGGTGCAGCATCTACGTCCAACATCCCGGACTTTGCTTTGTCGCAGCAGCTGCATACCCTGCATACCCAAGTCCAACGCTCTTCAGAAGTGTTTTACTGCCCACTCTCTCCCCGCGGCCTCTGCTGCCCACCAACAGCCACTATGAGCGGAGGCCTCGGTCCGCTATAACCAATATCTGTTATGAAGAGGTCCGTAATAACAAGGGGACACTGTACTTAGAAAGTAATAGGCTTGGATTTTGAGATTTAAAGTAGCAAATAGGCAATGGAAAATTAATGCATAGGGTGTGTTTGGACTTTCAGTAGGCATAGAGGTTATTAAACAATGAGACCACATGGGGATATGCATAATATACTCGTGCAAATTGAAGATTGGTTAATGGACAGAATCAGATATGAAAAACGACGTTCTTTTCAGGTTGGGAGGCAATGGTTCGTGGGGTGCTACAAGGTAGAATATATATCAATTGTGCGGGTTGAGTGAAGAATGCAGAGAAGCTGCAACAGAATTTCCACATGCTAAGCGAGTGGGCAAGGAATTTAATGTGAAAATATATTGTTATTTATTTTGGTACAAAAACAATGGAAAAGCTGAATGTTCTCTAAACAATGAGATTTTGTAAGAACTGACCATTCAGTCATCCCTTGATGCCCTGGTACAAGGATCACTGACAGCTAATACATGGATAGTTAGTGCATGAGGATTTGAGTAAAGAGACCTTACTGCAGTTATATAAAGCGCTGGTTACACTGTGCCTGAATAATTGTGCACTGGTCTTGTTTCACTTTATCCTCTGCAATAAGCCTCCTCCACAGGAACGCATCCAGTCAGTCTCCTCAGTCTTCTTCAATCCTCTGGTGATAATCTTCTTCAACCTTAGGAGGAAACTTTCGTGGTACATCCGAGTCATGGGTAATTAGCCAGATGTTACCCTTCTCTTCAATTTGGGAATTTTGGCCCAAGTTGCAGAATGTTTAAGGTTTACTATTGTCATGTGTACTGAGGTACAGTGAAAACCTTTGTTTTGCATTCTATTCAAACAAATGAGACAATACTATACATAAATACAGTCAAGTCAAACGCAAACAGAAGTTAGAGCAAAGGGAAAAATACAGAGTGCAGAGTATAGTTCTCAGCATTGTAGTGCATCAGTTCTGTAGACGAGGTCAAATGGGGTCAAGGTGAATTGGACAGTGATGAACTAGCTATATAAGCAGAATGGATATTCAAGAGACATAATCACATCATATCAGCTGCACTGCACAAAGAATCAAAGTCAGCTGTTCATTTGAAGGACATTGGCAGTGAAAACCATCTTTAGAGTCTGCGATAGTCCTAATACTTTCTTTATCAGCAGAGCATGACAAACAGAGTGCAAGTATTATATCTAAAAAGAAAGACACAAGCTGCTGGAGTAACTCAGCTGGTCAGGCAGCATCTCTGGAAAACATGGATGTGTTTCGAGTCGGGACCCTTCTTCAGACCCGAAACTGAAGATGAGTCCCAACCCAAAATGTGCCCAACCCAGGTCTTCCAGAGATTCTGCCTGATCCGTTGAGTTATTCCAGCACTGTATCTTTTGTTGTTAGCTAGCATCTGGCATTCCTTGTGTCTACATATTATATCTATTCAGTTCACTATGAATTTTCTAGTTACTGAGCACAATAAATGTGACCAATCCAGGGTCAATGATTGATTCTACACATCCATTGCATGCGACTTTTACAGTCAGTTTACTCAACAACCTTCCTTCTATTTTCCATCTCGTATTACGAATGAATCCAATGAGCAGTATGCAGAATTTGGAATGTCAGACTTCCTGGTAATGGATATCAGTTCACAATTTACATTGGTACAACCTATAATATTTGCCAAGACATGGAAATGGACAGGATCACTTCACTATTTGATGCCCATTTCGGTAGATACAGCAGTCTGCGTAGTCGACTATTGATGCTTGTTAGACGGGGTAACAAGAATGAGTGATGGGAGATGTACACGTCCTGCACAATTCGTTCACTCATGTGTCAGACGCCGTTCTGCCGTCGCGTTGCCACAGCCAGTGCCACATCTGTGCCTCTACTGAGATCGTCCGCAGTGCATGCCTCTCCGCTGCAAGTCAGTATGTGAGCTGTTGTCTGTACCTCTCCACAGTTACACTTGTCAGAGTCCAAGAAGCCCCACTTCTTCAGGTCGAGTCCGCAACATCCCACTCCAGTGCGGAGGCGGTTTAGGGCTTTCCAGGTAGTATAAGGCAGGTGGTGTCCTGGTGTCATCCGTTGTTTGGTTTTGGTGCCTGGCACGGTTGGCTCTAGTTCCATGAAATTGTTCCCACTCTTCAAGCGTTTCTTGGCAAGTTGGTGATTGTGCAAGGGATGATGGGGGTCTGTCCACATTGAAGCGTTGAGTGCAATGACTTGGGTGCAATACATTCTGTCCCACAGTGTTGCACACTTGCACAGCCTTAATATTTTAGCTAAAGGCGAGAAACAAAACATATAATGTATGGCACGGGAACATAAAGCAATGCCCTCTAGTCTTTGACATGTCCATCTTGGGGAAAAGGATTCAGACTGAATACCTTATGAACTTTTTAGCATGATGCAAATTAAAAATTGCTATTAAAACCGGGAATTATAAAACGCTTCCAAGAACACATTTTAATGATACAATGCACAAGTGTGCTGGATCCTCACAGCTGCAACAAGCAAATTCAGGAAGTCTCCATACCGCAGTGATTTACACTGATGAGCCAACTAACTAAGCAGAACTCCTGAGATAGACCGCAAAATGCTGGAGTAGGGGACAGGCAACATCTCTGGAGAGAAGGAATGGGTGACGTTTCCGATGAAGACCCATCTTCAGATTGAGTTTCATGGGAGAGGGAAACGAGTTATGGCAGGGTAGTTTGTTTCTGAAATGCAGTGCATGGCCACCTTTTGAATAGTCCAGTCACCGAAATATCAACACAAACCATACCTGAAAACCCCAACCTGAATAATATGAGCCTCTTCGCCGCTGCAATGATGCGTGCCTTTAAGAAATGAATGTATCATGTCTACGACTTTTGATACATTAAATTTTACCAGGCACTGCTGTTTTGTCGATTTTATGTAGAGAGTTAAAACGCGTTTAATGTATTACTCTATTCCCTGTTTCCGTTGCTAAAAATGGAATTTCAACTGGGTAACATTACTTTTTCTTTTGAGGGAAAAGATGTGACCTGATGAAAGGTCACTGTTATTGTCTGAACTATTTATTAAGTATGTTCCACAGCAACAGACGGGGACAGCTCCGGTAAGTTTATGATGTATATGCCCTATAAAGCGTTAATACTTTTCAATAACACAGCTGCATAACTCAAAGGCATCCGCTCGAATCTTGGATCCACCACATTCGCTTAGGGAATCTTAGTGTTTCATTTAAAAACACGATTAAATTGCAAAATATCAATTAAAAAATAATTAATTAATTAAAAAAATAAACCAACTGAATAGCTGCCGATGTTAAGTAAATGTACAACAAAGATACGAAATTTAATGGCAGTATTACAGGGCAGTATGGTCTTGTCCAGAACTAAACAGCCCGGCCACGCAGTACAACACTTTACTGATTGAGGTTTTAGAGAGACACGCTCACTCTTTGGAAAATAAATTGTACACCACAAAACAACTGACCCCGGATGTCACCTTCCTTGCATTTGCCCTGTTCTCCACAATGCGAGACTATCAGCGTTCACTTGGCTGTTTACATTTTAACAATTGGCAAAGGATCACTCACTCAACAAATAACAAAAAACTAAAATAGAATAATTTTCCAAATGAAACATTTTCAAAGCCAGTGTCGGTGGAAGTTTGGAAACTCCACACCGACACAGACTGCCTCCCCTACCTGTACGAGACTTGTTTCCTGATAGCCAGGTGCAGAAACTGGTTGTCCAACTCCCGGGCAGAGGACTCTCCGTGGCCGGCTACGCTGAGCAGCTCACCGCCCGACTCATTCACATCCTCTCCGGCCAAAAAAACTTCCTCATCTTCGGTCAGCCCGGGCAGCTCGGGGAAATTGGCGTTAGCTTCGGTGTTGACTGCAGCGGCATCAACCTGCGCGGCTTCGGCCATCGTCGCCGCCGCTCAGTGGGAGGCGAGTGTTGTAGAGATAGATAGATAGGCTGAGATGGGAGGGAGAGATCTCAGCACGTCCCACACACGGGACAGCGGGGACGGCAGTGGGCTTGTTCACAGTCAGGACTCCCCGGGGCCGGCAGCCGCTACAGCGCTTCAAGCCAAAGCGAGCAACCTACACCGCAGATACATGGCACGCTGAAGGCGGATCAGAGGAGGAGCAGCAGATAGGTGTAAATGATTCAATTGTAGGGGGAGGAGGAGAGACGGGGCGCTACAGACAATTGTCAATTTCCCGGCCCTGGAAAAGCTGTAACAAGTCTCAGGGAAGGATCCGAACATCAATAACTATCATCTACCCGGGACAGCGCCTACACACCGGGGAAGATTAATAATGAAATAATGAACCTTCCGCAGGTGTCTACACTGCTCCAAACATTGAAAACTACGGTCCCGTTGGCAAAGGGACACTATAAAGAGACTCATACACGAAGAACTGTTATTCCAATGGACGGTGGTCAGCAGAAAATCGGTATGGAGAACATGAATACCTTGTGTGTAGGAAGGAACTGCAGTTGCTGTTTTAATCCGAAAATAGACAACATGTTGGAGTAACTCAGCGGGTCAGGCAGCATCTCTGGAGAGAAGGAATGTGTGACGTTTCGGGTCGAGACCTTTCTTCAGCTTTTACTCCAGCTTTTTGGCTCTACGCGTTTATACTACCATGGCGATGCAAGAAGGAACACATCAGGCAGATTCACCCATTAACCAATGATATCCCAAGCGTCTTGTTTATTGATTAATTATGCTATAGGATAATACCTAACTCCATATACAATGGAGGGAGAGGGGCAACATCGAGTTGTTGTTGATATGAATATCAATTAATACATTGATAATTAATATCCCGACCGAAGAGAGGCGGCGGCAGGTACTTAGGGGATGTATGCAACTAATCTCTGAATGGACGGAGCAGCACTAAAACTCCAGGATTCACGTGTTAATACCAGATATCCACATGAAATAATAATAACTGAGTTCCCGAGGGATGGAGAACAACACCAAGTTTATGGGGGAGAGCGATAGATAAACAACCAACTTCGGAATGGATGGAGTTCCATTAAATCCCAGAGCGGTTCCCCAAATTAACAACTTAAACCTTGAAAGAATAGGAACAACACCAACTCAAGGCCCATATATAGTGGTAACTAATATTCTAATGGAAGGGGTAACAACAAGTTTGTTCACCCCAATGAATTACATACTGAGTTTGTATGTGCTTGTTAACATGTAGATAGATTATTATTGAATATGGAGCTAGGTATTATCCTACAGCATAATTGTGTATAAACATTTTAGATACTACCTTGGCTTTAGGCTTGGTTTTCTTGATTGAGCATTTATCATGGTGTTATAGCTCACGCACTTTGTGTTTTAATAGTGCTTCATCTACATTAATCAGTGATGTCTCAATGCACATTTCACATCAACATGTCTTGAAGGGGACTAATGCATGAATGATTAATATCTCCAAAGAATGATCAATAAACATCAAGGAGATCCATTGGTTATTAATATTCCAATAATATGTAGTAATTACATTACAATAAAAATACAAAGTACTTGTGGGAAAACATCAGATAAGCACTGGAAAACCAAAGCACTTGTCTAACTGAATATACCAACAATTAACTCACTCTAACAAATGCTAAACACCTGCATCCTATCATCCACTTATCCTAACCCATCATTAAACTTGTAACACCACAAATATCAACCTTGCATAAAACCAGGATACACTAACAAAGCAATGCACATATTGCATGTTATATCTTGTTGTCCCCCGAACCGACACTATTTCTTCTCCACCAAATCCACCTACTGCCTTACTCTGCTGCCTCTGAGATCTGCTTTATGGCCTGACGCAAATGCGAATTCCAAGCTCTCCAAATAGCGATGTGGTCTATCTTGCTATGAAACCTCTACAACCCACCTCTACCAGACACTCTTGCTCTCCATCCTTGCTGCTCAACTTCTGCTACCAACTCTATATATCTAAGCCGATTCCTTTCATAAGCCTCATCCACTAAGTTCTCTATAGACAGTTCTATAAAAGACACTATCTGCTGAATAACTGACCATAACACTATATCAGTCCTCAAATTAGTACTAATTATTTGTTGCGGCACAAGCATCCCTCCCAAATCTACCTGCATCTCCCAATCATTGGCTCTCCTGGCCTAACGTCCAACTCATACCTGTCTGAAAACTTCTCTCCATTTCCTTTCTCTCCCTCACGACAAATTGAATCGCAACACTCTCAGTCCTGATGCCGACTGAATTCACTCGTGCTCTCCTCCTCTCAATTGCTGCTACTATACACTTTAGGACCTGGTTATGCCACCAAGTATACGGACCCTGAGAAAGACTAGTCCCAAATCATAACAAAATATGGCTCAACTTTGCCACCTCTGAACACAGGAGACCTGCTAGGTCACCATTTACCCATTGTTCGAGGTTCTGCGGTGAAGGCAGCACATCATAAATAGCCATAAGGAAACGTACATGACCTGCCTCCATGCACCACAGGTCCCTCCAGCTAAACCTCCTCTTGTCTGCACTTTCCCAGTTCATCCACTGTCCCTGCTTAACCTGAGTTACTGCCTTTATACGTCTCACTGCTTCCTCCTGACGACGTACGTGCTCTACAACCAATTTCCTCCTCTCTGTTGGGCCTGCCTTACTCCACGCTAGTTTTCCTGCGCTGAGTCCTAAGCCTATTTTCCCTTGCTGCACCTTACCAACAATGTCTGTATTCCTCAGACCTGCTTGTACTTCTTGCACTGCCTGCTTTGAGTTCCAGTTCTCCGACCGAGGAAGAACAAAAGAAAGGACTTGAACTTTATTTTTCACCTTCCATCAGAGTAAGGAATGTGTAGGAGTCACTGTGGTGGATGTTCATGTTAAAATGTGTTTTTGAGTGATCTGTTGCTTTTAATTGTATGACTGACCTGGCCAATCAAATTCCTTGTAAGTTGCAAAACATACTTGGCGAATAAAGTGTGATTCTGACCTCCTCCCCCTAGCTACACTTGGCACCAGATTACTAACGAGGGTATCCTTGCTCAGTGTTAATTGCAACGCTAACCTCACCTTAGCACAATTAAACTCCGCTGTTAGGCTAGACAATGGTTAATGGAGAATATCTTTCTCATTTAAAGAAAAAACATGAAGTGCTGGAGTTACATGGATAAGCAATGTTTCGGGTCGGATTTTTTTTCAGACTAAGGAAGGATCCCGACCCAAAACATCACCTATTCATGACCTCTAGAGATGCTGCCTGACCCACTGGGTTACGCCAGCATTTTGTATTTTTTATATGCAGTAGGACCTGTTGGGTCCCAGCTTCACACGGGAGGGCTGGTCCCCCAACGCAATATTCCACCGCTCCACCAATTCCAATATACACACACACCCTCCACCACATATACACACATACACACACGTACACTCACACACACGTACATTCACACACACGTACATTCACACACACGTACATTCACACACACTCACACACTCACACTCACGCACCATATATATATGATAGTAAACTTTCTGGAATCTACTCACACGGCTGAGCGTGCCCTCTCCACTGTGGGGCTTCTACAGTCAGCGGCACTTCCGTAATTAGCGTGACCTCTGCACTTACCGGAAATTACACAATCAGCGTGACCTCTGCACTCACCGGAAATTACGCAATCTGCGCAACCTATCCACTAAGCGGAAGTCACAAAATGAGCGGGACTTTTGGACTAAACACAGTCGGACCTAATAAAGCATTTATTCCTTCAAAACACAATCGGGCCTAATAAAGCATTTATTCCTTCCAAACACAGTCGGACCTAATAAAACATTTATTCCTTTCAAACATAGTCGGACCTAATAAGCGTTGCAGTTACAAGCACAGGCAGGGCAGCAGGCCAAACAACTCATGGCATTGTCATTTAATTTAATTTAATTTCCAATTAAGCATTGCACTTTCAAGCACCGGCAGGGCAGCAGGCCAAACAACTCATGTCATTGTCATTAAGGGCTAACAAATAATTTATTGCAAGCACATTGCAGATTCACTGTTCAGTTGATTCAGAATGACAGTCGTGGCCTCTCCCTCATGATCTAGCAGAGTGACTGACTCACATCAAAGCATCTGGGGTTTAATAGTCCTGACCACAACTTTAGGCTGTGCACGCCATACGTAAGAAGAAGAAGATTAAGTTGGAAAGGGTACAGAAGAGATTCATCAGGACATTATCTGGATTTTGGGGCATGAGTTGTAGGAAAAGGCTTGATAGGCTGGGACTTTTTACTCTAGATTGTAGGTAGCTGAGGATGACCTTATTAAGGTGTTCAAGATCATTAGGTGCCTGGACAATATGAATGCAAACAATCTCTTTCCCAAGGTAGGGGAAGGTGAGAGGGAAGATATTTAAGAGCGACCTCAGTGCATCTTTTTCACTCAGAGGGTATCTGGAAGGAGTAGCCATAGCAAGATGTAGAAGTGGATACAATTACAACAATTAAAATATATTTGGGCAGAGATAAGAAACAAAGGGTTAAGAATATAGGCCAAATGCAGGCAAAAGCCACTAGCCCAAAATACAACATTGGTTGGCATGTAGAAGATGCACCATAGGGCATGTTTCCATGCTGTAGAGCACTATGACTCTATGAGACTGCTGTCAGCAAGAATGTGTAGCTCTAACACAAATAGCTCATAGAGAGGTCCATGGTATGTTGATCAAGTAGTGACAGTAACAACTGTAAGACCCCCAAGTGCAAAGTCATTCCTACATGACAGTAATTACAACATCTCATAAGGTTATTTGCAGAGAAGAGGTCTTCAGGTTGTGCCTTCTGAATACTCACTCATTAGAAAGTTCCTCAGGATCGATTTCAGTTCAGGGGGTTTTGAGGTGGCTGAAGAGTGTGGAAACAGGCCCTTTGGTCCACCATGGAATTCACAGACGGTGTCACAGATAGGGCAATAGTGCTTGGCAGAGCAGGTGGATGGGTTGTTTGAAATATTCTGCTCACCTTCCTTTATTTGCACATGAACTTGATCTGTTTCCATTGTTGAGATTCAAGATGCTCAGTACCTTTCCTGATGCTCTTTCTCTCTTTTGGTTACGGCTCGTGTGTTTCCATGAATTGGTGAGGATCTTTTCAAGGTTTTCATAAAGATTCTTTGCATGGTCCCTTCATGCCCAGTCAGCATTAAAGGGATTGGAATGCAGTTAGTTGAAAGCTTCATCAATAATTTATCCTGAATCAACCATGTTGATGCTATGGAAACGGTGGCGCAGTGGTAGAGTTGATGCCGTGCAGCGAATGCAGCACCGGAGACCTGGATTCGATTCCCGACTACGGGTGCTGTCTGTACGGAGTTTGCACGTTCTCAGAGAACATTGGTTTCCTCCCACACTCCAAAGACGTACAGGTATGTAGGTCAATTGGCTTGGTAAATGTAAAAATTGTCCCTAGTGTGTGTAGGATAGTGTTAATGTGTGGGGATCGCTGGTCGGCACGGTCCTGGTGGGCCGAAGGGCCTGTTTCCGCTCTGTATCTCTAAAACTAAAATACTAAAGCACATCAAAGGCTCCACTTCCTCAGAAATCTAAGGAAATTGTCTCAAATGACTCTTACCAATTTCTAGAGATGCACCTCAAAAAGCATCCTATCAAGATGCATGAAGAAATAATAGTTACGGACACATCCCGGTACATTAAGTAGGGCCGCACAGTGCAGCAGCAGTAAAGTTGCTGCCTTACAGTTCTAGAGACCAGGGTTCGGTCCTGACTGCGGGTGCTGTCTTTACACAGTTTCTCCGTTCTCCCTGTGGCTGTTTGGGTTTACTCCGAGTGGTCCAGTTTCCTCCCAGATTCCAAAGACGTGCAGATTTTGTAGCTTCATTGGCCTCTGTAAATTGTCCCTTGTGTGGGATAGGATTAGTGAATGAGTGATCGTTGGTCAGTGTGAACCTGGTGGGCCAAAGGGCCTGTTTCCACAATATATCAATAGACCCTCCTCTTCTCTTCCATTGACATTATTTACACCTCCCTTTGGGCTTTGTTTTATTTTTACACTGTATTTTCTCCCACATCGCAAAGAGTGACACAGTGTGCTGAATGGCATCTTCCTATGGAAAGCAGCCAAATTAACCATTCAACCCGGTCATTCCCTCTTCTCCTCTCTCCCACTGGACAGTGGCATCTCAAGGCCCCTTGCTCAACTCACTCTATACCCATGCCTCTGTAGCCAGACACAGTTCCAACTACATTTTTTAAATTCGCTGAATACATCATCACTGTTCGACGAAGTACCGATAATGATGAGTCAGAGCAGAGGAGGGAGATCGATCATGTGATTGAATGGTGCCAGAACTCTCTTGAACCTCTACAGATGTACAGTCGAGAACATATTGACTGTTTGTATCCGGTTCAGACATGCAAACGCCCAAGAACGAAGGAGATTCAAAAATGTAGTAAATACTGCCCGATCCATCATGGGTACTGACCATTGAAGGGATTTAGAGGCATTGTCTCAAAAAAGCTGTTGGCATCATCAAGGACCCACACCAACCTGGTAAAGCTCCTGCCATCAGGAAGAATGTATAGAAGTCCGAAAACTGTAATGCCCAGGTTCAGGAACAGCTTCTTTGCAACATTTATCAGGGTATTGAACATTACAACTCCAACTAAACTCCAAACTGTGAACAGTCTGGGTTGCTCTAGAGACTTTGGGGCTTTTTTAAAATGTTTACACTAGATTTTCTCCTACATCACAAAGAGTGACACAGTGTGCTGAATGGCAGCTTACTTTGTTGTAAGAACATATGAATTTTTGTTAACACACGATGGCAGCCCACCGACCACATAGTATTACCCAGTCTTGGCCTCTGTAGTTCAAGTTCAAGTTCAAGTGATACCATGATATAAATATATACACACATGAATAAATAAACTGATAAAGTGCAAATAGCAGAAAGTGGTTATTAATAATCAGAGTTTTGTCCGAGCCAGGTTTAATAGCCTGATGACTGTGGGGAAGTAGCTATTCCTGAACCTGGTTGTTGCAGTCTTCAGGCTCCTGTACCTTCTACCTGAAGGTAGCAGGGAGATGAGTGTGTGGCCAGGATGGTGTGGGTCTTTGATGATACTGCCAGCCTTTTTGAGGCAACGACTGCGATAAATCCCCTCGATGGAAGGAAGGTCAGAGCCGATGATGGACTGGGCAGTGTTTACTACTTTTTGTAGTCTTTTCCTCTCCAGGGCGCTCAAATTGCCGAACCAAGCCACGATGCAACCGGTCAGTATGCTCTCTATTGTGCACCTGTAGAAGTCAGAGAGAGTCTTCCTTGACAAACCGACTCTCCGTAATCTTCTCAGGAAGTAGAGGTGCTGGTGAGCTTTTTTGATAATTGCGTTAGTGTTCTCGGACCAGGAAAGACCTTCAGAGATGTGCACGCCCAGGAATTTGATGTTCTTGACCCTTTCAACAATCGACCCGTTGATATAAATGGGACTGTGGGTTTCCCCTCATACTCCTTCCAAAGTCCACAATCAGTTCCTTGGTTTTGCTGGTGTTGAGGGCCAGGTTATTGCGCTGGCACCATATGGACAGTTGCTCGATCTCCCTTCTATATTCTGACTCATCCCCATCAGTGATACGCCCCACAATAGTGGTGTCGTCAGCGAACTTGATGATGGAGTTCGCACTGTGGTTGGCTACGCAGTCATGGGTATAGAGTGAGTACAGCAGGGGGCTGAGCACGCAGCCTTGAGGTGCTCCCGTGCTGATTGTTATCGAGGCTGACACATTTCCACCAATACGGCCTTTATAAATTGGCTTGAGTGTGCAAAGGCTGCAGGAAAATCTAAATGGTTTTGATGGTCATATAAGAGATGTTAGGGCATTGTGCAACAAGTGGGCAAATGAGATTGATCAGATTGCTGTGAGAGGTGGCAAAGAGTCGATGGCCTGAACGGCCCCTAGATGGCACAGTGGTTCAGTAGATAATAGTGATGCCTGACTTCAACCCTGACCTCCAGCACTGTTTGTGTAGAGCTTGCATGTTCTCCCTGTGACCATGCGGATTTTTCCCAGCTATTTTTGTTTGCTCCTGCTCACCAAATACAGGTCAGTTGGTGGATTAATTAGCCATTGTAAATGATACTTTGTGTAGGTGGGAAGTGGGAAGTATCTTCCCACTCCTCAACCAGTTGTTCACATCTTATAGACACAAAAAGCTGGAGTAACTCAGATGGACAGGCAGCAACTCTGGAGAGAAGGTCTGAAGAAAGGTGTCGACCGGAAACGCCACCCATTCCTTCTCTATTCCAGAGATGCTGCCTGTCCTGCTGAGTTACTCCAGCTTTTTGTGTCTATCCTCAGTTTAAACCAGCATCTGCAGTTCCTTCTTACACATTTCACATCTTATAACTCCGTTCCCTTCTTCCTTCCCTATTCCCCACTCTGCACCACTCTCTTGCTCTTCCCCTTTCCCCAACTTTCATCCCGTAAGACTGTCACCACATTGCGACACAGCACTCATCCCCTTTCCTTGATTTACAATGAAACCCCCCCCCCCCCCTTGGAAGAAGCACACATCTAATGCTGCCCAGTGCTGGTCTCCCCACATGTGGCTGGGTGTTTATTGATTCCTGATATTCATTCCCACAATGCACACCCAACTGCTCCACTCCATTGCCAATACTGTTGGCAAACAACCATTGCATTCTCTACATCCTCTCGACAGTGGCTCGATTTTATGTCTGGCATATACTCCCTCAACTTTCTCCCACCACCACTGGACTCTAGTCTGCTCTCTGACGCCCGTTCTCTATCCCCTGATCATGTACCGCACTTGAAATAGCATCTCTTAATTTTGTTCCTTGGTGTTCATCTTGGCCTCATTTGCAACGGAATAATGCCCTGGAAGGTGCTGTGCAATATTGGTGCATACATCTGCAAAGTACTGGTTTAATGTGCCTTTTTGGGTGCCATGACCTTTCTACATCAGATTAATTCATCATTATCCACTGCTTTTTGTGGAAAATGCTGTGATTTCTACTAAACAACATTGACAGCACTTCACTGGCTGAACAGTGCTTTGGGACTTGTGACAACTGCCATGTAAAATGCAGGTCTTTATTTTTTTGTATCAGGTTCTCACTCTTCACTATCTTAATGGGACTGGAGGCCTGGCCATTGCCTGATCAAATTCATTCCCACAAGTCATCACTTTGTCACCTAGGCAACCCTGCACATAAACTGCAGCATGCCTTTCTCAACCTTTCATTGCATCTATCTGTAGGCCAGACATGTCCTTCTGTGCATTTCCCTTGCATCACCTGAACAAAAAGGTCAAAAATGAATGCATTAGATTTTTAATAGTGTGACAGGAGTCAGTCATCTCATAACACCTGTGAGCTAATTTACATGTAACGAGTAATTACGACAAAATGTGGTTTTAGCAGTTTGCTTAATATATGTTACTGTGAAAAAGCATGATTTTTATGAATATTTAGGCAGCTGAGTAATTGCAAATTAAAAATTCAAAATGCACCACATATTTGTTTTTTTTTTAGCAGAGATAGCTTAGGAAGTGCTTTCATGATTATGAACAAGAGCAGTTAATTATTTGCAAAAAAAAAGAATCAAATTCAAGAGTGGTAGAATTATTTTGGAGTGATATTTCTCTCAATTGGCAAATCTCCTGGGACGATTCTTGATGGAAAAGCAGTACAACAGTATGACCAAGTGTGGAATCAAGGGGCAATCAAGTGGTGGGAATCATAGTTGACATAAAGGAAGATGATTGCGATTGTTAGAAATCAATCACCACACCCCCATTGAATTCCGCAGGAGTTCCTCGGGTCCGTATCATCAATGTCTTTCCTTCCAATTGCACAATATTCAATATTCAATTTCATTCACAATGTATCAGATAATGAAGCCGTACATGCCTGCCTGCAGCAAGACCTAGACAATATTCTGCGGTATGTGACTCTCCTCTGATTACCCGAAACCTGTGATGGAATGTTCTCCACTTGCCTGGATGAATGCATCAACAATCAAGATGCTCAACACCATGCAAGACAAATCAACACACTTGATTTACTTCCTGCCAGCCACATTAAACATGTATTCCCTCGACCACATTGCCTACACTGTGTACCATCTGGAAATTGCACTGCATTTACATACTCGGGTCACTTTGAAAGTGCCAACCAAGCTTACAGCCTGCAATTGAGTGAAATAACACTCCAAAATAATTCTACCACTCTTGAATTTGATTCATTTTTTTGCAAATAATTAACTGCTCTTGTTCATCATCATGAAAGCAGGTGATGCAAGGGAAAAAACACAAAGAAGGACGACAGCTACCAGCACACCAGGAACACCACTGAACATCATGATGTTCTCTTCCATAGACCCCGATCCTGACTTTTACTGATCCTTCATCATCATTGGGACTAAATCCTGGAACTTGTTCTCCATCAGCACTGTGGAAGTACCCAGTGAAAGGTCTGGATAGAGTGAATGTGGAGAGGATGTTTCCACTCGTGGGAGAGTCTTGGGACCAAAGCCTCAGAATAAAAGGACGTCCCTTTAGAAAGGAGAGAGAGGAGGAATTTCTTTAGTCAGAGGGTGGTGAATCTGTGGAATTCATTGTCACAGATGGATGTGGAGGCCAAGACAATGGATATTTTTAAGGTGGAGATTGACAGATTCTTGATTAGTAAGGGTGTCAGGGGGTAATGGGGAGATGGCAGGAGAATAGGGTTGAGAGGGAAAGTTAGATCAGCCATGATTGAATGGCAGAGTGGATTTGTTGGGCCGAATGCTCCTAGAACTAATGAACTTCACCAGAAGCACTGCAGCCGTTCAAGCTTGTGGCCTAACACCACTTCCTCGAGTAATTGATATTCTCAGTGAAGCCCAAATCTTATATGTGCATATAGAGTAACATTTAAAAAATACACAATTAATATGATATAGTACATTGGATTCTGCAATGCATAATGGTGAAGATTTTCAAATTGGTCATACAAACCAAAGGAATGTCCATGTTATCCAGGGACTAACAGCAGGATGGTTGCAGCCAGACCTCGGGTTGGCCATCATTCATCATAATCTGAAAGCTCTCCAAGTTGAGTTTGTTGTCAGCAGTTCATCGAACCGGCTGGGTGGAAAAAAATTAAAAGGCATAATCAGAACTGATATCAATGGTGGTGAACCATGACAAACAAGAGTGACAAACAAAAGTCAGCAGAGACTAGAATAGAATAGTTTCTTTATTGTCATTGTAACATGAACCATGTACAACGAAATTTAAACTACAGAGACTACAGTGGAATCATATTTTTTTTCCTGAGGTCCCATTTTAACTGGCTGGCACGGTGGAGCAGCGGTAGAGTTGCTGCCTTACAGCCCTTGCAGCGCCAGAGACGTGGGTTCGATCCCGGCTACAGATGCTGTCTGTACGGAGTTTGTACGTTCTCCCCGTGACCGCATGGGTTTTCTCAGAGATCTTCAGTTTCCTCCCACACTTCAAAGACGTACAGGTTTGTAGGTAAACTGGCTTGGGTTTGTATACTCGGTATAGGTGTAAATTGTCCCCTAGTGTGTGTAGGATAGTGTTAATATGTGGGAATTGCCGCTGATTTGGTGGGCCGAAGGGCCTGTTTCCGTCCTTTATATGTAAACTAACCTAAACTGCAATGCGACTGTCTTATCCAGTTCTGATAACCAAAATCTTTATTAAAACAATATATCAATGACGAGTTTAAAATATTACGTCTTATTAGTGCAGAAAGATGCAGAGGTTATGAATAGATTTGTTCTTTGTTCTAAAATTCGTTATTTTCAGTTATCCATCATATATTTTTGCTGCATTTTCATTTATTATGACGGTGACAAGATATAACAAGAATTTTAGTGACCCGGATTAGCCTGCAGCCTCAGGAGAACATGTACAATAGTTAAACATGGAAACATCAGAGCTGCAAGCCACAATTCCTAGCTCCCCACAGGCAATGCACAAGCCGGAACTCACTAATAGACACAGCATTGATTCAACAAGAGGGCATGAGGTTGAGTATTCACTCACTAATTGCACTTTAAATGGTCATAAAGATCGAGGTGCTACAGTCAGGTGCAATTAAATTGTAATTTTATGGAAATTAACAATTTCACAACAGACTTTATCCCCTCGCTCACACTGACTTTCTCTAATACTCGCTAATACCTCTTTTATACACACTCTCTCTCTCTGCTTCTCTCTAACTCACAGTTTCTCTCCCTGTCACACACACTCATTGACTCTCTCACACTCACTCTGTTCCTCTTGCACACACTTTCCCTCTCCAACTGACTCTTTCAAACTTTTGTCTCTATTTCAAGAACCTCTATATCACTGAACTAAATCACTTTTGCTCTCTTGCTTAGATTCTTTATCACAGACCGACTCTCCCTCATCTCTCGGGCTGAGTTTCTCTCTCTCTATTCATCACACTCACTAATTCCCTTCCACGTGCTATTTACATGGTTTACAAGAATGATCCCAGGAGTGAGTAGGTTAACTTATGATGAGCGTTTGTGGGCACTGGACCTTTTAGGAAGGAGATGAAGAGGTCAACAAACACCAGACGTCTTACCCCGAGGCGTTTACCACCATAGCTGGGGACTTCAACAACGCAAACCTCAAGAAATCGCTCCCTAACTTCCACCAACATGTCTCCTGCTGCACCAGAGGACCAAACACCCTCGACCACTGCTACACCACCATCAAGGATGCCTATCACTCTATCCCACGCCCTCACTTCGGTAAATCCGACCATACCACGGTGCTGCTTCTTCCTGCCTATAGGCAGCAACTGAAATAAAGTACCCCCAGAGGCGAGGACTGTGCAGAGCTGATTGGGGGGAAGGAGGGGGGGGGGGGGGGGGGGGGGGAATAACTACAGAGGAATAACTCCAGGACTGTTGGAGTCTTTAGACTGGACAGTGTTCAGGGACGGCAACGGACCTGCATGAATATGCCACAGTCATAAAGAAATGTGTGGAGGACTGCATCCCAACAAAATCCTTCCAAGTGTTTCACAATCAGAAGCCTTGGATGAACTATGAGATCCGCAATCCTCTGAAGTCCAGACACCGGGCATTCATGTCTGAAGATACTGAGGACTACAAGAAGTCCAGATACGACCATCAAAAAGGCCAAAAGAGATTTTTCCTCCAAGCTGGAGGATGAGACAGATGTTCGGCAGATGTGGCAGGGCTTGAATGCAAAAACCTCCTACAAGGCAAAATCAGGAGGCACCACACATGTCAGTGAAACATCACTCCCTGACGAGCTCATTGCGTTTTACGCACGCTTTGATAGGGAGAACACTGATGTGCCTTCTCGAGCCCCCATTCGCTGTGATGGTATTTCGGTCACAGTCACAGAGGTCGACGTCAGAAAATCCTTCAGAGGGGTGAACCCTCGGAAAGCGCCTGGACCTGATGGTATACCAGGTCGTTGCAGAGACAACGAAATGCATTTCGTTGTCTCTGCAATGCATTTCGTTGTCTCTGTACTGTACACTGACAATGACAATTAAAATTGAATCTGAATCTGAATCTGAATCTGAGTCGTGTTCTAAAAACCTGTGCGGACCAACTGGCTGGTGTTTTTACGGACATTTTCAACCTCTCACTTCTGAGGTCTGAGGTTCCCACCTGCTTTAAAAGGGCATCAATTATAGCAGTGCCCAAGAAGAGCAAGGTGACGTGCCTCAATGACTATCGACCAGTGGCACTAACATCAGTGGTGATTAACTACTTTGAGCGGTTGATCATGGTGCAAATCAACTCCTACCTCGACAAAAACCTGGACCCAATGCAGTTCGCCTACCGCCACAACAGATCAACGGTGGATGCGATTTCGCTGGCTCTCCACTCAGCTCATGACCACTTGGACAACAAAAACTCATATGTCAGGCTGCTATTCATTGACTACAGCTCGTCATTTAATATAATCATCCCCTCCAAGCTGGTTAACAAACTCTCAGAAGTGGGTCTCTGCGCATCCTTCTGCAATTGGATCCTCAACTTACTCATTCACAGACCACAGTCTGTCCATATTGGTGGAAATGTGTCAGCCTCGATAATTATCAGCACGGGAGCACCTCAAGGCTGCGTGCTCAGCCCCCTGCTGTACTCACTCTATACTCATGACTGCGTAGCCGGTCATAGTGCCAACTCCATCATCAAGTTCACTGATGACACCACTGTTTTAGGATGTATCACTGATGGGGACGAGTCAGAGTATAGAAGTGAGATCGGCCGTTTGACCAAATGGTGCCAGCACAATAACCTGGCTCTCAACACCAGCAAAACCAAGTAACTGATTGTGGACTTTGGAAGGGGTAGAATTAGGACCCATAGTCCCGTTTATATCAACGGGTCGATGGTGGAGCGTGTCAAGAGCTTCAAATTCCTGGGCGTGCATATCTCTGAAGATCACTCCTGGTCCGAGAACATTGATGCAATTATATAGAAAGCACACCAGCGCCTCTACTTCCTGAGAAGATTATGGAGAGTCGGTATGTCAAGGAGGACTCTCTCGAACTTCTACAGGTGCACAGTAGAGAGCATGCTGACCGGTTGCATCGTGGCTTGGTTCGGCAACTTGAAGGCCCAGGAGCGGAAAAGACTACAAAAGGTTGCCCAGTCCATCATCGGCTCTGACCTCCCAACCATCGAGGGGATCTATCGCAGTCGCTGCCTCAAAAAGGTTGCCAGCATCATCAAGGATCCACACCATCCTGGTCACTCACTCATCTCCACGCTGCCTTCAGGTAGAAGGTATATGAGCCTGAAATCTGCAACATCCAGGTTCAGGAATAGCTACTTCCCCACAGCCATCAGGCTATTAAACTCAACTCAAACAAAACTCTGAATATTAATAGCCCATTGCACTTTATCTGCTTATTGATGTGTGTATATGTATATATTCAATGGTATATGATCACACTGATCTGTTCTGTATTTATTTATGCCTATATTCTGTTGTGCTGAAGCAAAGCAAGAATTTCATTGTCCTATCTGGGACACATGACAATAAACTCTCTTGAATCTTGAGAATTGGGAATTGCCTTTAGTCAGAGAGTGGTGGATCTGTGGAATTCTTTGTCACAGAAGGCTGTGGAGGCCAAGTCAGTGGATATTTTTAAGGCAGAGATAGATAGATTCTTGATTAGAACTGGTGTCAGGGGTTATGGGGAGAAGGCAGGAGAATAGGGTGAGGAGAGACAGATCAACCATGATTGAATGGCAGAGTGGACTTGATGGGCCGAATGTCCTAATTCCTCTCCTATTACATGACGATCTTATTTTTCTTTGATACACAATACCATCTCACACATGCTGCGCCATCTCACAAAATTGATTCTATCTTGCTCACAATGTGTGCGGCAAGTAAGAATTTGACGATACCCAGATTAAAAAGGTTAACTGCTTGTACACTAAGTTCGAACCCACATCTCTGGCGCTGCAAGGGCTGTAAGGCAGTTTTATGGCCAATCACAAAAAATAACCAAAGTTAATATCGCAGCAGGCCATGAGGAACCAAGGGCTCTGTAATGAACCACTAATGAAAATAATCCATCTGGATCTAACAAGATTAAGATCCAACTACACATCAAGATCGAACAAGAACAAGATCCAACAACATATAAGTGACAACTAATGTGGAACTGTCTCTGACAGCATTTAGAATTGTTCAAGGTCTCAGTTGGTCAAACCTGTTTTCCAGTATCCCAGAAACCAGGATTTGTCCCATCGAAAAAATGTTAACATGATAATCCCGACAACTCTTTAATGACAATAGACTTGTTCACTGACGTGGCCAAGTCAAGGATCTTAAATAAACACCAGGGTGTAGATTGTGTGCGGAAAAATATATAGGGCCAACCAATGCATTTTATGACAGGACAAAAACGTATGTTTGGAGTCTATTACAATTTTAACCTAATACAAGGCTGACATATAAACAAAGAAACACTGTTCAGTCTCGATTCTTGCATGCTCAAGCCAGGTGGTCTGGAAACTGACCAAGCAGTATTTTCAGCCTGTGGCTATGGGAATGGTGTGAAGTGTTTCCTGTATTTCACATTGTTCATACATCAGAAGCACACAGAAATCCTGTGTCAGTGGTGGAAATTGAATCAGTTTCCTCTCAAATTATGGATCCGCTTGTCCCATTGAGCAGATTGTGCTACAATGGCATGCAGCTTCGCCCCTTTGACGTCTAGCTCCCACTGATCACTTTGTGCAAAGGTTCTTGCAGATATTTTTAATACATGCATTTTAATTTTTGGTATTGATTTGACTGTTAAGGGCCTGTCCCACTGTCTTCCACTTTCAAGCTCGAGGGCACTCGCCTGAAAAACCTCGAGCTGGATTGACCGTCAGCAATGAAACCACGAACCGGATCGACCGTCTGCGCGCGCGCGCGCGCGCACACACACACACACACACACACACACACACACACACACACACACACACACACACACACGCGCACGGACACACAGACACACACAGACCCACACACACACACACACACACACACACACACACACACACAACACACACACACACACACACACACACACACACCCACAAAACCACACACACACACACACACACACCGACACCCCGACACACCGAAATTCACTGTCTGTCTGAAATTCACACCCGCGATGAGCACAAAGGCAAAAGACGGCTGGCACAGTTACGGTAAGTCCTTTAGAGAGCGTGGAGAGGGGGGGGGGGGGGTGGGGGGGGGGGGGGGAGAGGGGGGGAGAAAGGGAGGAGAAGGAGTGGAGACACTTTTAAGAAGCCAGACAACTTTTAATAAAGTTTAGCAGGCATTTAACATTACTGGTCGGTTTACCTTTTTTTTCTCAACGAGCTTTACCTTCGATTGCCTTCGATTACCTATGACAGCATTACGACCTACTACGACCTACCTCGACTAAAACTACGAGTAAAAAAATATCGATTTTTTTCCACAGCAAAGGCATTTTTTCCATACTCAAAGGCATTTTTCAGCATGTTGAAAAAAACGCTGCAACCTAAGATGAAGCCTTGAGTACGTGGGGACGACTCTCGAGCATGAAGGAGAGTTACAAAGGCCCCTAGGACCATGTGTCGACCATGCTGCAAGTATGAGTCGAGGGCAAAACTCTTCTAAACATGTGAATTAGGTCCCCGCAGTGGGATTGGCCCTTTAGTGTTATTTACTGCTTCCTACATAGAAGAGAGAATTACTAAATTAAACAGGACAGCTTACTCGTGGCCATTTGATCCATCATTTTTGGAATGTATTTTAATCATAATCATAATAGTAATTTATTAGCCAAGTATGTTTTGCAACATCTGAGGAATTTGAGTTGCCATACAGTCATGTCAATAAAGAGCAACAAGACACCCAAATACATTTTTAACATGAACATCCACCACAGTGACTCCCCCACATTCTTCACTGTGATGGAAGGCAAGAAAAAGCTCAATCTTCTTCCCTTCTTTGTTCTCCCGTGGTCGGGGCACTCAAACCTTCCGTTGTTGGGGCGATCTTGGCTCCCGCAGCCAGCGGTCGAGCCCTCCACGTGGGGGCGGTCAAGCTCCAGCATCGGGGGATCTCAGCACCAGGCGTTCGGACACCGGGTCGGGGGTGGTCAAACCTCATGTGGCTTGGAGCTTCCCGACATCAGCCTCTACCCAAGACTGTGAACTTCTCGATGTTGAAATCTGCAGGCGTCAAACCTAGGCAAGGGATCTCAGGCTCCGCTGGTAAGTCCACTGGCCCGCGGTGGGGCTCAAAGTCGGTCTTGAGCAAGGCCGCCAACTCCATGATGTTAGGCCGCAGAGAAACCGGAGATAAGATCCGGAAAACAATCGCATCTTCGGCAAGGTAAGAGATTGAAAAAAGTTTCCCCCGACCCTCTCCCCCACCTCCCACATAAAACAACCCATAGCACATTAACACATACTTTTAAAACACACTAAAAATAACAAAAAAGATGAAAAAATACAAAAAGACAGACGGACTGTTGGCGAGGCTGCATCGCTGACTGGATAATTTACATCTTATTGAAGTTAATAATATGCTAGAGTTGATTCCATTTTTTATTCTTATAGTGGGGCATTCTTTTTAGTTGTAATTTCTCACTATGAATATGCAAGCATGCTGCTGAAATTTATCATGATTGTAGTATGACTGAAGAATATGGCAATAAATTTGATGGGTGACAGAAGATTACAAAGTAACATTCATTATATTGCCAAGCTTTTGAAATTATAAATAGACAACGTCACTAAAATCAAGAAAGGTGATGTGCCAAAGCTCATTGGATGCTGGGCCACAGGCAGCGATTATAAGTCACGGTCGTTGTGTTACCCCAGAAACGGATGGTTTGCTTTTTGCAAGAGCGAGGATATATATCTGTGATGTTTGGTGGACTGTGGGGTGGGAGGAACAGTTACTCCTCCCGTGCAGCATGTGGCACTGCACAGGACAAAGGGAGATGTCTTGCCTCAGTCTGAAGAAGGGTTTCGGCCCGAAACGTTGCCTATTTCCTTCGCTCCATAGATGCTGCTGCACCCGCTGAGTTTCTCCAGCATTTTTGTGTACCTTCGATTTTCCAGCATCTGCAGTTCCTTCTTGAACGAGATGTCTTGTATACAGTTTATCCTGTCAGCAGACAGTATGTGGGCTGCCATTGAGACTAGTCTTGCTGCCAGCATTGAGTGAAACATTAAAGACTTCTGTTGTAAACTAAATACTCTCAAGTTTTGAGCAGACCTAGAAAACGAACAATAAAATATCCAAGAGCGGTAATGGGGTCAGATTCACTTGGAGCATCTGGAAGGCAATTGGATAACTATCTTCTCAGTAACATTTGTTGGGCTACAGCAAGAGGTCGGGATCTTGGAATCAGTTGCAATTGTTCTTGACTAGAACCAGCATGATCTTGATGGACCTATTGGCCTTCTTCCGTTTCATAGCCATTTTGTGATATTTTCTTTTTGAACAGACACAGCTCCCTCTCCCTTTGCACATTTTTCACACCATTTGGGATTTGGGGACAGATCCATAAACCCTTGGAAAGTCCTGTTTACAGTCCGTGTTTTTAAACTGATCATTCTCATTGAAGCCATTGTGAGAAGTAGTGGGGCATCTTAAAGGGCCAACGTATTGTGAGGAGTGCTGCAACAGCTTTGGCACTGCTCTGTCACTGGACCGGGGGTTATGTTGGGTGGGGTGAACATCAAGATAGGAAGGGCCATCGTTCTTAGAGGCAAACATTCTCCTCCTTCACCATTCCTCTATCTAGATAATGCTTAGAAATCAACACCTTTGTTGCGTCAGAGCGAATTCCATTGGTACATTCTGTAACAGCCTTTCCAAGGGCAATATAAACAGGATCTGTATTTTTAACAAGTATGCATCTGGCTCTATGTCCTCTGTTGGGATATGCATCTCTGCCTGTGGCTGTCACATTGGTGCATGCCAAATTTGAAGTAATGATCTTAAATATGTATCATGGGATAATTAATGTTTCTGGTATGTTTCCCAATCTCTTCCATACACAGGTATGCCATATGCATGTAAGTACACAATCTAAGGTCCTATTATGTGATGGCAAAGTTTAATTTTACACCTCAAGTTAAATCCATCAGTGTATTACACAATTGCACTTTGATTTGAACTTCAGACTTCAAAACGTGTTCAATTGGGGCCGTGGCAGCTCTTTTTGTCCCATTTTAAAAGATTCTATCCATTACACTTCAGATTTATTTTCTTCACGGTTCTCCTCAGGCATCTTTAGTCAGCTATGCTGTTTGATGTAGAAATGTTGCGATATGTCTGAAAGAATTTGAAAATTAAATAAATGATTTTACTGTTTGGCAAGGACTTTGTGACTGAACTTTGGGGAAAATATAACAATGTTTTCTTTGCCGCTGAAGGAGAAGAAATATATGATTTCTAAGCAAATTAAATCATTTTCTGATTCCAATTGTCAGCAGTATAACCAGTTATAAAACATCAGCAAAGCCTGAATACCTTGCATATTTGTTCTTAGTATGTGAGATAGCTGGTAGTGTCAGCATTTCATTCTCTTTGAGAGAATAGCAGTGAGCAGACTCCATAAGTGGCTGCATCCTATGGAGCAAAATCACCCCCACATTGTTGTTAGAGAGTGTTTAGTTTTTAGTTTAGTTTAGAGATACAGCGAGGAAACAGACCCTTCGGCTCTCCAAATCCCCACCGACCAGCGATCCCCGCACATTAACTCTGTCCTACACACACTCGGGACAATTTACACTTATACCAAGCCAATTTACCTACTTTGGAGTGTGGGAGGAAACCGAAGGTCTCAGAGAAAACCCATGCGGTCACGGGGAGAACGACAAACTCCTTACAGACAGCTCCCGTAGTTGGGATCAAACCCGGTACTCCGGCTGGGTGCTGCACGCACTGTAAGGCAACAACTCTACCGCTGCACCGCCGTGCCGTGGAGTGAAGGGTGGGAAATCGCAGTAACTGATTCCCACAAAGAAGGAGATGATAATGTATTTTCAAGTTAAATCTGGCCATTATTGGTGCAGGTGGTGATGGTCTAAGTGGCAACAATAGAACAAGGACGATCCTTTCTATGCATGTCAGAACGCAAAATTTTAACCTTCAAATTTTCTGCTCGTTGGAGCATGATGCGGGAATACAAACTGCCAGATTTTTAGTACTTTTACAGAAAATTTCAATAGTTCAGTTTTTCAATTTATCAAGTGGTAAGTTTTCTAACTTCCTTTGAATCATTCCATGAATCATTGATGGGCCCTCAGAGACTTAGTTGCTCAGTTTGTTTGTAATATGTAAACATTTAAATCAAGATTTGTTACTGCTGTGTGAATATATAACTGATTATCTCTGGGGAAGTGTGAGCAGGTGTATCATCTGAAGTTTGTTGGGCAAAGGAAAGACATTTAGAATGCATTAAGGGACAAGTCATTGTATATGATGGATAGGAAAATGCATCATTTTACTCTTTGAGCCCATTCCATTATTCAGTGAGATCATGACTGAATTGCCTTCTAACTCAATAGGCGGCTTCATATATGACAAAAAACCACCTTATCCTAAAAAAAAGCTAAGAAAGGTTTCTCAGCGTTTTTTTTGTAGTATAAGATGTACTTAATCTATACTATTACAAAAATCTCAACGACCACTTCCGGTCAGCGTTGTATTTAAATTTGCGCTAAAATGCTACCCTATATCGCTAGGATTACTCGCCACCTTACTCACCATTCTCCTCTGCTCCAAGTGCACCAAGTTTTGTTCCGATCAGTGGAAAATTTAGAAAGTTATGAAGGTTTAAAAGACCATGAGATCAGCAGATTGGTCTTCTCGCCTGTCAGTCACCATGAAGGTAACGCCCCTTCTGGCACCCGCTATTAATCTTTGCTGTTAATCACCGGGCGGGGCAAGGAGAATAAAGCCCCAGAGGTGAGTCAGAGTCCACAAGCCGTGCGAAGAAGAATGACCAGTGCCCGATGTGAATTTGCCATCGCACCACCAACCCCTTCCCCTCTGGTCCCACTCGCTGGCTCCTGCCCGCCACCCCTGTAATGCCGCTCACTCCCCAAGGCTCTTCCCCATCTTTTCTCCGAGATCTCTCCCCCCTTGCCCACATACCCCTCCCCCCCCCCCACACAACTCACCCCATCCCCCACCCCTCCCTCCCACACACCCCTCACAAACTTCCCCCTGCCCCCACACACCCCGAGCTCTTTCCCCACCCTGCGTCTTTACTGCAGCTGCGGGAGGCTCTGGATGAGCCGGCCCGGCCCGACCTAGCCCAGCCAGTGCCGAGACCGAGACGGAGATGGCGCCGATGTCGCCAAATAGTAAGCAGAGATTCCCGGCGGAGGTGAACCACCAGTGAAGCGACCAGCGTCCGCTGTGTCTCCCATCCCACCCCCAAACCCTTGCCCTCTGGTCCAAACATCCTAGCTCCTCTATAATCTTTGCTCTGGTCCCCCTCACTAGCTCCTGCCCCCCTCCCCCATAATACCGAACTCATCCCTCCTCCTCCCCACCCCTCGCAAACCCCTCCAGCCCACAGACACACTTCCTCTCCCACCCCACACCTTCATCCTGCTCTGTTGTTCCAACGATTTTTATTTATGTCCAAAACCGGAGACCTTTCATTGGAAGATGTAATGAGCTATGATCCAAGCCCATTCCCTACATCCCTATTTGAAGCACAATAAACCTTTAATTAGATCTTCCATTAGTGTTCTTGGTTGATAAGCTCTTTCCCTGTCCAATTTAAAATTAACTTTAGACCCAGCATCAATTGCGATTTGTGCTGAGAAATTGGTCTTAATTTTATTCTTGAAAGGCTTGGCTCCTAATTTTTGGCTGTTGGTCCAAATCTCTCCAGCTATTTCTCTCTCATTACAAATAATTTTGTCTTAATCTCTCTAAAACTTTGATCAAATTACTGTTGATGTTCTGACATCCAAAGATTCTAACCTTAATTTATATATATTTTTCAAATAGTTTAACCCATCACTATTCTAGCTCCATCCAACATTAGCAAATGTTTCCTAAGAGATGCCAGAACTGCTCACACTATACTTGACATACTATAATCAGGACTTGTTTTCCATAGCATACCTTTTGCAACTTTGCATTCTGACTTCAAGGTATAAAAATCAGCATTCCAATGTTTTTTTTCTAGTCAGCACTTTGATATTGATTCTTATTTTACATATGCCTTCACATTAAGTTTTGGACATTATTTTGACCATGCTTTGATGTGTGTACATTGCTGTTGAGATCATGGAAAATAGAGCTCTGAAATGTGTTTGTCCTGAGATTGTGAATTTGCACTGCATGTTAGCAAAACAACGAGGCAGCACAGAACTGCTGCAATTATCCTTTAATGCTGCTGAGCACTCAAAAACCTACTTATCTGGCATCAGTGGGGGGGACGTGCATCAATCCAATTGTGGGCACTACGCTCTGTGTGGGAAAATGGATGAAGATTGAAGTAGCAAATCCTGTTTCCCTGATGGGACCTTTACTTAATGGTGACCTGGGAGATGAGGAAGCGAAAGCAGTGTTTCATTGTGAAGGATAGTTCCCCAGCGTACAAACTAGGAGTAGGTGGAGGCAATTCAACCTTAAACCTGTTCTGCCTTCAGGTAAAATGATGGGTGGTTTGATTATAATCTCAACTCCGCATTCCGGCCTGCCTGTGATAATCTTTCACCACTTACTCATCAAAAATCTATCTCTATCTTTAAAAATCCAAAGACACGAGAACCATCAGCTTATTGAAGAAAATATTTTATCTCAGGAACCCGTGGCAGATACAATTTTATCTGCCCCCTATCTTAATAGAGTAGCCTTTTATTTAAGGAATGTGCAAAATGCCGCAATGCTCCCATTTAGGAAAATTACATTTCCACCAACTCGCAGAAGGCTCAGTACACCTTAAAAGGGAACATGAAGGGAAAATATGATTGCCATAAAATTAGAACAATTAAAGGTTTTTTTGGAATGTTATGAAGGGGAGTTATGACTAATTTACGGCACTGTTAGTACAGATGCAACAAGCAAAGTAAAAACGCAAACATCTCAGGATCAAAAATAGTAAGGCTATGCAAATCCTGTTCTACATTCTGTGACGGGTTGTGGCTTCCACCCACCACCATTCAGCGCCCTTTAAAGTATAAAGATAATTTACAAAAGCAGAGTAGCATATGACAGTAAATGAAACTTTCAGTCTTCTGTGAAACATAAGAATGAATGTCAGAGAAATATAAATGACTCTTTCCAAAGTATTATGATCAAGAGGCTGCTTGGGCTGACTAAGGGGTGCTTCCGTCCACTTTGAGAGATGATAAACTTCTACACGTATTATCCTGTCCAAAATTAACATATTTATGAGCATGCAAAATAATTGGAGTGAGGCATTCATTCCACACTGCTTTGTCATCATTGTGATTTGAGAGACAAGTATGTTTATTTTGTAGGAAGTTATGATGGAAACTGCCTTCTATTGGTGTTTATCCCAAAAATCATTCTCCATACCTGTCTAGTCTTTTCATTAGCCAACCTGCTTCACCTAAATTAGATACATAATGTGAGGTGCTGGGATCTGCAACTTTTTAGTATTCTGATCCTGTACTTGTAAGGCACTTGAAAAAAAATCCAGTCTGAAGAAGGGTTTCGGCCCGAAACGTTGCCTATTTCCTTCGCTCCATAGATGCTGCTGCACCCGCTGAGTTTCTCCAGCTTTTTTGTGTAAACTTGAAAAAATATATTGTTTTAAGTGGTACTGCACAATCTACTACTGCCCAATGGAAACAATAAAAACATGACACAACTCATTGTGTAGAATTTCTAAGCCACAGTGACAAAACGTGCAGTAGCTGATTTAGAGATTATTTGAAAAAAAGACAATTTCAAAATCTGTAGCATCTTTTGGAATCTTCCAATGAGTATGGTCAAGCATTAGATCAGTTTTCTGCAGAATTTAGAATGGTCAAGCAGGTGAACCATGCCTGCAGAAAGCACAAAACCATTCAAGAAATTGTGTGAATCTACAAAATACATCACTTTTCTACAAACTGCATTAGCATGAGGCAGTGATGCTCTTTTTAAATGTGTTGGCAGGAAGAAGGGTCTCGACCCGAAACATCACACATTCCTTCTCCCCAGAGGTGCTGCCTTTCCCGCTGAGTTACTGCAGCATTTTGTGTCTATCTTTGTTCTTTTTAAAGAAGGTTTTCCAGTTTCCTCTGTGCTCCTGGCGACAGTTGCCATAATTAAACCTAGAATCCGCTCTTCATATAAGAATTCTGGATTCAGGCATGTGAATAATGCGGTCTGCCCATCACAGCTATGGCACTACAGTGGCACAGTCCTTGGCATTACCATTATATGTGCAGAGACTAGTGAGTTCATAAGTATTTAGAGAGCTGCAATGGGAAATAAAGTGGTATACCATGATAACATTTTAAGAGCAAAAAGAGAGGACCTGGTTCATTTAATTATTTGGTAAAGTCTAATTATATTTTGTTCTTGAATACGCTATTTACAAAAGGAAATTTAAACAACATTTTTTTATTTAAACAATCATGATTTGTATTAGCTGGGCCATGTTAGAGAGGCTCAATCTTCCGTTGTCAGGAAACGAAAAGATTAATATTTGAGCATGAACAGAACGGAGATGATTAAATTATTTATAGAGCTGTAAAATACTTTGAAGGGAGTTAGTCATTCCCCCCCAGTGAAAGTGATCTTATTAGTAGTGGGGATAGGAAGACTCATTTGATTAGATAATTTAGTCAACCCAACTTGAATTTTCAAACATCAGATAAAGTTCTGGTTTGACTTCTTCTGTAAACAGCAGAGATTTAACTTTGTTTTTATATATCAGCCTCCACGTGAAGGTCACAATTGTCATGACAATCAAGTCAAGCGAATTTAACCTTCATATGTACCGAAACGGACAATGAAATTCTCACTTAACAGCTCAATGCGAAAACAAACACACAAAAAGAGTTCTATAAGAAAAAAAACATTTTTAATGCAAAGGAAAACTAAAGCCAAAGTCTCTAGTGAAATCGAGACAGTTCAAAGTTTACTTGGTACTTGTGGTGTTCAGTAACCTCCATTGGGAAGAAGCACTTCTGGAACCTGCAGGTCATGCTCTTTAGATTCCTAAAACTTCTTACTGAAGCAAGGAGTAAAATAAGAGGGTGGCCATGGCAGAGTGGGTCCTTGATGATGCTGATTGTCTTTTTGATGCAGATCCTCCTATGGGGAGGTCAGTCCCCATGATGAACCGGGCAGTGTCCACCACTTTTGTAATCTTTGTTCCTGGGCATTCAAGTTGCCGAACTAAGGCATGTTCGTCAGTATGCTTGCCATCATACACCGGTAGGTCAGTATGCTTGCCATCATACACCGGTAGAAGTTCAAGCGAGTATTTGTCAACATACAGAGAATCTCCTCAATCTTCTTAGGAAGTAAAGACGTTGGTGGTCTTTCTTTATGATTGCATCAATGTGTTGGGTCCTGGACAAATTTAAGAGATATGTGTATCCACGAACCTGAAGTAATTGACTCTCTCCACTGCCAACTTGTTGGTGAAGACAGGTTTGTTGTAAAACTCTGCGGATATTGTGATGCGAGTGGGCTGGATTTCATGAAACGCCTGAACTGGAAACCCTCCCCAAACAGGTCTCCAATCCTGAAATCATACCCACCCAAGTCCCAGTCATTTCCTCGTCTTCTCTCTTGGCTTTCTGATGGACATCCATGATCCCTGCAGCATTCCTTCACAATACTTCAAAGCCTTACTGCAGACTGGCTTGCCTAAACTTACGAACAATTGCAAATTCACTGTCTAGAGATGGTAAACAAATTGCAAAAGTATATCAAAGTGTAAAAGGGTTCCCAAAATGTCCGAAGTCCAAAGCTTTTAATCTAGTGTATAATGTAGATGCAGAAGCAGGCTATTTGATCCCTTGGAGCTGCACTGCCATTCAGTAAGATGATGGCTCATCCGTTTTCAACCTGGATATCACTTTCTTGCAACGTCTCTTCTATGTCCTGTAGTTCTGCTCTCATTCCCCTTGCCCTCAAACAGAACATGGATAGAGTTCTGCTCCCTGGTCCTCACATAACCAGTCTCCGCATCCAACACAACATCCTCCAACATTTCCATTTTAACTCCTCTACTGATTCCCATACTGAACTTTTTGTCCTGGGCCTCCTCCATTGTCAGGGTGAAGCCACGTGCAAACTGGAGGAACAGCATCTCGTAGTCCACTTGGTAGCTTACAACTTGGGTAGCTGTAAGCCAGCAAACTCTACTGGTGTGCCACTTTTGAGGATGTCTTGAGAATGTTGGAGGATGTCTTAATCTTCTGGATCAGCCCAACATGAAGGACTTTATCAAATGACTTACTAAAATCAATGTTGACAACTTCCACTGCCCTACCCTCATCGATCATCCTCAAGATCTAAAAACTGTTAATTTCTGTCTCAAGTATACTAAGTAACTGAGATGCCTCAGTCCATGAATAGAGAATTTAAAAGATTCACTATCCTTAGAGTGAAGACATTTCTTCTCATTCCTGTCCTGTTTCTAGATACCCTTTCCAGGATTCTGCATCTATTCGTTCAACTTCTGTAAACATACACAGTTCAGTGAGATTGTTTTACATTCTTCTAAAACCAAGAAAATATAGACCAACTCTGCTTAATCTTTCTTTTTGTGACAGACCCGGGAATCAATTTGATAAACCTATAATGTACTCCTTATATCCTTCCTACTAATAACAGGTGTTCAGTCTGAAATGCTACCACCCTTTCTCCATATGTAGGATAGACACAAAAAGCTGAAGTAACTCAGCGGGTCAGCCAACATCTCTGGATGGAATGGGTGACTTTTTAGGTCGAGGTCCTTCATCAGACTGAGAGTCAGGGGAAAAATATCCTGACTGAAACGTCACCTATTCCTTTTCTCCAGAGATGCTGTCTGACCCGCTGAATTATTAGATATCCTCGGATATGCCAGCAAAAATCCTTGTGTGTTTCCACTGATCACAGACCAAAAAGCCAGAACAACACCCTTCCACCACAATCCTACATCTTCTGTGAGTAAGCCAGTTTTGAATCCAAAAGACCAACTCATTGTGGATTCCATGCATCTTAATCTTCTGGATCAGCCCAACATGAAGGACTTTATCAAATGACTTACTAAAATCAATGTTGACAACTTCCACTGCCCTACCCTCATCGATCATATTCGTCACCTCCTCAAAAATGTAATCAAGTTTACACGACATGACCTGCTGTGGACAAGTCACTGTCACAAATTGTTGCATCCTCTGTTGAAAGGGAATACATCCTATCCCATGGAATCCTCTCCAATTGCTGCCTTATCTCTGATGTGAGACTGACTGGCCTATAATTCTCTAGATTATCTCTATTTTCCTTCTTATAAGAACAACATTGGCTACTATTCAGTCCTCCAGGACATCACCTGTGGCTAGAGATAATACAAAGATCTTCGTTAATGCCCCTGTAGTCTCATCTCTTGCCCTTTCATTAACCTTGGATGGATCCCACCAGGCCCTGTGTATTTATCCACCTTAATGCTCTTCAGGAGCCCCAACACCACTGCCTCCTTCATCTCAAACTGCCCAGGTATATTAGTTTTCCTCACACTGATCTCACTGTCCTCCACGTCCTTCTCCTTGGTGAATATAGATGTAAACTACTTGTACATTGCTCACATACTTTGATTCCGCATATAAATTCCCATTTGTATCCTCGTTTCTACCTTATCCTTGATTACTCTCTTGTTTTTAACGTACATTTCAAAATCCTTGTGATTTTCTATACTCCTACTCACAGAGTAGGAGTATAGAAGAGGGAGAAGGAGGGAAGAGACTGCAGCCCTAAGATTTTTGCCTCCACCACAGTGAGGAGGTGTTTGGAAGACTCACTGTGGTGGATGTTAATTTGTGTTTATTGTTGGTTATTATTGTATCATTGTATGTATGACTGCAGGCACAAAATTTCGTTCAGACCGTAAGGTCTGAATGACAATAAAGGAAATTCAATTCAATTCAACCAATGACATTTCATGGCCAACTTTAACCCTTCCAATTGCCACAAGTTTCCTACTTGGTTTATATTCCTCAAAGCTTCGTCTAATTTCATATTCCTATACCTTACATAGTCAAAAGCTAGCAAGAAAAGGAAGGCCTAACAGTGAGTCTAATCTGAAGATGGTGATGTTGGCCCTGTCTTGGAAGACTGAGCTGAGTGATTCCACTGCAAGACAGAAGAGAGGTGGAGACTATTAACTGCTTTCACATTTATTTTGGAAGCTTTTGGTTTTGTATCCATTGATTGAAGTGGTGCTGCAGATTTTGCGTGCAGCAGTCAAGAGGTCTTCCTGTTACGTATGGTACAGGTCTGGTTTGGGTGAATCATGAGGCCCAGAAAAGTCACTGAATCCAGGAGTGTTTCGTAATTTATTGAACTGAGGTACTGAGTACATTTTGTATGTGGCTTCACCTGGCTGGCATCTCCAGCACAACTTTGTTCATTAAAATGCAGATCGGACAATGTATAAATAAATGGTAGATGAAAATGCTGGAGAAACTCAGCGGGTGAGGCAGCATCTATGGAGCGAAGGAAATAGGCGACGTTTCGGGTCGAGACCCTTTGTATAATTAAATATATAGTTTGGGTTACTATCAATATTAATGAGAATCTAGATTTGCATCAATTAATTATACGTTCCTATAAATTTACCATCAGTTAAATTTAAACTTACTAATTTTTCTTACAGCTCTCTCTTTAGATTCTAATTGAGTCTAATAATCAGAGACATTCAGAATCAATGTAAAGGCCTTGGATAGCATGAGCTATAAGTGCACACTCTCCCTGTGACCGTGTGGGTTTTCTCCAGGTGCTCTGGTTTCCTCCCACACTCCAAACACAACTACTTGTAGGTTTGTAGATTAATTGGCGTCAGTGAAGAATATGACGCATGCTTGCTGTATGTACAGGCGAATTATCTCTTGCATAAATTTGGTGCGTGTGCAGATGTGGTGAAGATGTCGCTATTTAGAGCATACTGCACACCACTCTACACTGCGCACCTGTGGTCGAACTATGGAAAGACAAGTTTGCAGAGAATAAAAGTGGCATATAACGATGCCATGAGAACACTGCTAAAGAAACCTAGATGGTCTAGTGCCAGTAATATGCTTGTGGCTGCAGGAGTCAGTACTTTAGAAGCTATCCTAAGACATCACATGTATAAATTCATTTGCAGGATAAATGACTAAAAATGTACTTATTGTGGCCTTGTCAAACATAAGGGTTAGCACTACATGCTACGAATCCCAGCTGTGGAGACACTGGTATCGTTGTCTTGTTGTAGGACATTGATCATTCTTTTAATCTGGATTTTTAATTTATGTATTGTGTTTTAAAAAATATATAATTTATGATGCTTTTATAAGTGATATACTAAGATTTTATATGTACTTTATGATATTTAATATGCAATGCATTACATTTTTTTTTTTAATGTAATGTTGCCCCTTGTCTGGACCTCGAGTCCGTAATAAAGTTTATTAATATAAATTGTCCCTAGTGTGTAGGATAGTGCTAGTGTAAGGGGTGATCCCTGGTCGACGTGAACTCGATGGGCCGAAGAGCCTGTTTCTGAGCTGAATCTCTAAACTAAACAAAACTAAAGCAAGGCATCAGGACACCGCTTTTGCCAGGACCATAATTCCAATCACTGATGATGTCTTTATAGAACACTAATGTGTAATATAGATGTTGGAAGCCTGGTGTAATGCACTGATGTATTTTATACAAAAGTGTGAACATATTCATTAGAGCAGGTGGAGGTTGCTCTGTCCTTCAAGCTTGCTCTGGTATTTATTAATGTGACAATTTCTGAACTGGCAGTGACCACATATCTGCATTCCTGTCTACATGTTGTAACTTTTCGACCTCGTGTTCATGTATCTATCTATCGATCTCAGCCTAAAAAATATTCAAACACTGCTCCTGCTGTCCTTTGAGGAAAAACATTCAAAAGACTCCTGATATTCTGGAGAGAGAAAAAAAAAGATTTGTGCATTACTGGTGCCTGTTGTGGTCACATTTGATTCCTGTTGTTGAAAGCTGTGGTCACATGTGGTGCATGCGTCTTCTTCTTCTTTCGTGTGGCGTGCACAGCCTAAAGTTGTTGGACAACTTGCTCTATTTGATCTTCCGTTTGTGCACGTCGAGTTGATTGCATTAGTCGAAACAGGGCGGACCAAGTGAAGGTTGCAATCTTCCACCCCTGATGCATGCTGTAGAATGTTGACAAGAATTCCAATCCTTTTTATTTCAGAACACTAATGCCATTATTAAGCTATTAATTAATATTGGGAAATTCTATCATCATTTCACAGCCCCAGGCTCATCTCCTGAATAGCAAGCTGCAGATTTGTCACAATTTTTTGATGAAATAAGAGATTAGGCAGGAAAATAAGTGAATGGGATTTAAAAATATCACTTACTTATAAAATGTAGTTATTATTCTGGAAGTGACATGAGAGCGAGGATAATGTGGAGTGTAAGCTATTTACTTTGGTGTATCTGGGAATTGCAGATTAACAATTTAGCAGAAAATCATCAGAGTATAAAAATGAAGGGTTTCGACCCGAAACGTTGCCTATTTCCTTCTCTCCATTGATGCTGCCTCACCCACTGAGTTTCTCCAACATTTTTGTCTACCTTCGATTTTCCAGCATCTGCAGTTCCTTCTTAAACAGGGTATAAAAATTGTTTTTTCAACTAATTGGAATTTTTGAATTGCTTTGTGAAATATCGCTCTTGGGAAGATTTGCTTTTATACAATAATGTATACTTTTATTGTTGCATGACTTCTAGGAAACACTGCTGGTGCTAGTGTGGCTGGAGCTCTGTTGTTCTTCTCCCATCTCTGAATTAGCGGGTTCTGGATTTAAGTCCCACTCTAGGGACAGAAGAACATTATGAGCCAA